>NW_023339663.1:21444802-21469839 GCF_004916995.1 Morone saxatilis | reverse complement strand
TGTGTGTGTGTGTCTGTCTCTGTGCCTGAGCTTCCTCTGCAATGTGCAGCTACACCCCCTAAGCGTATAGAGCCTGTCAGAGGCTGTTGACCTACATAGTCGCTGTCGAGTCATGGATGCAGAGGTGGGTTTTGACAGCTTTACATGGTTTTGGGTGGCAAGAAATAGTAGCTTATCATGGTTGACCATCAGTGTGCTACTCTGTTTAGGGGGGGGGTGATCAAATATCTTTTCACACAAATGGAATTACAATGCGCAACGTTTGTCTAGTTGAATTTGTTAGAGAAACAGGCTGGAATTCCATAATCACCATTTCCACCATCCTCTGTTTGCCTGACACATCATTCATGTCATTATGTGCTGAGGCAGCATACAGTTGGCAGTGAGTGATGACAATCAAGATATTTAGCTAAAACAGATACCACTATACAAGTTATCTTTTATTACACAACAGAAAAAAAGGAATGAAGACTGAAGACAAATTTGCATGAATATTGCAATGGTTAGCAGTCTTACTGCACCACTGTGGGCTTCAATAATGGCCAATCTCCTGTTCTCCTGGGAGAAAACTGTTGTTGTGTGGGAGGTAGAAAGTTACAAAGCACAAATACTGTGCAGCACCCAAAATATAAATGAGCAGCACCCTCAGTATGTCACACAGGAAGTTGATGTCCCCTTTTATAGTTAATTTATGTTTTAGGCAACACTGAAACTCTTGTGACCATGTTTGTATTAAAAGTGATGCACAAAAGACAAACCGGCTAAAGCTTTACCGACCTTTTGTAAAATATATTTTTGTTCAATAATGTGACAAAAAAAGGAATCCAGTCTGTTCAAGGCATTTATAGTACATTCATAAATAATCCCATTTGTGCAATATATAGTATGGTTTTTAATGTCCAGAGAAAATGGTGTAAGATATTTAAGGTGGCTCAGTGTGTATTGATCCTTGTATGATCTGAGTGTGCTTTCAGGGTATAAACTTGAAATCTGAATGGAAGCCAGTTTAATGTAAGAATAACCAAAGGAGGTCATGAATTTGTTCCACCAATATTTGTTGCAGACTTAAGATTTAATTGAGGCTCCTATGCCGCGTGAGTTGTGATTGGGGGAACGTGTAGCACAACCCTCAAATTGGAGAGTGCCGATGCCGTGCACATAATATTCCTGCTTTACCAATTGAAAGTGACGACCCCTAATACATCTTCCAGGAAGTTGTGAAGGACTGATTATCAGTGTCCCTGGCTGGGAACCTGAGGCTGTGTGTGTGTGTGTGTGTGTGTGTGAGAGATACTGTCTTCAAAACCAATAACTGAATTAGCAACGTTATCTGTGAAAAATATCCAGCATGATATAGCAGATCTGCATCAGAAGGAAGATTTATTTTTGGGACCACGCAATATTGATCAGGACAGGGGTAGTATTTCAGTCAAATTGGCAAATCATTTTCTGAATGCATTCAGCAATAATATATTTACACAAATTTGAATTTAAAACGTGTCCATTTGTGTTATTTTAAAACTGTTGGTAAGAATCAGCAGATAAATATAAACCAGCACAGACCCTGTGATGTGTGTGAAAATTGATATCAAAGTGAAGTGCTTTATGTGATGTGAGGTCTGTTGATGCCTACTTCAAGCACTAGCTGTTATTACTAGTATTGAGATTCAAGTAGTTCTCACTATAATGGTATTGCAGTATAACTCAAGGCAGTGTAATGACCTTACTGGAAATGTAATGCAGAAAATGACATATAGAATACAGATATAAACAAATATTCCTAACTATTAATGAACATATGGATAATAAAGTGAGCGTGGGCACATGTTTGAGGCTCTTACTCCAGTGGAAAATGCTGCTCATCAGCCTGTCTGGAATGCTGGCACTGTTGAGAATAATTAGACTCTAGTTCCTCTGTTGTGCACTAGTGCTTTAGCAAAGAGTGTTGTAAAAAACAAATCATAGGTTCTATCTGTGCATTAAAGGTCCAGTGTGTAACATTTAAGAGGATCTATTGGTAGTAATGGAATATAATATTCATAAGTGTGTTTTCATTACTGTATAATCATCTGATAATAAGAATCTTTGTCTTTATGTTACCTGAGAATGAGCTGTTTTATCTCCAGAGGGAGCTGAGGAAAAGAGAGATAACTGGAGAGTAGAGAAGACTCTTCTCCGCGCTCCAGTTATCTCCTCCTGGCAGTAATCTCCCCCACCAACTCTCCTCTCCTCTTCTGGCCTCTCCACTAGATTATATAAGATACATTTTATTGTGCAACATGATAATATGGCTCAAAACAATCCAACTCACTGTTTGCTTCCATCAAGTGTCGTCCGTCCTCATGGTAGTTGTAGTCAAGGGCTGCGAGCAGGGTTCTGGCCTCAAAGGCTGGTGGGATGAAGGCTGAAAGCTTGCTGGCATACATCAGTATGTGATTCTGGACAGACTCAAGATCAGCTGGAGATCTGTAAAAAAAATTACTCATTTAGCTTTGTATTGTTCAAAAACAAACTTATGAACAAATGGATGAACGTACTTCCACTGCTTGTTCCTGACTATGTTCTGAAGAGCCTCATGAGCCAGTGAACCTCTTACGAGCCTCTGCTTTGTCCCATTGCGTTCCATGCAGTCATGTTGGCAGCTCCACCTGCACCCATCTGTGTTCATTTGTCTCATGTGAGCAGTTCCAGCCACCGCTCCTGGAAAAATAAACAAACATAAACCCTTTCTGCCATAAAGTTTGATCATTTTATCTGAGTTTATCACATCCTGTGTTGAGGAATGAATAGAGCAATATCCAGATGTTTCCTTCAGTTTGTTTGTTTGTTTGTTTGTTTGGTCGAGCGGCATAGACAATGAATAAGGACTGAGGAGTAGAGAGCGGACAGCCGGTGAATCAAATAAATAAACGTTATTTTTTTGATTGTTTCACAGCGGTTACATTCAGCAAAAATAAACATCCCAACACACCACCCTGCGCTAAACAACATCCGATTTGGTCTGAATAACGAGTGTTAGCATGACTGTTAGCCAAATAGACTCAGCTCAGTGCTTACCTGTTCAGGAGGAAATGAGCCAACTCGACAGCAGTCTAAAATGAGCCAACTCGACTTTTACACAGATCTAGAGGCTTTTTAGGTCGGCCAGACTCCAACATTATCTCTGCTGATACACTGATTGCTGCCATGGGAGCAGCTCGCTGTGTTTGCACGGACATTCGGTTCATACCTGGCAACCAAACAGGCAGTCGAACAAAACATAACAGAAATTCTGCACCGGAATATACATTTCAAATGACTATATACAGGCTGTAACATTATTGTCAGATAAACCAGAATTTCAGTTTAACATGTTTCCTAAACATCTGATGACATATTCTAATAACATTTTTCAGTAAATATATTACATATTGTTTCTTTAAGGCTTGTATTCCTCATATCTTCACCAACTTTTTAACATGATGTAATTCTACTCTGGGAGACTATCCAGTTATAGAACTTTGTTAAGAAGGGTTGTACATGTATTTATATTTTTTATTTAACTACAGAAGAATTTTGGAATGTCACTAAGTGATATAAGTAATTAAGTAATATATATATATATATATATTATATAAGTTTAATGTAGCATCATTTTACCAGGACTCTTGCTTTTCACTAGATTCCTGTCGTCACTGAACTGAGCCAAACATGGTTCAAATGGTACATAAAGACTTTAATGTCCTATGAAAGACGCGTGTTGAACATATAAAACTGAGTCTGTGAATCTCACAGACTAGCAAAGGTAAAATTGCATTGAATTTAATAAAATGGTTTGTTTATTTGTATGAAAATGGAAATAATGAAAGATTAAGTTTGACGTTCAAGGTTGCTGAGCATTGGGATAATAGCAATAGAGATATGCATTACATCTATATTTTGATGTGGAAGAAGGAATTAAAATATGCTTTTATTGTTGTACAGTATTTGATTTTGATTTTGTGCGTAATTGTGTGTGTGTTCACAAAGTGTGAATGTGTGCCAGAATAATACATGCGTATATATGGGGGAGTAGCATTGGGATCTGTGTACAAAAGCAGATGTGTTCTCAGGGGGTGCGAGGCGCGCTCAGCAGTGTTTGGGAAAGGATGCATGCTGTGCTTACTGTAATTGGTGCATGTGTTAAAGCCAATCCTTGTTGAGGTCCCTTGTGCAGTCTGTTATCCTGCATCCCCACCTTCTTCCCAGTGGATTGGAATCCAGGTCGTTGCACTGCAGACACTGAAACTTGCCTACAGTGACTGAATGGAATACAGGGAGAAAGATTACACTCAAAGACACAGATGTTTCTAAAGCAGTTGCTCCTTTTCAGCTCACTATCGATTGCTTCTTTGTATGTTGATCATATTGGTTTTTGATTCTTGATCACATGAGTTGCACATTACTGTAATGCATCAAGGTATCAAACATCACGTTGTTGTGTGGAGAAATGCTACTGTTACATGCAAATTTCTTCTTGTAAAACAAAAATGGGGCTATTTTTGGGCCCATAAAACAACTGCAATTTGAAACATCTGCTGCATCACAACAGAGGATACTGGCAGAAAGTCTTTTACACACGTATAGGTGAGTTTCAAGGTGACAGAGTATGAGTAAGGCTTATGGCCTCAGTATTTAAAGTTCCAATGTGGAGGATTTTGTAGCATCTAACAGTGTAGATGCCACTACCTCACTGCACCATCCCCTTCCAAGTGCAAAGATAAACTATAGTGGCAGCGAAATAAAATTATATGTATTGCTCCTGCAATAGACTGGTGATCTGTCCAGGATGTGCGGATGGATTATTCTGGCGTTTGTGTCTTCAGAATTTTGCTGATTATACCAGTAAGTTGCTGACCTTAACACAAACACTGGAAAACCATCTTGTAAGAACCTCACACTATGAGATTGTTATCAGTGATGATAAACATGTACACATACAGGGCCACATTATTTGGAGATGTACTGATTGCAATTTTCTTGGCCGATTCCAATTTCTGATTTGTTTAAAAGTCTGAACTCCCGATACCAAACCATTTTTGTAAAATGAAATTGTATGTTCATAATAAAATATTGAATAATGGAGTGGACAGAGCCCTCTGTATAAATACAATCCAACTGAAAATGATTGTAGTATATCTTGTGTTGCCTGCAAAACTACAAATGAATATGTAAGTGGACAGTGTAATGACAAAGAATGAGTCATTTAGATAAAGAATGGGGCTATAGTGTGAATATAATTGAACAAAGCATAAAAATAGGATATGCTGCAAAGCATAATGGAAAAAAAATGCCATTCTCACTGTAAATGCACAGCAAAGGGAGCTCATAAAATTCTGCCTTTATGTTCATATAAATCTATATATAGATATCTATATCTAGATATATCTATTAATATTCTACTGAATAACTAATAAACAAAGAAGGCTATAATATAGCCTTACAAGCTCTGTAGTCGGTGTCTAGGGGGACTTTCTCTCTCCCTTTTAAAAGTGTCCTGAAGTGTTACTTCAGTGCAGCCTTGGCCAACTTGAGTTACCTGAATTAACTGTATTCTGTTGTACAGAGTGTTTATTGTCCTCGTGTGTACATCTTTTACACGGACTACATTAAGAAGTTATTCTTATTTGCTTTTTGTTCGCAGGGCTTTTGTTGCACTTGCAGTGGCGTGGTGAGTGTACAACTCTCCACTGCTTTCTGTGTTGCTTCTGACCAGGAGCTCAGCCCCACCCGCAGCAGTGTTTCACTGCAGACGGGGCTGAGCTCTACTTACACACACATACGAAGCACAGCGACAGAGACGGAGAGAGTTGACGACGGAGCACTGTGCACAAAAGTTTTGCGAGTAAATCACCTGTACAGTATTTGTAGGCTTATATGCTGCGCTTTAGGTACCTACGGTACTGTAGGAAAACTAGTTCTGATAAATTATCTGAATTTTGGTATCGACTTGGTACCAAAGCATTGGTTCTCGTGACATCCCTATGTGTGATATGTTTCCTCATGTTGATTCTCTGGTGCTAATGATAAGCAATACATATTTCATCACTGCTACTGATATTCCACTGGAGATTTATGATATAATGCCCATATTCCTTATGTTTTTCCCTGAGACTCTGGCAGCTGGCTGGTCATGATGCTCCCTCTGTGCTTGTCAGATTACAGGCAGCCTAGACCCTGAAAACCAGGAGACTATTTTTAGATGGCTAATAAGAATTCATTTAGGGCGGCGCCTTCAGTTGAAACAATATGTTTAGTGAACAACACTGTCAAGGCAGAAAAATGGGGAGAAAAGTGAACAAAATGATTAATTACCTCCAAGTCTTTGTTGACTATATAAATAATAGGAGAATAATAATAAAAAAAAGGGTCTGGTTCATCTTTTACTTATAACCACATGTGAAACATTAATGGCTTGCTGTGGTTTTCAATCATGTCACCCTTGAGCTACAGCAACTGTAAGTGTCTATTGTATCAAATAAATATTTCAAGCTTCAACATGATAAGGCCCTCTTCCCTCTGTGTCGCCTCGCCGAAGCAGCTCTTTGATACTAGATTCTTTGCTCAGAGACGTCATGATCTGTCTGTGACCCAAAAGCTCCATCTAGATGCACTGCAATTTCACACGCAGCGGCCAGCTGTCATATGTAGTCCAATAAAACACATCTGAAGCATGCAATATTTATCACACTACCCACAAACGCGCTTCCATAGACATAACTTTTGCAAACTGCTTTCACAATAAACTGACACCAGTTATAAAAGACCTCACTATATACAGGTTCTTCTGCAGCCAATTGAACCTTTACTCAATTATATTTACCCAGATTCATAATTTCAGTAGGTTGGATGGCAACATTTACATGTTGGACATTAAAGAGCAACTTACCCCTTAAAACACTTTTTTCTGCTAAAAACCCTGTGCATATGGGTATTTACTAATGTTGTTTATGGATTCAAGTCCAAATCTGGCCATTTTAGTGCACAGTATTTGAATACTTGAACCCGGCTTTTGCGACTGAATTTTGCTGTTGGCTGATCTGGAGGCAGGTGATGTATGTGGTCGCATGTGGTGCAGCTGCAACCCACCCCTGCTTCTTTAAGACTAATGTCTCAACTCTGCAGACTGTGGCCTGCTACGTAGCCGCAATCTGAACTAACGTTATAACACACAAACGTTTACAACAGCTGTAAATGTGTTTGCATCGCAGACACAGAGAGTCTGACAGCACCTGCTCATGGCTGGTTAGCTCTGTTAGCTCTGTTAGCTCTGACTATCGGCAGCTGTTCTCCTGCTATCGTGAATGGTGGTCTGTCACTCTGTCTGGTGTTACCTCCCACGTCACACACTACGTAGCCACATGGCTTACGTACGCTATTTAATACTCTCTGCTGCACTACACAGACCACACAAATGAAATTTTAAGCGCCATTATTGCCTCAATATTGCATTATAGATTGAGATATAATTTTTTTTAATGAATATCTCCACTGAGAATTTAAGCATTTTCTCTTGGAGGTAGGAATGGTACCAGATGGTGCTAGCATTCAGTTCCCTTTCCACTGTAAATGAAAGTTATGAGAACGACAGTGTTTTTTAAAATGACCATAAATACTAGCTCATGATAGTCAACTGTAAAACAGCCAGTGGGAAGTAGTATTTAATTGCTTGCAATGGGGCTGGGCAATATTATCTATTAAAGCAGAAAATGTTTCCTTTGTATTCCTCTTACTACATTGTTCAAACTGCACTGTGGATCCTGCACAATCAACATGTTTTTGAACGCTGGTAGGGCTGCAACTAAGCACCATTTTCATTATCGTTTAATCCGCCGATTATGTTCTAGATTAATTAATTCTTTGGTCTATAATGTTTTAATGAATGTCCTTTTTTTTCTTCTTTTTTCTCAGTCAACAACCAAAAGATAATCAATTTAATATGATATAAAACAGAGCTTGAAATCTCAATATGAGAGGCGGAAAACATCTTTGTCTGCCATTTTTGCACTTTAATGATTAATTGATTATCAATATAGTTAGCAATTGTCTTTCTGTAGATTGACTAAGTGATTAGTGTAAGATGCTGGACTAGGGCTGCATGATATGGTGAAAAATTCATATCGCAATTTTTTGATAGAGCCTGATGTTAATACTTGCCTATTGTCCTTCACTTTTACTTCATTTCGATATTGTTCTGACAATACGTAAAAACAATATAGGTTATTTGTCTGAAACAACTCATTTGACAAATACATGGCAGCAGTACTGTTTAAAGACCCACGGTCTTAATCAGCCTCTTATTATCAATGATGGGGTCCTTCATCAACACAACCATTTCTGTCAATGTTCAAACATAACTGTTCACAGAATTCTGTGCCCTTCTTGCTGGTCTGAAGGGGGTGGGGCTCCATTGGGACAAAGGTGACATCATATACTTTGACCCACCAATCAGTATTTAGCAACATTTAAATCAGAATTTGATGATTAAGGGTAGGTTGTTGGCTTACGTTCCTAGACGCAAACCACACCTTCCGGTAAGGTGAAACGTTAACTCTATTTGGTACTATTTCTCGAGAAATATTAACGATTGGAAACCACCTTTTCGTGTTGCTTTATTTCCTGTCCTTGTCTTTTTTCCACCATTTTTGATTGTTTGCCCCACCTGTGTCTCGTTAGTTTCCCCCTCACTATATATTGCCTGTTTCATTTCCCCTGTGCCAGTTCGTTATTGTTTCCTAGCGTCTTGACTTCCAGCCCTTTGTATCCCTAGTGTTGTTTGTTTTCCATGGTGTTTGGATTTCTGCCTGGTTTTTGGACTCTGCCTCAGCCTTTTTTATTTGGATTTGTTTTACAGTGATTCCTGGACTTACATGTTCCAACTCCTTTTGGCAAGACTTTTTTTGCATCAAGACCCTGTCTTCTGTCATGCATTTGGTTTCCTCTTGCTCTTGGTTCCATCGGTCATAACAAGATTCAGATTTAATGAAAACAAAACTAACAGTTTGGTTAAAATTAGGAGAATATCAGCTTCATGGTTAACAGAAACCAATGTCGACTGTTGGATCTACTGCACCTTTTGAATAAATTACCAATATTGTTGAAACAATGAATAATCGCCTGTGTTTTTAGATTGTTGAAGTTAACAGAGTTGTCATTGTTGGTTATTTTAATATTAAAGGTGACAAGGGCTGAAATGTCAGCAGCTGTTAAGTTGCAAGTTCAAAGCCTGTCATCTTGTCAGTCTAATTGTCATACGCAGCTTGATCAGTGAGTGCCAGATATAGCAACACTGAGACAGTGAAAAGAATAAAATATATTAATTGAGAGTGGGAGTTACAGTAGGTGTGTAAACATTAGTGTGCTACATGCCTCTTTGTGGTGTATACAGTAACAAATAACACAGAAATAAAGACACACTTACGGTATTAGACAGAAAAGTAAAAATAAACGTGTGACATATACAGAACCAGGCCACTGCCACAATAAATGGCTATTTTTCCATTATGTTAGTTACCATGGCAAAAGAAGACGTCTCGTAACCAAGTGCTGACCTTTGAGGCTTCAGAAATGATGGCTGCTTAACTTGTGAAAAAGATGAAATAGCACTAGGAAAAATAGCTTTGTAATATTTGCATCAAGTCTAGGGGAATTATATTGTTCAGTAGGGTATGGCTAGATTATTGCAATGAAAACTAGGACCTGCACCCTGGAATTGCATCCCCCCCTTGAAATGGGCTTTATCTGAGACATTTTGAGCATGTCCTCGGTCTAAAAGTTGCCAATACAACTTGTTTCACAAAGGGGCTTAAGCTCACTAGATATCTTTCTATTTTTCATTGCATTGTGACACCTGGTGTGCTGGTCTTTGTAGATGTGACCACAGCTATTACACTCAGAGGATCCCATCTATGGGGTATGGCAATTATTTTTTATTGTTGTCTACATTGTACTTCAAGTTCTGCGTTCCACTTGCAATCATATCATCATATTACATGTTCTGTTTTGTTGTTGGTTTTGTACTAGACAGCAGCTTGCTCTGCAACCCGAGAGATGGCGAGCTCAATGATCAATGAGATTCTGATCACCACCAACTAGCATGGTTGCAACAACTAGAAACCAGATTAAAAATAAACTAAACATGGATGATTGCAAATGTGCTCTAAACAGAGTTGGCTTAAGCTAAGCATATTTCATTAAAGCAAACTCTGTGTGCACAAATACTGTACGTTTTTAGATTATTTTCATTGTTAGCATGTGAAAGATCAGTTTATTGCCATGAAGATGGAGGTGGAATAATAAGCCTTGCAAATTTGCATCATTATTATGTATTCATGATTTAAAACAACAACAATATAATCTGATTAGTTTCACTCAAAGCCTTTGTTCTTATTGTAATGACAATCTGGGATGCTGAGGTTGAGTGCTAAGGCAGTTGGCATATCTCATAAATAAGCAGAGGCTATAGAAAACAAAATGGCTAAGATAAATAATAGTTGCCACATATCAGAAGAATAGCTTCAGTGCATTATGGTAATTCACTAATGAGATCAGTTCTAAAATGATTATAACACAGCTGTCCTGACTTATTTCCATCCGCCTTCCTGCTTTTTTTGGGGGGTGGAACATCAAGACGTGGCACTGCATGTGCCACAACTTCACCTTGAAGTGCTTTAACACCAGTTGGATGGCTAGCTGTCATGCTTGGAACCAGCCTTCAGGAAATGTAGCTGTGGAGAAAAAATATCTATGAGGGGTTGTGAGCAAGAGAGCCGTTGCCATGGTGATGCAGTGGCAGACGGGCCAGGAGGGCTGGATGTCGGTTTCTATGGGCCACAGGACGTCAGACGGGGTGTGGAGTAGGCAGGGTTGTAATGAGCGAGCCAGCTGATGGGCCATGGTGCTACAGCGGGCCTGGGAATTTACGGAACCTCTGTCCCTTAAATCCCTTATATAGGCCTGTTCAGGATGCGGGCCAGGATTGCATTCATTGAGCGCCGATTTTACAGGCTGCTCTTCATATGCAGATGAGTGTGTTTAATTGTTGGAGCGCCTAATTCCTAATGTATGAGAGGAAAGAGGAAATGCATCCGAAGATGTGTATTCAAATGAAATATTCAAGCCTTCTAATGAAATATTCTGTCAGTTTGGAGTTTCTATGGGAGACTCTGTGAGTGGAGCCGCTTTTAAGAAGAGAGGCAGGCTACTTTAATGAGCCTCTGGGCAGCCTCAGCCAGCCTTTTAAACTCTGCCTGTTTGTTTAGTGGCCTTTATTCTTTGTCTGTCGTGGACTTTTCATTGCAGGATGATGGACCAGAAATTGCATTAATAGCTTGTTGAAATCCTTTGTACCCCATTTCTATCTTGACAATACGCAGGATGATCATCTGACATTTTTGAAGTCAGCTTCCCCGTTCTGATCTGTATTTCTGATATGCTCAATCATGAGGATAATCATGTCTTGTGGGCATAGAATATGTTGCATTTTATCTCTGGAACATATTTTCAATGAACAGGGAGATGGAAATTGATACCCCATCAAATCAAATTTGATAAAAAATTGGCGACGTATTCATTTTTTTACATGTTACTAATGGGCATATCCAGATTGCCTAATTAGAGACACACTGGATATGTTAATTATGCCAAGAGTAAAGGAGCTGGAGTGTTAAATTACTTCACAATGCAGTGGCTCATCCACTGAAAACAAGAGGCATTTTAGGTTTGAAATGTAATCACAAGGGTAAGATAATTTAAATAACAGTGGTCTTGATTGTGTCCTGAGGTGAAATTGCAGGGAGGAAGAGCGATTTTATACTCCAGGGAGGTGCTTAGCAATGTTGGCTATAAAACATTTCTTGTTGAGGTTCAAAATATTTTTTTAGCGGGTGTGCTAACGAAGCAACTGAACTTTGTGTAATGCTATGCAATCAAAAGTCTTTGTTAAAAAAATTAACTGATACTACGTTTCCCCCACTGAACAACTACATGCAGTAACTCAGCACCTAATCGCCAATTTACTTGCTTTCACTCCGAGGAATGTTGTGTTACTTTGTAGGTTCGTTGTTAAATTATCAAGACCTTTTTCTGAACACCACATGTGGCAAAGAGGCTGCAAGTGCCTGTAGTTTTTTCCCCCTGTGAGCTGTTGATCAGAAAAACCCGTTAAAAACATGCGTGTCGCAATCATAGCCACTAAATACTCTATTCACATCCTTTGAAAATTTCAGCTCTGATTTGATCAAACAAGAAGGACTTGTTCGCTGGCTGGCGGTGTTGTTGTTGTTGCTCACTGTGCAGCTTTTCAAAATTAAAAATAGAACAGTATATTTGTTTTTATATTTCAGTCCCTGACACCTGGCACACAGTCTTGAATGAGTCGGGACAGGAGTCACACAACTGACAAATCAGTCATATACGAGATGTGTGCTGGTATGGGGTAGTAGAAAGAGCAAAAGACAGGTGAGGCAGCAAGCTCCACAATCCTCTGTGTTTGTTTCTGTCTGGATCTCAACGCCAGTGGCTACTGACAGTCTGTATTAAAGATTTGTGTTGCTGCATTGTGTCATGCTGAAACGCAGGAATTCATACAGACAGGTTCAATTCTGGGATTTTAAAACAGTTTTTGAAATGACCCTTACTGACAGTAAAAAGGATAATTGCATAAATAACAGATAATACATTTAGCTAAATGTCTTGTAACGAGTCGGTCATATTTCGCATTGCACCAGCCGTTCTAATTGTGAACCAGCAGGGCTGTAAAACTAGACATGCCAAATAAATAAAGGTTATTATTGATTGAAAGCTTATTCAAAGCAAAAGATGTCTTACGATTTTTATTAATTAATGCAGCTGGATATTGTTATCACAAATTCTTATTTTTATCCTTAAGAGCACTGATTTAGCATGACACTTCTATGCTATTGTCAAACTTATGATGGAAAGTGAAAATAAAAAGCTCAAAATCGATGCAGCGTAATCAGAGAAGACCATCTTTTATCAATAATGTGTATGGTACCCAGAAACATCAGTCTAGGTTCAATTCTGGAATAAATATCTTTCATCCCAGGCATGTTTTGAGGAGACAGTTAATACCTAGAAAATACATGGCTGAATGAATGAAAGAACACGCAGACTCCGTTCCGTTTGGCTGTGACTGTACTCCAGATTTCAGTATGCTTTGCTTAAAGTTCTCTGGCCTCATTTTGCTAAGCTCGCTTGGAAAAACAAACAAACAAATAAACCACAGAATTCAACAGTAATCTGTTATGTGGTGTCTTTTATGTTCATTAGTTTGGAGTCTAAACATGTTTGAATATGTAATACAATATTGTATCTATGGAGCAACATAGAACCTAATTAATCACTGCAGAAAAGAACCAAATTCTATTAATAAGGCACTGTAATTAGCCTGCATGCATAGAATGAAATTAGGGATATTTACATTGGGTGTTTAGTGATTAAAATGATTTATTGGGACTATATAAAGAATATAAATTAAAACAATAAGTAGTGCAGTGCATGCCCTGCTTTTAATCCTAAGAATGTTAAAAGTTATAAGATATGAATTTCACAATAACAGAAAACGTTGGGGAAAGCTTAAATATGACAGTCCCATTTCCCCTGGAGGTAACCTACATAGGCAATTTTAACTGGGATAGTTATTGTTTTGTCCAACAGAGCTACCAGCTCAAAGTATAAAATCACATATCAAAGTCACTATTCCATGCGCCTTGTTTTATTGTACTGTTGTGTCCTTCTTGCCAATATACAACATCACTGGGAGCTCAGATGTTGCAATAGTTGTTTGAGAGTGACTGCACAATGCTGCCTTATTTATTTGTGGATATAGAGTCTCTCCCTTGTGTTCTTCTCCATCTTTGAGATTTAACTGTTCCTCTCAATATTCAAACCCTCGTTCTTTGCCTTAATAGGACCAGTGGTATAGCAGATGGAGCTTTACAATGTAGCGTGTGTGGGAAATTAATAGTCCTGAGGTGCAGAGTGTTGCATGATGCTTTTATAAGTTAACAAATATTTAATGTGTCCTTCTGAAGAGAGAAAATGCCTGAATAATGCATGCATTCAAACTTGTGTGCTATGCTAGCTGGGTAGTTAGAAGAGCAAAACTGAAGTCAGTGGTTACATTGTCAAACCTTTCCTCTCAGACCTGTGATGAACACATCAGTTTGGATTGTGTGTTAACCAGGCTATCAACAAAAGGCTGAATAATGCAAGCGAAGCAAAGATGAGTCACAAACTACGAGTGTGCATTTATGTGTGTGTAAGTACTATTTCATTATCCTGGTCAGCATAGTACACTGTCATTGAGCTAGGGCTGCAGCTGCCGATTGATTAGGTCATTGAGTATTATTCCACAGATTAATTTAATAGTTGGATAATGAATACCTTTGCTTTATTAAGCAAAGCACTGGTTGTGCGATGTGTTTCCCGCTGTGTGAGGAGTAGCAACGTTAAGTGTGTAAATAAATTCAGGTTGCAGTGTAACAGTTACTGAAAGGCTGTGTGTTGTGTTTGCTGCCACGGACAAGAAATAAAAAGACCCTGTTAATATAACATTAATGTTACTACAGTGTCTTCACCAGCAGAGTTGGTCCAGGCTGTGAATCGCTAGTTGGATAGTTAGCAGCTACGAATCAGGTTAAAAATATTAGAAAAGCGTAAAGTGAAGGTAAAATGTTTTGGAGCTGCAGAGCTTGAAGCCGCATGTGATCGGATGATTGATCAAGTTTTCTCTTGTGATTTTTTTTTTTTTTCACAGTCAAGCACTGAAGCCGGCCGGGCACCAAAATCGCACGGAGGCAGTTTATTCAGCTTGAAATGATCCCAAACCTTGGACGCTTTCTGTCATTTTCTCTGACCTCACTATTTTCTCTCTTCCAAAGTGCCATGTGCGACAGCAATAATCATCTGTGCAAAACAAACAGTGCACTGTATATATTTATATAGATTAAACAAAGCTTTGATGCATATAATTTGTGTGGATGATTTTTAGCAATTGACTTACTCGAGAAATCATTTCAGTCCTAGGAGTGAGCCATTTATGTGTCACGTTTATTTATTTTATGAGTTATTTATTTGATCTAATATTTCAAATTTAAATATTATTCCATACTCTCATAATTCATGGCATAAGTTGCTTACACTGAGCAATTCCTGATGATCACAGTTGCATTTTACATGGCTATCAATATTGATGTAGAGGAAAATTAATTATATAGAATTAAAAAATAAAATAGGAGTTCTTGCTTGTGAACATGGAGAGGTCTGAATTGTTTTATCAATTGTAATAGTTATTTGATAATGTATTATCTGATTGTTTAGATTTTCCTGTATTGTGGGTGGAGAGCATGTTCAGTTCTTCCCATTCTTTTGCTTTGGCGGACATCGATTTCCACCGAATTTTCCCTCTATGAGACTAAGCCCAAGCCCTGGTCATAAAAAGTATGACACACATTCCTCTTTGATTACCATTGTGGAAGTAGTAGTGTTTTATTCCTTACCTGACCCCCTATTCTTTCATTTTACTCAGTGCTTTGTGTATATCAAGTTCACCTACTTCAGCATCCAAGCAGAGGAGACATAGATGCTGCATTGAAATTAAGACTTCTATTTGACATTGATGCACCTCTGTGGTATTATATGCAAATTGACCGGGATGAAGGCGGGGGCTGTTTGATGTGCAAATGATGATTTTGGGGCACTGCAAATGTGCACACCACTGCTTTTCTGTTAATTGCCTTCCCTGTGGAGTCAAGAAACTTTATGGGAGAAAGAATGAATGTGAGCCTGAAGAGAGAGGGTTTCAGCTTTCACAGTTTGAACCAGTGGACGTAGTGTGTTCAACATCACAACACTGAATAGAATCATAGGCTATGATTTTAGCGAGTGCTCTACATTTTTATGCCAAGCACAGTCTAACTCTTGCAGTGAAAGAGGGATTGGCTTTCAAATAGAAACAGAAGTGCAAATTGCAACACTACAGTCTTTTCTGAAAGAAGAATGAAACAGTCACAGTGAATATAGCCAGGGTTAAAATAAATGCAACCCATCTGTGGCAGTAATTTTCTATACACTGCTTCATGCTGCAATCTGTGTGTCAGGATCAGATACTGCCTACCTCACTTTTATTGATTCTCTCAGTGCTCGCACTAAAACTGTAATAACTGGATGTTATTACACTCTATGGCCTTATCAAGTATTCACCATGGCCTAGTATCTTAGTCTACAGCAAGAAAAGGTCAGCCCAAACAGAAAGTTTACGGTAGCTACATATCAGTGTAAGCTGCTGCCTCACATTGGCTGGCAGTATCACTCTGCATTATTTATTTCATAACTGCAACCCAGCATCCTTTGAATGACCAGGTAAGCTGGGTTAAAACTGACTACTTTATCGTATTCATTTCTAATTTGTGAATGACGCTTTGATTAGCTTCAGATGGTGTGCATTCAAAGAGAGAGGTTATATCTCTTACATTATGCATTTGTAGTCCTCCAGTTGTCAGACACATTGCATAATATATTGCTGACACATTCTATTTGTGTTGGAACTTTTTCCCATTGAGTTTTTAATTTATTTCTATCTAGTGGCTGTTTTTGGTATTGCATGTAGTTTAGTAATTGTACTTCCTGTACTACGCTAACTTAGGCTTCTTTTCATCCTCTCTCCTCCTGTGAACCGGAAGGTATTTCCAACCCCTTAGATGCACCTAGAGGAGATAAGGAACGAGGAAGGAGAAGGCTTATGGAGGAGCTTAAAGTGAGGATACCGGTGCATCCTAGGTTTTTAAGTAGCGTAGGCGTGATATAAAAATACTGTACCTCTGCATGTGGCACACAAGTGCTATTTGTATGTTTCTTGTAACTGACTGCCTGATTTGTAATATTCAACCAAAATCCAATAATTTGTGCTGTCACCTTATACCGTATATGATAATTCTGATACTTGCAAAGTGTACAAGCTGCATTTTTTAAATTTTTATTTTACAATACAATCGACATACACACATTCTTACATAGCTATGATATGTATTATTATGTAGACCACAATGATATGAGTAAATAAATAGCCAAAGTAATATAACAAATAACACTGATCTGTACATGAGTTAGAATAATTAAAATAAATATTAAATGAAAAAATCAACAACAGTAACACTCCAACTAAATAATAATTGGCTTTGTTAAACAATTTATATCTATTTGTCTCTAAATGCATACTGTAAAGTTTTGAAATTGCTCTTAAATAAGGGATATTTGTACCAGTCAGTTTGACAGGTGATACAGGTGTGCAGACCGCCATGGTATTTGACGTTGCTTAAGACTGATGCTATGGAACCAAGGATTTCTCAATTGGCAGATTTGGCTCCTGCATCCTCGCTTTTCTTCATTGCATCTCTCTCTCACATTCTTCCTGGGAAGAACTAAGATGTGAGGTAAGGAAGCGAGCGAGGGAATCAAGGAGACCTGTGAGCATAATGAAAAGCAGCAGCGCAAGCAACACCATAGTGTCAGACAGGAAGTCTCTTCAGCAGAGCGGTCCTGTGAGCAAGAGCTTTGAGGTTAAGTTACTTTGTTAATCATTATATCTTAATGTTTTTAATAAATCATTTTCTGTAATTTGTTTCTATTTGCTAAAATTGTGTTCTCTGCAAAGGCTGTTGAATTGAACTGCAGTAAATGCAAAGTCACACTGCTCATTCCCTGAGGCCTTCAAAATTATCCACAAGGTCATCTGCCAGATCATCTGTGTCAACCTCTGGCCAGCATGGAACCAGCTCAAGCATTAGCTGAAGCAGAGGCTGCTAGAGCCTGGGCAGCCAATACACAGAAAGAGATCAAGCTTAAGAAGGCTCAAATAGAAGCACATGCAAATAATGAGAAAATATGACTGGAAGCAATGTGGACATTCTCCAACATGAGACTCTTGGAGTCTGCTGCACAATTCAAAAGTCCAGAGTGCTCTCTCGATAGTGATTTTGCCTTCAGTATGGAACAGACTTCAATATGGAAAGCCAGAAAATATGTGGAACGCCACACAAGGATTATACCATACAGAATCAGAGAGTGATACCTTTTAGGAAAGGATATTACCTCTCTACAAGAACAACTACAAATCATTTCAGGCCATCATTAGGAACCATGGTGAGCCACATAACTACTTTACTGGTGATGAAAGATAAACATTCCACAGGGGAAAAACATACCAGCACAGTCCTCAACACTTTGAACCACCAGTCAACACGGGGGTTCAACTCACCACCAGAGGTAAACAACACTATGACAGAACTTGTGAGGTCCCTGCAAAAAGCCATCTGGTGACTGGAGGGCTGAGCAAGTTTGATGATAGGCTGGGAAATTACCTCAGCTGGAAGTCCACCTTCATGACCACTGTCTCTAACCTGCAAAGCCAGCGAAGAGATGAACTTGTTAATTAAGTGGCTGGGTCCAGAATCTGCAAAACATGCGTGAGGAATAAAAACTGTGAATGTTCATCATTCCTCAGCTGGACTGGCCATGATTTTGTCAAGACTAGAAGAATGTTTTGGCGCACCAGAGGCAATTAGTAATCGGAGTCAATGTATTATGTCGATGTGTGTTGATTCACTTGGAGGCTGTAAACCTGGATGGATACTTGCCTGTCTAAGCTATTTTCACAGAGCTGAAGTAGTAGGCCCCATCGTAGAGAATCATTATTATCAGAATTTGTATAAAGAGAGGCTAAGATTAGGGATTAACCAAAGCTTCAATACAGCTGCTTTTTACACATTCAGCCCCACAAAAGAAAGGTCTATTAACAACACCAATTTCTGGTGTCAGCAGAAGCAACCACCAAGAAAGAACAATAAAACAGGTGAAGAACCAAGAAGGAGCTGTGCCACAAAAGCCAGAGCAGATTTGTGTGGTGTGTGACTCGAGTGCTCAGTTTAAGAGAGTTTCTTTTAATGAATGTCGTGCTTTCCGGGCCATACCTACATGCAGCCTTGGCTCCAGCTGGAAACCTCATGTCCAAAAACATTAATTTCCCCAGATTTCCTTGAGAGACAGAAACCTTTTACACTGCCAGGGGGTGTGTCAACACTTAACAGTGTGGTTGACCTTTAGGCTTATGTGCATCCTGTGGTTATCCAAGGAAACTACTTCTTAGAGATCTCTTTGGAAGACACACGTGCGAATAGCTCCTGCATCAAGTCATGTGTGAAGATTGCAGAAGAACCAAAGTGGTGTGGTGTGTGCAAAGTGGTGTACATTTGCAATCAAAAACGTAGGTTCTATTTAACATGGTCAAAAAGTCAGACAGTTCACTCAACTAGAAAAGTAGAGATGGTGTATATTCAGACAGAGCACTATTGCAGCTCTCAGTCCATCTTGAAAGCCCCACTTGGTTGTCTAGACCAGCATTCCTTGTCCAACCAGAGAGATCAGTGTCTGAAGATGAAGCTGCTTTTGAACTTGTAGATCCAGAGTTAGACAATGAGATTCATTCTAAAGGAACAATTACCATCACAGTGTCAGAGAAGCAATTGAGAACTGCACGATTGGGACACTTTTCTCAATAGAACTCCCACACCAAGTAGCTAACATTATATGGAGCTTTGCCAAGTACACAGATGACAGGCGTTGCATTGGTTGCCACCCTCAGATGTGTGTAGCACAAGGTGTACTCATCGTCTCTTCACCCAGGCAGACATCACATTGTCGTTTTACTCGTCTGACATCATCATGAAACAGTGTGACATTAAGGAAGACAATTGATAGAGGCAGCAATCGAACCCATAAATCCATCCTTCATCTAACCTCTACACTCTACACTCCTCTACACTACACGCAGAAATGGCATTATAGGAGGCTAGACTTGGAAAATGGAGATACTGTTCTTAGGAAGAATCAAGCAAAAAGAAATCAGTGGCCAACAGGAGTCATTGTGAAGACTTTTCCAATCATAGACCTAGTTATACGGAAAGTGGAATTTAAAGTGATATGGCACCAGACCTTGAAAACTTTCGCAAGAGCCATCTTTGAACTCATCCTTCTTTTATCCCTGGAAGTTCAGGAGATGTAAATTATGTTTATGTGGCATCTTGGAAGACATCAGATGGGGTGTGTGTTGGAACTGTTTTCCATTAAGAATTACATTTATTACAACAATGTGTTTTTGACTTCCCTATTCTATTTGTGGTATGCCCCAAGTGCATTCATTCCTACTTAAGTAAAGTCTTTAAAGGCTCTACATACCCTTATTACACTGTGGTGTTTAACAACTGAGCTTGATTGACATCTCCCTGAACCTCCTATTAACTTTGTTGCAGCTGTGAGGGTGGGGAAGTTACTGATTCATGGTGTTTAGCCACCTCACATAATTCCTAGCATAGGTCCACTCAACTTGAACCTGAGCACAGGTCTAATTAACCCAAAGAAGTGAAAACACCTGCATGGGTAAAACAGGTCACAGACGTTTTATGTTTTTAGATCAGGTTATGTCCTAAAACAGCAGGGCATTGCAACAGATACTTCTCAAACAGGAGTAAAAAAAATGTACTTTATTTCACAAGTAAATTAGCACGGGTTGGTGTTAACTACACTGTGGCCTTTTTTTATGTGTTTTAAATACTTTTTGCATTGATTGGAGGTCTGTGTCACAGAACAAAATATAGGCTTTGGCTACACACTACTAGGCTTTGCTCTTGGTTACGTAAGACCAAGAGTTTACAGTAAGACAGTAAGAATCCATCCTTAGCCTTTAATGAATTTGATGTTTGATAAACATTTATTTAAAGACGTGAGTTCCATATCAAAAGAGCATTACAGCACAAGGGCTCCATGTTAAACACAAGTAGGTCTCTAATCATACAGTACAAGTGTTATATTGTATCTATTGTACAATATAGGATTTCTAGAAAGGCCATGATTTGTTTTGTCTGAGACTGCACCAGCAGCAGATTGTCTGATAGGAAAATAGCCAACTTGTGAATTCTCAGCGGCTTGTGGTGTTCCTGCAATGTGCTGTTGGTCAGACGCTCCACCACCACAGCCTTCCCCTTTCACACTGCTGGGAGATCATAGTTTTCTTGCTTCTTCAACAACATTTGCAAGACAATTGCTCTGTCTTTTGCAATATTGTTGCTTACGTCTGTTTTATAATCCCACCACAAAAGCAATCTTATTGATCTGTAACAATTTGGTTTGTTGTAATTCAACTTGTGTGTGAGCATTCTGTATGTTAATATTCAAGGTATAATGTGCATGAAATCATTTAAATATGGCCAATCTCAAAATGAGAGTCTATCGTCCCCTGAATACTGAGAAATCCAATGCATCACTGGCCAAGTTGTGCTGTACTGAGGAACTGAATCATTTGCTCTCTTAGCACGCTCACACTGCCTGTAGATAAGGCTTTGTCTTGAGTTTTAAGCAGATATTTGACGCAAAGATGGGTGTTTTCTGTACCTTGGAGGAGTGAGCAGTAAAAGGAGTGCAGTAAAAATTGCCAAGGTTGACTAAGGACAGATAAGAGCCACAAATTTATTATAATTAAGCGAGCTGCCCCTGCCTCTCAAGCTGTTGTACTATCTACTTCCATTAAAAAAACAGACCAGTAGAGCAAAGGAAGGCAGGTAGGGAATAATAAATAAATATTGGTCAATTATTCAGAGCTAATTTAAGGTAGGAGAGTTTAGGAACATATTGGGGATAAGCATAGCAATTGTGAACACATTAATCTCTTCAGAAATTACCTTGAAATATCATGGAAAGATATGAGGACACTCCTCCTACAGGTGTAACTTGCAGCTGCATTTGACTCGACATAATTTGCATATGTTGTTCTGGCTGAATTCTCCGCCCAGTTACTGTTGTTGTCCCTTGAAATCTGCTGTCGTTTTTTAAATAATTGGCCATCGATTTTATACAGAGGGGAAAATAAAAGGGGCTACGCATTTTGATCCAACGACTGTGGATTTTGTCAGCTGAAATATTGACTATCGCTCACAGTTTTTATAGCTCTAGGTAGCTTTTGTCAGTGGTAGCTAGTGTCAAAAGAGATTTAGTCCTAGTCCAGGATGTATGTTTGAGCTTGCAGGAGCTGTAGGTGAGTGAATTTGGGTGTAGGTATGTGTACACATCCAGTGACAACATAACCACTCCCAGAAAGAGAGGTTTCTGAGGCCTGGCCCTGCAGTATGGTGGGCTTGGTGATTAATAGGGGAGCAGTACAGGAGGGCTGCAGAATGATTAATTGAGCTCAGGACCTCATCTGCAATGTTTTGATGAAAATGAAGAGAGCAGGAAGGCATGTGCTGGAGTGGTGGTGATATGTGTGTGTTGTGGGGAGAGGGAAGACAGCAAGGTTTGTTAATGAAGCTTTTGAGTTGGTATACAGTAGGTGTGCCTGTGAGTATGGTCTTGTGCGGTTAGGTGTGACGGCTCCCTCTCTGCCTACCTCTCACTTTCTAGCATTAAAACTCAACATTGACAAAAACAAAGAAGAATCCAAACGTCTTCTCTTGACTAGTGCACCAACCGTTTAACCTTGCCACGCACAAAAGTATAGTTTACAGTTTGGCTTTTGATAAAGTTTAATTTAACCTTGCCTGAGGGGAATAACAGCGTGCTCCAGTAACTTTATCTTATTCTGTTCAACTGCTTCCTCAAGTCATGCACAGTTCCACAACAGATCCAGAATGGCGAACTGGGGGTGTGGGGGGTAGTGGGGATCGGTTCAGATGATACACCTTGAGAGGAAGCATGAAAACAGCCTTTTTTTAGATGAACTGCAATTATGACTCAGCATGTGAAGGGCTGAATTGTGCTCAAGAGGAAAGTCACTCTACTGTGTTTGCCTGATTGAAAATCAGTTCTCATAAACACCGCAATCACCTTTATAGTCTCCCCCAGACAGTTTGATCCTCAGGGGCTGTAATAAACACCCAGGGGAATACGAGGTGACATGCAGTTGCCGTTTTGTGATAAGAGAGAAGTGATAACCTTCTTTGTCATGAATTTATTTCCTTCAATTGACATTAAAGATTGAAGATCAGATTAGTATTTAAGCTGTGTTGTGTTGTCAAACTATATGCAAGCTCCCTCTAGTGGTATGCAAAACAATATATGAAATATAAAAACAAATGAAATAAATTAATTAAATAAAACATAATACTATCAAAATACTACAAAATTCTGTATCATCCTACGTATTAACGTTCATGAATGTAGCGCACGCTTACATCCATGATTTGTTACGAGCTAAACTGTAATGGCAAAATGGTATACGGAGGTAAAATGAATGGTTCAAAGACACTGCAATCGTGGCTTTATACGGGAACTATTGGTGGACCAGGAGTTCAAGATTCAGCAGTAAACAATAAATAATATTATTTGGAATAAACTTGCCTCATGCCTCCTGTTCGTAGCTGAAAAGTGTCTGCCTACGCTACTATATTTTAACATTGATCATAATGGTGGAGAGCATAGTATTTTCTGAGGTTGTGCGTGGTGTAAAGAGTTTAAGAATCACTGGTCTACAGTGTAACAAGACAGATTTTTCAAACGCGCAGTATTTTCTGCTTCTACCACTAAATTGGTCTTTTGAAAAAAAATTGAGTTTATGATTTACGTACATTGACTGTAGATGCTAGTGAAGTTAGCTGTACTGTACACTTATTTCCTTTTCATAAATGACTGCCTCTTTGTGACAAATGTAAATCCTTTTCTCCACCCTGTTACTATCTGAAGCGCAGCCTGAGATGCTCGGTCAGTGCAATGCTCAGTTGAGCTTGGTCGATTGCAGCCCCTGCAGGCTCTGGAAGACCTTTTCTCATAAAGTTGGCAAGCCATTTTCATTGTCTTTTAGCAATTACTGACTTTTTACTCTGCTTTTAAAGGCCCACCTTCTACTTTCACTCCTACAATGGTTAAAAGCACAGTCTGTGGCTGTGCATTTGTGTAGGAACACATTTTCAGTGAGGGTTCAGAAATAATAAAAAATATGAATTTCTGTTGTATATTTAAACCTGCAAGAACCTTAACTATTCTATAAGTTTGGTCTATCAGATCAGATAAGGACCACTGTGTAGAATTTATTGGCATCTAGAGGTGTAGTTACCGATTGAAACGTGCGGAAAATGTGAACGAAGATGCTCATTCTAAGGTAACGAATACATAAGGATTCTTGTTTTCAGGTGAATTATACACTAATGAAAACATAGCTATGCATATTCTTTTCCATTTCTGCCAATAGATGCTAACAAATCACCACTAACCTCAATTTGAGATACATTGAATTTCTTGTGCCTTTTCACAATAAGGCCACAACATGATTCCCCACTTGGAAGTCTTTAGATGTAAAGCAGCACAAATGGGAATCATGGGTCTGCATCAGCGATAGGGTTAGGGTTAACAAATACAACTGATATATGGGAGAGTGATGAGTAAACACGGAGGATTAAAATTACAAACAGTAACATGGAGTATGTGAATGCATGTTTTTGATTGAATCTAGTCTATAGAGGTCATGATGCAAATATAATAATGACAATTTAAAGGATTTTAACATTATGATGCTTTATTATTATGCTTTTATCATTTTACAAGGAGTTGCATGAATTTCATTTTATATATTGATAAAGCGTGCTGTACAGTATAAGGCTTGACTTAAACTTGCCACTGATCAGGCATAACCAAAATTTGACCTCCATCTATCCAAGCTTTCTTTGTGAAACACTTGAAATACCTCTCTGGGAAAGCAATGAATACTCAAAATAGAATTTACCACAATATCCTTTGCATTGTATTGTCATATCAGTCAACATTTTCTAGGTCTACTCATGAAAGAGATGTCTTTACTTTCTTGTAAAAAAACAAAAATAAAAGCAGAAGCTGATATAATTATTCAGATTTAGAGTGGCATGTTGTGTCTGCTCACTACAACTAAATGTCACAAATCTAACTTCAATGCTGTTTTGTTTGTCCTCGGGCCATTCTAAATGCAAAATAGATGTAGTCTG
>NW_023339663.1:21399313-21444787 GCF_004916995.1 Morone saxatilis | reverse complement strand
GAGAGAGAAGGATGGATTCTGTTCTGACTGTATATCTCAAAGAAGCGGGCTTTAAACCCCTAAAATGGATCCAATTACGGAGAGAGCTTTTTGGTGACGCTTGTGGAACTGTGTGTAATTGTGTAACCCTAATTTTCCTGGCACTGAGGCTCTGACAGAGGCCTGTCATCTCCCCTAAGCCTCTTCTCACAGGCACGATGCTGAAATGAGATCTCGTCTTAGCTGCAGAAATGCTGAAAGTAATATATAACGGACACCAGGAGAACAAAATCACCTTCTTATAGAGAAATCCTTTAGAAAAACGGCTCCACTGGCCCCTCATGTTCTTGTATCTATATTTGTTATTTGCAGTCAAGAGGGCTGCGTGATATCCACTCACGGTACATTCTTGCAGGATGCAGAGAAAATCTTTCATCTCTCAGGACATTAAGTACTTTAATGCTAGCGTATGATTTATTTATTTTTAAAATTACATGTAGGCTTACATGTGCAAGTAGTCCTTCCAGTAAGATATGCTGGAAAACACTGATGAAGAAAAAGTGTGACTATCTAAATTCACCTGATGTGCATCCCATCCCCCCCCCCCCGGTGCCTCTCAGACCTCATAAGCAGCAGCCTCATACTCAGGCATGGCAGTCTAATGGCTCATAAATGTTCAATGGCAGTGCATGATAGTGCAGTGACATCTGGCTATTCTGTGTCTACCTCGACTATTGCTCGTTCTTTCAGATGGGCTCACACTGTGACGAAATGCAATATCTGTAGACCCTTTGACTTCAGTCAAATCATTGTAAACGGGCTAGAACCAGGCTCTGAATTAAAATGAATAGAATTAATATGCGGACCGTTTAGCTGTATAATGTGAAATATTACATAAAACCGTCAGTTTATTTTTTATCACCATCAATGGAAAGAAATTAGCCATTCAGTCATTGATGCTAACTTTATTATGTTATTTTCTTTTTTTTTATGAACATGAACCGTTTTGAATTTTTTGGTGCAAGAAAAATAGATCAAGGGAGGGTGAGTGTATATAGAAGGGTGTGTGGGGGGGCTATGAAATTACTGCAGATAGTAGCAAATCTCCTGCCTTTGATCTTTGCAACCATCAAAGAGATCCGTCCTCCCAAAGTCAGACACCCAGCTACACACGGTGCTGCATTTCATATGCTTTGAGAGAACGTCAAACAGCATCTCTTCATTTCTCTCTCGCTGGTCAGTAATCTCGCCACAGAAATACTGTGAGATTGTTGCTGCCTAGATCACAGACTGCCAGCCACTAGCACATAGTTAGCACAATAACAAATGTAAAAGCAAAGCACTGCCTGTAGCTATCAGTGTATGAATAACAAAAGATGGAAAATAGAGGCATTGTTTGGCTTTTTCCTATAAGTATGACAATGAATCAAACAGAAAATCCATTTTCCAGAAATAACTACTCACTCCAGACGTAGTGCTGTGAGGCTCTTTTCCTATTCTGTGCCTCCTTACGCTTTTCTTTCCCACATTAGTGTTTTCAGTGTTGGATTATTGGTTACATATCTTTCTACCATATGACACAATGACCAGTTTGCTGCTGTGAGAGTTTAATTACCCAATGAGGAACATGAGGATTATACTTTAACATAGTATACATATTGAATTGGCCTGTGTCATATTGTATTGTATTTGAAGCACCCATTGTGTACTTACTTCTCTGTTCTCGTACACTGCTCCTGTAAAACAGACAGGTTTAAGTTTAAGCAAATCACTTTGTACTAACCGGGTGTTTCAGATTTATGTTCTTGATAAATAAAAAATAAAAAACTTCCGTGGATCTACTGCATTGGATCCTGGATTCAACAATGGCCCTTCCTAACTTGAATAAAAATTCAAACTCAATCGTTGAGTGTATAAAGGTTTTCTAGCTTCTGATTTGTTCGGCCCACTGCACATATGCATCAGTGTTTCTCCTGCTGGCCCGGCCAATGTATTCCTACTTGTCTCATAGACCTATTAGGGAGATAGCATGCAAATAAAAGTGACTTTTCTAGGCCCTGGGAAAGTTTTAAATTATACATACTATAACACCTACATACATTTAAAATTCCTTATAGGAAAGATGAAAATTGATGTTGATTTCAGTTGAAGATATATTGTTTTACAGTTTTACAGACGTCCTCTTTAGATAAGGGGCTGCGTTGGGGAAAATACTTTTGAGTGCGTGATTGGCAACTGGGCAAATCCAAAATAAATAAGTTGGACAAATACCCACAAATTACTCCCACCTACTGTGGCAACCCAGTCCACATTACAATTGACTTTAGCAGATCCAAAATTAGAAATAAAGGATTTAAAAGGGAGAGAATGAGATAATGAGAATGAAAAAATTGCATATATCATACTATTATGCGTATATATACATACATATATTTTTTTTTTTTTTTTTTGCTATACCTCAGTCACCATACCTGAGCTGATTTGCCTCAATTCCACATGTCTTAAAAAACATCTCTGAATACATCAGCTAAAGTAATCTATGAATGTCCACACTCATGTGTGTTATGAATTATTTCACATTAAGTATGGTGCTTGGACCCTGATTATTGACACTGCAGACAACCTTTTCGAGATTTGTGTCTCCAGTCTTGATTTGGTAATAGATTAACATATTTTTACAATTTCCATAAATAGAAATACACCAAACCTTGCACAATTGTACTGCACCTACCAGTTCTAAATTCTTCTTTTTGTGTAAAATAACCCTTTCCTCCCCATGAGGAAATTACTGCACTGTAGCCAAAAGGCCCCTTCAGCTTTAATCTCAGTTATTTTTGTCATGTCACACTGGCAAAATCATTTAAACCTCTCTTTGAACACGTGCCTTAGCAGAGTTTTTGTCACGCAACCATTTTAGGGTCTGAGCAATATTTACAGTTATGTCATCAGGGCACTGTTAATCTGTAATTTGCACTCTACTGCTAAAATGACTCCCTCTTCTCTGAGATCGCTCCAGGAAATTACGCTTATTCGACTGTTTTCTATAACTGTTCAAAACACTGTAAATGTAAATTACATTATACCTTAAATACTGTGGGTGTGATTTATGTGACTTGTGCATAATTTGTCTTTACAGTATGCGGCTTATTTGACTGTACTTTAGAATTTCTGAAGGTTTCATGAGGACCTTGAAGAGAGAGCGTGAAATTAAACATCCCTTATGTCACTCCTCATCTAGGTGACTTGCAGCCATTTCTGCCAATCAATTAAATTTTAATGACAAATAAGGCAACTCATCAGCCCAACCTGTATACCGCAATCTGTCACTTACTTCTGTGAAGCTCAGCATCAACAGTATAGTCTCACTGCACCCATGACATCCATCGACCCATCTTCTGTGAGTGTGATTTATTCAAACGTTGTTTTGCAGCTTTCTCAAGATATCGGCTATAGCCTGCTAGTAATGGTACACTGTACTAAGTGTAGACAGTGATTGCTTGTTCTTTCCATCATGGAGAAGACGACTAAGTGAAGAGACATTTAAAATTGATCTGTTTGCTGAGCAATGGAAATCCAATCAACTGCAGGATTCAATTGGTGGACTTCTTTAATGTGATGATAGCTGAACCTCAACGTTTCAGTGCAGCTTCTATGTAAACAAACAAAAGTTTTGTGTTGAACACATTTTTCATTTTCTCGTAAAAAAAAAAATTGCAAAGCTTTTTTTGAATATTGAAACGCACTGTTTACATCCATATTTGCTAGTTCGCAGTCACCTTCTTTGTGCCTTTGTCGGCGCATTTTAACGCTTCCTTGCATGTAGTTGCCACAAACCATCCATCTGCCATTAACAACACTTGTAGAAGCTTGTAGAATGAGATTTAGTTATAGCTCCCTTCATGCTACTTTTAAAAAATAAAATAAAAATTGATTGAGTCATAAAAATATATATTTAAAATTTAAAAAAGAAAATACAAATTTGTATGGCTAATTGTTGAGGAAGAATTTAACAGTCTCACAGCCTGAAGGGAGACGCTGTCTTTTTGTGCATGATACAAACGAAGCGGGACCCACTTTTCTTCTGTTATTTTAGCATGGCAATATTAGAATATCAAATTTTTTTTCCTGCAATTTTTATGTTTTGATGCCCCTCTATGTATATCATTATGAAATAACGAGGCTCTAACGATGTTAAAGACCTTCAGTCCAGTCTTATCCTTGTGAAGGTAAACATCAGTTGTGACGGGTCCATCTCCTCATGAGGAAAAGTGACAGATATCTGCCATTAACGACTAAATCACTTGATGAAGGAGAATAAATAGAAGTACATTCAATTACCCCCTGTGCTTTCACCGGCATTCACGCGACATTGGGAGTGTGCATGTGGGGATTTGTCGTTCAGGAGACATTGATTAATTATGCCACACACAATTAGCCCATCAAATCGAGTGTGTCCTCCTCTCCTGTGGAAAGGTGATGTCAGAATTTTATGGGGCATTAGGCAGTGGTGCTCCTTGTATTTTCTTAGAGATCACCAGAGAGTAAGAGCACCAGGGGAGAAGCACATTTTTCAGGCTGTTTTTGTATGAATGGGGAACCGCGAGGCCTGCAGGGTAAAGAGACGGCTAACTGATCCTTTTAGACCAATGTCAATACTGATACCCATCACTGTTTGCACTCCCAGCAGGGTCCAGAGCCTGCCTGTAATGTCTGTGGCATCTCAGTGATTGAGAGAAGAAATGACAGTGAGACAAATTAAGAGAGCAGGCAGAGATGGCTGGCCCTATAGCTTCTCATCCCACAATGCAAATTGTCTTAGAGTACTTTGCTTCTTGGTTTAGCCCAGACACTGAATACGGAGAATCGAGAAACAGGAAAATTATCACTCTTTCTACTAATACTAATATGTCATGGATATCAGGATTTGGTTGTATACTCTCCATGTTTAATGTAGCTCTCTCTACAGAATAATATATAATCTAACACTGCTAATCTACTTTCATCTTTCACTGTATGCGAGGTCCACTTACCAATTCTCTGCTCTTACCAAGTGTGCTTACAAGCATCAAGTTGCCAAAGTTGCCAACATGTTGCCTCATCAGTTTAACAAAGTCTTGTGGAAGTTGTAATCAGCAATACTTTAAAAAATGTCTTTCTTCTTTGATGATAAGCAGCGATTGTTGCGTTCTGCGGAGATCAGTTGTCAGTCAAACAGTGTAATGAGTACATTTTTGCTTTTTTCCCTTCGTGACTTTGGTTCCTTTCCTCTGATGGCCGCCGCCTCACGCTGAATTACCAGTTCTTTTATTTATTCAGAAAGTCATGGTTCCCTCCGCACGTAATGTAAAACTCATTAGCTACTATGCACAAGAGGATGTTTCCCCAGTTCCCACACCAGATGTGTTCAAATGTCTAGCAAATGTAAAAGAGTTAATGTACTGGGTTGAGATTCAGTTACATTTTCTTTTATGCAAGTGTTGGATCATTGCAGTGTTTATTTTAGCAGTGTTAATTTTAGGTCATTACAGTGATTCTGATTCTGTGCCTTTTCGATAGTAAGATTGTTTTAATGAGTACAGTAATAATTCACTTGTGGGATTCATTTTGCATTCATAATTTACGTATTTTATTTTAGATGACCACTGTAAGCAAGTGTGCCACATTTATATGTGCTATCTGCCAATGAGGATGCCATAAAAGAGAATCATAAAGTATCAAATAAATTTCTCAGGGAGCTCATAACAAAACTCCCTCAAGCAGCTTTTGTGCTTTTGTCTTTGATTTTGCAACGGCAGACATTATGGTTCTCTGTCCAAAAAATGTGCTGCAACTTCACGGTGGTGTGAAAAAGCCTCAGTTAACCTTGTCATCCTTTATTTCTTTCATACTTTCACAGCCATTTTCAAGATGACAAACCCGTATGCAAGGGCCTTACAGATAGCCATCAGTTTTTGAGGCTTTTCTTGGAACTTTACTGAAGTTCCAAGAAAAGGAGGGGGATTGCTGTTGTTGTTCATTCACCACTTCCCCTTTCATGTGATTGTCATTTAAATTTTGAAGGTCAATGTACAGTTAATAGGTACATTCTGGCATGGTCTGGAAAAGCATTTCTGTGACAACCATTTGCTAAGGGACTGACTATGAATACATACGATAACTCAGCAATCTGCACACATTGGTTCTGCATGAAAAGAGTTGCTGGTAGGTAAAGGAAATCACAGCAGCAAGAAAACACTTCCAGAAACATCCAGGATGATCAGCCAAGCAGTTAAGCTGTCTCTGAATGAGCTTTAGCTTTTCAACCTACTTTACTGTGATCAATTTGGGAGACAAAAAAAGCATGGCGTATATAGTATCACTGTGATAGTGAGTAATGAAAGGAACACCTTGAGAGTAAAGTGTGCAGATAGTGTTCTCAAATGTAAATTCTGGCTGTTCAGTATCAAATACAAAATCTGTTCTGTATATATGTCTATGTATCTTCAGATGCATCATGCAGGCTTTTTAAGACTGCAATGGCAAAAATTTGACACTGGTATAAGAAAGCTCTGATGTAAACTGAAGCTACTGCACCATTGGAGCCTGTAGCCTTCTTGCAGGAAACTATTGATTCCACCTTTAATGTGAAACATGGATTTACATCTTTCTGTTTGGTCAAGGATAATGGCTTGATGAAGTATATATAATATTTGTCAAGCTGCCTTTTGGAGAGCTGTAAATGTCAGTGCGCATGTGCAGTAGGCCAACATGGGTAATTTTTACAGTGGTATTATTACATGCTCAGATGAATGTTGGATTTTATGGTCACTCAGTGTATGGTGCTCCCTCTTGTGCAGATGGCTTGGAGGTATACAGTCTGCTCTAGTGTCAGGGAGGAATAGTTATTTCATGTGATAAATACTAATCTCAGGCCATTATTATGCTGCCTATTTTCAGTGTAGAACCATAACTCCCTGAAGCTAATGCATGTGTGCACACATGCCTTACACACATAGGCACACCCATTCAGCATACTACCAATATAATACCCTGCCCAAACCTGCATCCTGATGAGAGTCGGATCATAATTTTAACTTAAGCAGGTATTCCTTGTGGTAAGCTTTGAATTTTTTAACACTAGAGTGAATCTTTTTCCTCCTGGGAGAACTATTGATTGTATTTGGAATATACAACCATATGGGAATTATTTTAATGCGCGCTTTGTGTTAAGAGCCAAAGACATATGATCATATTTAATGAGATTTAGAAGCAGAAGATTCACTCGTTGTTTTATTAATGGGATGCTGCTTTCACCTGGGCTTTGCTATGGGATTCCACTGATAATTGATGAAGGCCTAATGTACTTAATTATTTGTCCAGTCTCCTCGGAGAAGGTAAAAGCAGTGCCTATAGATACATGTATGGTTGGGAGAAGCAAAGCTCTGTCTAATCCCCGTCCTGTGCCTGCAGTCAACTTCTTCTCCAATCACACAGAACTCCCTGCTCCCCTCTATTAATCCCTCCACCTAGTACACATCATTATTTAATGCTGGCTGCATTGCACTTCAAGCTTACCTTGAGTAACAACCTGTAACTGTTCTTTAACACCGTCAAGAGGAAGACAAAAATTGGAATGATGATCATGATCATAATCATTTTTGGCAATTAAATGTGGCTGTATGTGATCCAGGATGTTTTGTAACCGATTTAAACTGGTATGTGTGTGAGCATGGGTGCACAGTCTTGTTTTTTCTCACCTGGCCTCCTTCCTGAGATAGCAGGCAATAAAAGTGTCCCTTTGAGACCAAGGTATGGTTCTAAGGGAAATATCGGATCCCTCTCAAATCATCTGTTTGAGAGAGAGACAGAGAGACAGAGAGGCCGCTGAATTCACAGCTTTTTCTTGTGTCTGTCCCCCACTTACCTACAGCCATCTGCCCCATAGCCCAGCCCACTTAACCAAACTAAAAGCCTCTAGGAGAGAGAGTGGGCCTCCAGTTGTAAGGGTCAAGCTCAGGCCTTTAGTCCTGTATTGTCTAGAGTCCTTTAGTTTCAAGCCCAAATGGTAACGGTCAGCTGAGGGATGTGCTCAGATTCTCATCCATGACATTCCCTTCATGTTAAGAGAGTACTCTACAATTTAGCGCCGCACTCCAGTAACGTCAGGCTCACAATGGACAGTTTAAACAAAAAAGGAAAGCTGTCAAAGCCTGGAGGCTACATTGGCCACAATGCAACTTGACCAACAACAGTTTGGTCAGAGCTTTGTGTATGTATGTTAGTAGCGGCTAATCTAGCCTCGAGCTGCTTGAGATGAGGAGTGGGCTACAGGGGTCTGGGAATGTCACTTCTTTCTAACTTTACACTTAGAGTGAAGACTAGTTGTCTTCAGCCCCATCTGATGATGACTCAAGTGACATTACTTGACGCCTTTATCCCACCGGGCATGGCTCTAACACGTCTCATCTGTGACAGTGTTTTGTTCTGTCCTCTCCACATCTTCATACCCCAACAGGAGTGTTTCATAAGCAGACCATTTTGCCTGTTTGATTTTGTTTATTTGCTTTGATTATGTTGATTTTGTAATTTTTCTTTTAAATTGTCTCTTTTCCTCTGTTTTTACTATTGGAAGTCTGCACAGGGTATCTTATTTTGAAAATTGACCAGATTCTCTGTCGTTTCTGTGTCTGACTTCCTGCCTGGTTCGATCTGCTCTGTGCAATTTGATGCAGCTTCTGTCAAAAATAGACCAGCCAGGTATTCTCTGCAGAGCAGAGCGGAGAGTTGCTTCTGAAACACGCTATGGCGTAGCTAGTGGAACCATAAGCCTTGTCCAGTGTGGCTGTGATCAGCTCTGGTGGCTGCGATGCAGATGTGCTGGGTGGAATCAGTAAAGCAATTTATTAGACTTTGCATATCTCACTCTGGTGCATTTAGGAGAACTTCATATCTGCATAAAAAAGAATGAAAAGAAATATATATATATATATATATGATAGAGAATTATATTTTTAAAGAATTAAACCAATTTTAGGGCTTTGTACAAGGATGAATTGTGTAAAATTTCAAGTAAGTTAGAATGTAGATCACTTAACTGTCACCATTTAACTGTATCACTTTGCAATAGCACCACAAATAGGTGAAGTGCCATCAAATTTAGAGTAAATTTAATGAGAACATCCAGGTCCAGAAGTTCCGTAGTTAGTTTCTTCTCTTTTAAGTGACGTGCTGAACACATCAAATGTTGAGTTAGGACAGTTTGTATGAAATAGGCCATGCATATTTTGGAACAAATTAAAGTAAAACTTCTCCTAAGAAAAAACAAAAAAAACAGCTTTTCTGTCAACATTCAAATATGTACTAAATTCGGGAAAGATTACATGAGGAGGAGTGGAAAAAGTGTTCGGCAAGAAAATTCCGTATGTAAATTAAATGTCACTCTTGACTCTTTACAAACTAACTAATGTCTTTGGGTGCTTTGTATGATTAAATCAATACCTGTGCAAACACATATAACTGATAGCATTCACCTGACATTTCACACATTTCCAACCAATATGCGGCAGTTCAGTAAACACCAATTATTGGCTGTAGCTTTTGTTTGATTACAATCACCTACAGTTTGATTACAGACACCTTTTGTTTGCCACCTAACATTTGCATGGCGAGGTAATCAAATACAATAAGAGAGAAGTATAGAAATGTCTCAAATAGGTCTTATAAATTTGTTTGTGATTTCATGTGGCTTTGAAAGCTTTGCTTTGTCAGGATGCCAGAGAATTGGTGGTTACTTCGCTCTCAGATCTCCCGTCAAATGGCCCCAGGTCTCTGAGATCCCGGTCTGTTTGCAGGAAATTGGGCCATGTGGGTCATGACAAATGCACCCTTCTGGAACACGCTGAAATAGCAGCACATATGTCGAACACGTCTCCCGCTACATTGTAGCCTGTCTGGCTCAGGCCCTGTCCTGTCAGCCCATACGACTCAAATGTATTTCCTTGATTTCCCACCGTTTTGATTTGGTTCCATCTGTTCTCACTCAGTGAGGGGCTGGAGATATTACTGGACACCCAGGGTTGAAGAAGCAAGCAGGCTGGCCACCTTTGTGAAGTGCTGGATGTGTGTCAAATATCAATAGCTAAAATGCGGAATATTTCACATTACAGACTGGGCTTTTTATAGAAACAGTAAGCTTACATTTCCTACAGGCTCTTTTTTAAGTGTTTTTTGAAAAGTTTATGACTTAGAATATACATTTAGCGATAAGCATTTCCAAAGGCATTGTACCAGATAATGTTGCATTCTTTGTATCATTATTACGTGTTATTACTCACATGCAGGCCTACTATAGCAAAGATTTAGGATGATCAAATGGCTCTTTAAAGATAACAATCTGTAATGCTTCACAAACAAGATAATTACAAGTATTTGACTGAAAACACATCAAAGTGAATGGCAATACCTTGATGAACAAGAGCTGGAGTTCAAAATGCCAAGAAAAGGACCCAGGAGTTTGTAAGTGTATCACTGGGTGGGCGATACCTGCAATCTGTTCATCTCTTCTCACCAGGTTGTTGGGAAGGTAATTATGGTTAATGTCAAGTAAAATGTGCCATTTATTGGACTTCTGTGTCAGAGTGGTGTCAAATCAGATAGGATAATGAGCAGCACAATTCCAGAGGGATCCTACCCCATGCTGTGCTGATGTGTGTTCAAAGGAAACATCTGGCCTTTATCAATGCTCAGGGCCCTGTGAGACTGTCACTTCACAAACCCTCATGTCCCTATGCAGGAGGAATATCACCACAGGAATCAAAGCCCTCTTAAAATCCATACACTTGTAAACACGTATCAAGAAAACCAGGAAGAGCAATATTTTAACTTTGTTTACAAAAGTGAGTAGGCGGATGATTCTCTAATATCAAAAGCCCTCGAAAGCTCAGTACAAAAGTGAGAGTGTGTTGTAAATCCTGTGAACTGAGGAGGAATCATAAAATAAACTAAGCTGGGAATGGGGTGACTCTTACTACTGCATTTAGAGTCTAAGGGTTTAAGTCCTGGAAGAATTAAGAGATAAAAGTTTTCATTTGACAGCAAAAGAATGCTTTTGGCCTCTCATGCCATTCTGCGTTTTAGCTCTGCTGTGAAACGATACAGGAAAATCTAAACGCTGTCTTCACTGAAGGCACAACTTGGGATCCTGTAATCAGTTCCTTTTTTTCTCTGGCTCCCAGTGTTCCACAAAATACGTGTTGACAAACAGAAACGGGGCCGCTACGCTGGGACACTGGGATGAAGTATGATGCACGATGACGACCTTGAAGAGAAGTAAATATCTACTTAAGTGTTTCCTCCTTGCGTGCCGTGCTCTCAGTGGTGGTGTAGCTCAGGTGCCGTGAGCGGTTAGTGATGCTCTGAACAAAGGGTGAAGTGTGTGGGAGAGCCTCCATGAAAGGCTGGTGGATTCATTTTTTCTCAGTTTATCCTGGATCTCAGCCAGAAATAGTCCTGTCTCTAATTTCATTACCACTATTTAGTACATCTATTTATTTAGTGACATCAGCACTGGAGTTTACTCACCGTGCAAGCTTGAGACGTTGGCACTAACTGTGATTTTTAATAAGATGTGTACTTAGTTCCTGTTCTAATTAGCATCATGCCGAAGCCGACTAATGCACATTTGAGCTGACATTGCTTATATAATTTAACATTACGGGTTTTAATAAAACACCCTCTTCATGCTTCATTTCCACTGATCACCAGCTGCTGGGTCAATTGAATAATTAAGAATTTAATTAAGCTTCAGTTTGGATCACAATCTTCTAACACAGGCGAGCCTTGTACTCTAAGCATCAGTAGCAGAGATCAAATAGGGAAGGGATGATGTGCCGAGCAAGAATTTAGAGATGTGAGCTCTATCATGCGCTGAAATGGAAAGGTCTGAAGTGGCTTATCTATTTGATCTCTGAATCCTCTGGTTCCACTCCACAGAGTGGGGCTGTTATTTTTCTGCTTGCCCATATTATACTGCAGATTCCAGTGCAACCCTCTAAGGTATGCAGCATTTCTGTCTGTATTATCCCTTTGGACTGCTCCCCTCATCATTGCCAGCATGTAATACAATACATTCTATTGACTTCTTGGGAAGCAGCTCTCACAGTGAATTGACTCTGTTGCTATGGCCTAAAGTAGGCTAATTTCACTCAATGGTGCATGAGTAAATGTTAAATGAAGCTACTGAACCCAGCAATATGAGACACTGTGTGTCTCCATATGTTCACACACATGTTTTAATCTTTGTTGTGTGTGCAGTGCTGACTGTCTATTGTAATTGGCTGTACTATTAAACTATAAAGTGTCTCAGCACAGACACATCCACTGTGTTACAATACTGCATCCTGCAGTTCTATGATATTTGAATATGTTCAAATAGCCAAGCACACAGTGATGGAGAAGACCTCACAGGAGTTTGTCATCTAACATAATATTAAAAATCTGAATTTAAAGTGTTGAATGTGTAGGTGCCATGGTAAACACAGCAGCACCATTTGTTGGTGGGGCACCACACTGTGTTGATGCAAGCAATTAATTTTGGCTATTAAAGTTGATTCATTATCAAAAGATAATAAATAATAACTTCAATTAAAATTGAAAAAAAAGTTCCTCGGGAATAAGGGATAACGATAGCCAATAATTTGTTGATTCAGTCTGATAAATTACACTAAACTATTAATTTAGATCAAAAACCTGATTACTAATTAAATGAGTAACTATAATCAAAATCACTTTAAATGGAAGGATTGAGAATTCATCCATAGCAGAGGCTAGTATCACCCCAGCGTCCAAGAAGTCATTGGTGTGTGGTGTCCGCTGGTGCAGGTCAGAGGGCGAAAAGCGTTTAGCTCCTATTGTCTTTGCAGAGTTAGCAGTTAGCAGCTAATGCTTTGTGTCGTTCCTGTGAAGTCAGCTGGCAGACTTTGTGTTTAAAGCTGCAGATGCCAACTTAAGCGGTTTACTCCCATTAGCGCTAACCAGGGATCGCAAGGAAAAGGCAAGCTCTTGTGCCGCGCTTTAATCCTTTCTTGTGCGTCCGAGAGCTTGTCACCCGGTGTAGGTGAGCGGAGGAAAGAAGGAAGAGAAGAGACCAGAGGAGAGTGGAAAAGGAGCAAACAACGGAGTGCCCACAGGTTTTGTTACCTTGACATCGCGTCATCAAGTCGCATCAGATGAGGTGGCAGGAAGTGACCTGTCACAAAAAAAGTCAAATTAAACCACACCAAATGAATGAGTTCATATTTAAAGGTTCCTGTTGTCCCAACAAATGTTAGGTTTATGCGATGATTATGTTACAGTAACTTGGTGGACTGATATTTGACACAGTCCAAAACTGTGTGGATTGACCGATCGGCATCCTAATGTCTGTACTGCTGAGACTTACATTCAAATAAATCCCTAATTTCCATCAACACAGGACTGCTAAGATGCCCAGAGACACAATTAAAGCTGTGTGCTTCAAAGAACTTCTATTCATCATCACTATTCTAAAGCCTGTTAATTCAGTAAAAGGCCATGATAAAGTTACATAATGCAAACATACAGTATTTTAGTGAGCCAAGCATAATTATGGCAAGACTGTGAAAGTGTGTTATCAACAGTGTGTGTTCATAAGACTTTGCAAATTCACAGGAAGTTCAGTGCTTTTGATGATTAATGACTCATTTTCTATAATAGGACATTTAACAATCTCTGTTGGCGACCAATCTTTTTGCAAGGTACTCAAAAGCTATGTGCACATAGGGAAGTTATTAATATTAAAATAGGGTAAAAAGTGATCACATCGTTAAGACAAACTCATCAAAATAAAACAAATACATCGGCTAGTTAACTTGGCCCTTACCGTTGATTTGTTGACTTAGGTCTAGTTTAAAAAGTCCAACATCTTTCTAACCAAATGCCATTAACACTCACCAGAGAAGGAAACAACAAAACACTGTTTAATCAATTGTAATTCCATTACTTCTTTTAACTTTCAACAATGTCAGTGGTGGCTCCTGTCGTTGCATAGTGTGAATATACTCTTCAGACAGAGACACCCCCCAACACACACACACACACACACATATACATAAAGCCTTTATGATTTACTGCTTTGTACACATTGTGCTGACACTGAAAATCACTCTAGGCATCACAGCACCTGATGAATAGAGCCAGTGTGAAGTTATAGTTGGGTTGTAACGCTATGATATATGCAAGTTTCAAAGCTGTATGAAGACTGCTTACACATAAAGTAGTATTTCTGGAGCGTTGATAAAACTTTTCTTTTTAGAAACGTTAGATGTAAGGGATAATTCCAAGTGAGGTGTTCATAATGGGTGGGTGACGTGGGGGTATTTATGTTATGTGTTTTGCAATCAGAATCTAAAGTTTTTCCAAGCCATGACTCTGTTTTCCTGCTAACTAATACCTAGAACAATCATTACCACCCCATTACGTTTGTATGCAATGCAAAGGGTGTTCACTGCTCCAGTAAATAAGTCAAACCTTACATAAGCCTTGGCAATAGGAAATACTTTGAGTTCCCTCACATCACAAAATAAACGTCACCTGTAGCTGCCTTAAGAAGTTGTTTTGCTGAACTATGCTAGCACTGTAAATGTATTAATGGTAAAACAAATGAAAAAAAAAAAAACAGTTTTGACACCTACAAAATTATAAACATAAAGGACCAGTGTGTAAGATTTAGTGGCATCTAGTGGTAAATTTGCAGATTGCAACCAACTAAAAGCCAATGACTCGCACAAAGGAGAATCTACAGTGGCCAACAGCCCTATCTGGAGCCAGTGTTTTGGCAGCCTCCGTGGAAGAAGACCTGATCCCTCTGTAGATAAAAATGGCTCAAGTGGCAACAAACCCACAACAATTCTTATTTCAGGTGACTATACATTGATAAAAACATACCAATGAATATTAAATTCAGTGTCTGCCAATGGATAGTTAGGAAGAAAAAGTTACACACTCATGTAACGAGTTCATTTAGAAATCAAAACACAGTTCATAAAGGGATTAATTGGTTTAGTATTTAAAATATCACATCAAACCCCTTGATGGTGGGTCGCTGCACACAGAAGATTTACGACAACAACATAAATTACAACACTGATACTTTACATTCAAATGAACACTTAATTTGCATTTTTAATTTAGATATTTAAATTAATAATACTGAATTTAAAATGTGGCAAGAAAATGCTTAAAAAAAATTAAAAATTATAAAAAAATTTCAGTACTAATGTCAACATAATTTATTATAAACTCTGTTTCAAGAATTTTCTCCTATCTCTACACTGGTTAAAATGCATAGAAACTCCTGTATTTCTTAAGGAAACTTAAGAAAGAAAAATTCCTGTGCCAAGTTCTTTCTATGATGATAGATAGTGATAGAAAGCACCCTGATTCGAAACATCACAAGCTGGCATGGAATGTGCACGGCCCAGTACAAGAGGACTCTGTAGCGAGTAATTAAAACCGCCGAGTAAATCATTGGTACCCAGCATCAGTGATATTGGTAAGGTGAGGTGCCTGTGTAGAGCCTAAAGGATACTAAAAGACAGCACCGAGCCACAGCCTGTTCACCCTGCTGCTATACACCGATCAGCCGTAACATTATGACCACTGACAGGTGAAGTGAATAACACTGATTATCTGGTTATCAGGTTATCATGGCACCTGTCAGTGGGTGGGATATATTAGACAGCAAGTGAACATTTTTTCCTCAAAGTTGATGTGTTAGAAGCAGGAAAAATGGGCAGCGTGAGGATTTGAAGGACTTTGACAAGGGCCAAATTGTGATGGCTAGAAGACTGGGTCAGAGCATCTCCAAAACTGCAGCTCTTCTGGGGTGTTCCTGGTCTGCAGTGGTCAGTACCTATCAAAGGTCAGATCCATCACAACTTACAGGACTTAAAGGATCTGCAGCTAATGGATGGATGGATGGATGTATGGATGTATACATAGCCTAGTGGCTGTAATGCAAAAACATGTTGTTCATGTTGCTTCTGAAAGAGGAGAAAGAAGATGACTTTTAGCTGTTTTCTTAACTGGAGAACGTCGACTGACACACAGTTTGACCAACTATAACCTCCGCAATTAATGATGCCTTGGTACTTTTCTTAGCTGCTGCTCGCCAGGAGTCGGCAGTCCAGACTGACACGTCTGACAGTCCTGAATGCTGGATTCAATTTGATGCGGCGCGCAAGATGATGTCACCATACCTGAAAATCAGGCACAACTTCGAATCAGGAGTTTAGCTGGCAGCACCAGATGGAAGAGTGTTTACTACACTTTCATCCTTAAATAGCATGAAAGTTAAGCGTAGTGCAGCTATTTCATATTTTTAATACACTGTAACCAGATACAGGAACATAAACAGAGTTTATATAACTAAACTTCATATTCTACATCCATGTCTGTGGCATACTTCTAGCGATCACAGAGCATCTGAAGCTGTAGCCTGAAAGCTATCGTACTTTGCCTGGGTAGATGTCGATGATGACGTATGGACGACCGTCCCAGGCGGCACAGTTTGGGCCCCCGCTCCCCTAATCTGTTAGTATGCGGCCCTTAATACACAAACGGCAAAAATTTTTAAAAAGCAGTTAGCCGTCTCCTTGGTCTCCTTTGCGACAAAAGCCCAATGGGATTTTCCATTGGATAGTTGGGAGTATCTGCCAGATAATCATCTTTGTGCTGAACAAACATTTATGATAGCAGTTTTCAGCAACCATGAACACCATTTTGTGTTAGCCCATATATATAAATATTTCATTAGATACCGTTATATATATAGTACTATATAATAATACTATGTATACTACTATATATAGCCTATACTGTTATATAGCATAATAAATACAATCGCCAAAATGAAAACCGTAACGCTGGGCTATAAATGAACTACACCATAGTCGCTCGCATGACTTCAGCGTCACTACCACAAAAATTCCAATTTAAGAATGTGTATTAAATGTTGTAATCTACAAGTTGGAACGTTTGCAAGGATGGGAGTATAAACACAGTTAGGCCATAAAGGTGGTCTAGTGAGTAGATAAGTTCGCTGTGATGACGTTTAATGTCACCAACAAACCTCTGTAGTCTCATTTAGCCACTTTTGTTAGGACACACAAAACTTCAACATTTATGGGTGGGGTGTAATACTGACTTACTTTATGTGTAATGAAAACAAAACGTGCAAATCTATTAAGCTTTGTTTTGAGCACAAACTTTATTTCAGGCATCTAACAGAAAACCCATTGAAAACCCTAATTGACTGCTAAAATATTAACTCAGTTCCGGGTTTTAGGACTCATTTCTGCTGCACTGTTCAGAGTTGTTAAGTTACAAATTGTTTCTCTAGCTGTGTTTTCTTGTTTTTAATTTGGTGTAAAATTGAAGATCTTGTTTTTCTTGGAGCAGTCATATAGACGGAGCAATTATTCTTGGCAAAATTACTCTACACACGCTGTTATTTAGTGTCTTTAAAGAAGCTTTTTGTCATTTCAATCAAATGTTCATATTACCAGATCATACAAACTGTGCACTCTGATCAATGTCAAACTGCTGGGAACGCTAAGGATAACTCTGCAGCTACTGAAGGAGATGTGTCATTAAAAAAAAAAGTTGATAAATTATTTTACTCACATGTCTGAAAGTGAGAATAAATATGCGTTGCTGAGAGAATTTTGGGCCAGTTAGGACTAATTTCCTTCTCTGAGACGCTGGACAAATATGAGCCCCGGTTTGGTTTATTTAACTGCAGCTGCAAGTTGGAAAACAAGCTGAAATAACACATATCACAACCCATTTCCTTGCGATTAGGCATGCTTCTCAGCTGCTAAAGGGATTTAAGACACGATAATAAAGATAAAAAGGAGACATTAATAATTTTGTTATGTTAATTAAAGGCAAGAGGATTAACAACAACACAGGAGCCTTGTAAAGCAATAAACAGACAGGGGCTCTGACATTTTTCCAAAACCATTAATAATAAATGAATTTGGTCCCTGCTGCGATCAAACAAATTATATTGGAGGAAAAAAGAACACTTTACATTTGCACGTCACTTGAGAGATACTTCGAATTTGAATTCCAGGGTCTTAAAGATCTTGTAATTTCAGCAGCATAAACACTGTTTTTGTTAAATTTCGTAATACTCAAGCCTTCACTTCAATTGACTTTGGCTATTCAGCCTCAATACAGTATATGTGTTTGAAGACACAAAGTTCCATGTAAATATTACAGAAATAAATATATTCAGCTAACAAGTATTGTCAGTGTAACCACAGCCTATAACTTATGAGTCTATGCCATAGAATTCCATATTAAAAACATAATATTAATAAGATTCCTTCGTTACAATAAGGACAAACAGTGTAAACACAGAACTGTAAACCCAAGCATGTGCAGCTACGTCTGCTTGATGTGGAGCTACTGGTGTTGAAAATGTGCTAGTACAGTAAAAACTGTATAAACTGCTTCAGCCATGTTAGATAGCAAGCTACACTAAAAGTAAAACTACACATCTCTGCACCTCAAGCTGTGTCCCAATTTAATCATGTTTTTAAGTAAAATATCATGTCATACCGTAAAACAGTAATTTTCATTGGTACAATATTTACACTTTGTTGTAGTTTGAGAGCATCTTCCTAGTTATTAACTTGGTAACTTGGGTAAAGTGATTTTTACGAACTTTTCGTGTACTTTTTGTATAAATGTATAAATATTCTGTACGAGGCGTACCGTGTTACAAGGAGACTTCTGTCTTAATGGGAAGATGACTGTCCAAACGGAGTATCGATTTCTCTTCCTTCTAATCTCTCTGCCTTTGGAAATTAGCACCTTTTGCACTTTCAGCATACAAACTATATATAATTACCATAACTACCTCAGATTACTCTTACCCTGCTCCTCTTTTTGAAATTCATATTTCGGTGGTAATTGTCCTGGGTTTTTTGTCTCCTGTTTGCCACATAATGTTTTGAATGTAATTCTGTTGTCTGCCATTTCATGTCATATTATTTTGCTCAATAATAATTCAAGAAACAGCCTTGCTGTGTGTTAATGACACCTTTGTTGTAAATAGACTTGTCAAACATGGTCAGTTTTGACACTTGGTAATATTAGTTAATACTTGCTGTCCATTCAGGGTTTCCAGTGACAGCTGGGTCTTGGTGTTGTGAATCCTGGCTCTCTCACATGGCTTACTAACACACCTTAATGTAACAGAGCCATCATTAATTGTGTTAGTTACACGTGTGCTATTCCTGCAGGTCAAAATGTCTGCCATGAGAAAAGGTCTACTGGGTGTTTAAAGGTTAATGATGAGTGTTGGGGGCGATAGATGCTTTTGTAGTCACACCACCTGTGGCTTTTACTGCTGCACACTGCTGGTCATGGTCACTGGTTTGTAGACAAATATGATAGAGAGCTGCAGACAAATTGAAATGCTGGCTGCTCGAAAATTAGAGATCACATGAAATAGTCAGAACTGTGAGGATTGAACAGCATTGGTCTGCAGTCACTCCATATAGAAATGTGACATTAGCACCAGTCACATGAGCTTGGGGGGGTTTAGCCATGGTTGATGGACGAGACTGTGTTGTCTGATCAGCTGAGAGATGACCTCAGCATTTCAGAGGTAAAGAGCCCAGGATCTGGGCTGAAGCTTTGGCTGGTTGAATGATTGATTGCTGAATGCTGATTGATATGTACAATTGATTTTACAATAGTAAGCATAATTAGTTAGCAAATGAAATGGCCTGGTTGAAATGATCGTTGATGGTTTGGTTACTGATACTAAAAGCCTAATGAAAATGTAACAAATGTAGCAATGTTTGCTAACCCTCAGCAGCCAGAGGTTGATTACATACGGGACACCCAAGCTGTCCAGTAGAGAACATATTTTCTTTGTTTTGCAGAACACACCTGTGGTTCTGAAGAAAAAGGAAGATGTGTTGAGAGGTGTGAGCTGATGGATTTGTTCAATGCAATGTTTCTGATAACCCCCATACCCCACCCCCCTGTTATTGTTGTTTTGCTTCATACCAGCTTTGAAGAAAAGACGTTACTCATAAACCTTGAACGCCTAACCTGAATGGTGAAGCAGTTTCCGTCCCTGTGCTCGCCATGAAAACAGCAAGGCCCCGGTGTTCTCTGAGGAGCATCGCCAACCCGGTAAACCCACGTGACCACTCCTCTGATTTGTCCAGCCAAATACCAACACACTTCTTCTCACCACCATTTCATCTTTGTAAGTCCAGTTTGGGCACGTAACAGATGTTTTCATGAATATAGAGTACTTAGCTGATTTTAATTCTCAAACGGATGTTGGAGTTGACTGTGAAGATGTGCACTTTTGTTTAATTGATTTTATCTTTAGCCTCTGCTGCTGTGGGCGGTTGAAGCTTATTACCGGGGCAAGATAAAAGCTATCACTGGTGTGTTCAGCTGTTTTTGTCTACTTTCTTTCAGAAAAAAAGAATGACATGTCCTGCACCATGTTTTGAATTCAGAATCCTGGCTGTGTGTCAGAACAGCTGTGCTTATTTAGAGAACAGAAAGCATTATTGAAATCATATTTACACCTGGGCAGTGGGCGGCTCTCACCATTTAAATGATTCTAATTTCCCAACCATTTGAATAAATGTCACAATCGCTGTATTCAGCTTTAGGATTGGCTGCCTGCAACAGCTGGCACAAGCTGCTAGTCAGTGTGCCATAGTTGATTGTGCCTGGGCTCCCACTCTCATTGCATTTTTTTTGTTTGTTTTTAACCACACTGCCTCTAGTTGCCTCACAATGAGGAAATGCAAGTTTGTGTCCAATGCTATGAGAAACACAGTGATCTCCCCATCCCTCTTTTCCCTTCATACCAACAACCTGAGGGGCTTGGACGGTGCGTGCATGGCTGTGAAGTTTGCAGATAATAATGCATTGGTCATTGCTCTAACAGCCATGGCAACAGCTCTGCATGTTGATACAGCGGACGGTAGCTCCAAAATTGCTGTTTTTTTTGTTTTAATCTGTATGTTTTGCAGTTTTATTTTTAAGGGCTAAGCCAAAACTGTTCAAATCAGCTGGATCGGGATTGACTATGACAAAGGCTGTTGGCTAGCTCCTTTTTTATTTTTGGTTTAATCTGTTAATCTATGACAGAAATAGCCTGCAGTCATCAGAAAAGGAAGCGTGGGGTTTGGACTAAAGAGCAGCGTACTTTGAGACATTCCACCCGGCCAGATCAGCGGGTCGCTCCAGGAGGAGGGGGAAGAGAGCTGGATAGGAGCCATGCTGGCACAGATCGAGAATCTGGTAAATTTTTAGAATAAAATTCTGCATGCAGACTCTGGGTTAAATTTCATGCTAGATAAACCAGGCCAGAGTTCAAACAGGAAGAAGCAGGTTAGAGGATATTTAAAACATGCCATTTTGTAACCTTTTAAGGACAAATTACACAAGTAAACAACATTGGGCAGGCAACAAACTCTAAAGACGCTCCTCTTCTGCAAGATGCGTGATAACGGAGCCAAACCGCGTCACAGGTGCAACATTATGAGCCCACCCTAATGTCCAGACTGGACAAACTGGGATGAGAGGAGGTGGACTCTGTGTTTACGTCGATGATGCTTGGTGCTCAAACACAGTCAAAGTGGATGGACACTGTTTTTTTTTCATCTGAAGATGAACCATATATTTTTTTATTTAATTTATTTACTTTTTTATGTTATTCTATGACTTTATCTTTTTATCTATGTGTGTACGCACATTCACAGAACCACCATAGAGGGCACTGCTTTCTGTTGTAATCTAATCTAAGCAAGCGGTAGATCTGGAGGTAAGGACTACTAAAGTGTAGCTGTCTGATCACAGAGCAGGACATGTTTAATGACAAACTGGCTGAGAATAAAGGAAATGACTTAATCCCATGTAGGTAGAGAGAGAACTGGGGAAAGGGTGTGGAATAAGTGAGGTGGCTAGTGGTGTGACCCCCCCGGGGAGCACACCCCACCCTGGACATAACCATAAAATGTATGAAAAATGATTAGGCTGTGACTAATTACCCGTTTAGTGTCGCCGAAAGTTGTTAAACAGACCATTGCCTTTTAATACCTAAAGTAAGGAATGGGATTAATTAAGCAGAAATGTATTCTTCTACTCTGCCAAGTCTCTTTCTCACAGTCTCTAAAAACAGTGTGTGATGGGGTTTGCACCTCAGGGAAATAGTTGGTAATGGCCTGAGAAAGGGATCTCCTTTTTTCAACTCACTACTTCTTTTTGGGTGGATGAATAAATGAATAAGTACATGAGCAGCTGCCTCTATAAAATGGAAGGCAGAGGGAAAAATTGAAGTTTAGAAGACAAAGGATTTATGACTGCACAACTGTTCCTTCTAAAAGCATGAGCTTTAAAGGTGAAATCCATAATGGGTTTTTATAAAGATATCATTATTAACATCCATCCATATGGTAAAGAGTAGTGAAGCACTACAAATGGCACATACATCGTGGTTTGGGAGTCTATTCTGTATTCTGCTGCAGAAAAATGATTTTGTTTGTCAGGTTATACCTATCTGGTTGAAAATACCAATGCTGTCTAACTTCATCACTCCAGTAAACACTTCCATCAGTCACTGACACTTACACTGCATACCAACAGCAAAAAGGTAAAACAAGTTCACAAACACAAAGCTAGATGCTCCATCAAGGGCTGTCAGGCTGAAGGAATTTCCCCTGTGGTGATTTTAAGGTGACTCAAAATGTAGTATTACTGGCATTTTTGTTGTTTTTGCAAATTACTTTGTAAGGGGTACTACAGGATAATGTTTCATTTCAGTACCTGTTTGTAGTAATCACCAGCACTCTTCCTCCTGCTGTGCTGTGACCCTGTTAACTCTGTTGGCAACTTTCAGCCGAATAAAGTCGGCAGTTCCAAATTTGACTCTTAAAACTGAAAAACTGGAGTTAGTGTTCATTCACATGCATTTAAAATTAATAAAGGGATTAATCATAATTGTTTGAATATACTAGTATCAACCAATTTGCTTTAATGTAAGCTTTATCAAAATTTCATGGGAATCCTTTTCATTGCGATAGTTGGTTCACCTCTTTGGCTGAAAGTCGCCAGTTAACAGGGTTTCTCGTTAAAAACACTGGCACAAACGCCACCTGTGGTGAACTGGGATAGTTAGTGGACCACCGAGTGAGGCAGAGGCTACGTAAATTTTTATTGTGTGATTTTCTAATCCTGGGGTGTGAATTGAGGGATACTGAGTAGCCCTGTGTTTTAGACAGCGCTTCTGCTGTATTCAGCGGCTCTGGGATGCTTTCCCATTTAAAAATGAATACCGAACATGACATGATGATGTGACGTTAAGCGTGGGGGCTTGCCATCTCTTGTCAATAGCACAATAACACACTTTAACCATTGTCTTTTACTCTCTGTTTAATAAATATCTCCAAGTGATCAGCCTTTATTCAGTAAGAGTGCAGACTGATCCCTAAGAAAGAGTGTGCATACACTTTATTGACCGGTGGTGGGGCCTAGGTTACCTCAAGAGTCAGAGGGTGAGAGACACTGGTTCCTCTTGGTTTATGACCCTGTGATGAACGGTTTGTTGTATTACTGATAAGACATCCCTCGTTCCAACCAGTGCACAGGAAAGCAAAGCAATAAAAAGTAAATACCTTTGGGTCCTACAGAGTGCAACACACAGAAGACACAGTGCCTTTAAAATACAGAATAAAGTAAAGTATAACATATCATTTTTCAATTACGGGTTATTGCGACGGTCTAGCTCCATTATTGTTGTAGTCTGAATTATGAATACCTACAGATTGTAGCTTTAATCACTTCAATATATCAAGATATACTGCTTTTATAAATACATAAACTTAAAGATGTTTTAATTTTTCTAAATTGATTAAAACAATGTAGAAGATGTTTTTTTTCTCCAAGAAGTTTATATACTAGTATAAACAGCAAATACATTTTCAAAGGAATGCATTGCCACAATTTTATAATGTATATGTGTATGACTGCTCATTGAAGTCTTTACCGAGTTAAATGGCAATTCTTGTCACGTGCCACCTGTATGATGACTTTCCCTCTTGCGTTGCTCGGATTACTTCAGCCAACTCAAGGTGGCAGAAACATTTATATTCTGTTAATTATATCTTCTGCCTAGAGTTTCTAGTAAACTTACAGTTCCAGTCAACTTGCTCAGGACCCGAGTTACCTTCCAGTCCTCTTGTTATATTCTGATCCATATGCCTTTGACCATCAGCCATCTGTCACCTGTAGCTTAATCACATGCTTGACCATGTAACATATACAGTAGCTAAATTAAAACTTCTAGCTGCATGTGCTGCTTTTCTTTTTTTTTTGTACCCAAACAGATTTCTGTCAAAAATAATGACTAAAGTGATATCTTAGTTAGTTTTCCGAGATATGCATTAGGCCACCGTGGCAACCCTAAAGCGTGTCAGTATGTGTGTAAAAGACGATCAAGACAAAGACAGTCGAGTGCGTGTATCATACTGTGAGTAATGTGTCTGCCCCTCATTAAAACTGAGTAAAACCTAAGCAGTGACCACACTCATTATTTGACAGTTTCCCCAGCAGTGCCTGGAGCATTGTATTTTTTAATTGCAAAACAAATGTAGTTTGTGTGAGTAGACAGGGTGCAATGCATATCTGCATTGGACTATGGATAAAGCCAAACGTGATATTACTGTAGGGGCACTAGTATGCTGTATGTGGGTTAGGGTTTTACACTAATGGTTTACCTTCTGTCTTGTCATTGGTGACATTTTTGGGTGTATGGAAATGTACTGTAGCCGAATGTGACTAATTGGGCTTTTTCATGGCAGACAGTTTGACTTGTCGGTGCAGGAAAAGCACAGGTGTGACTAATAACATTAATTATGGCTCCAGTCTATTTAAGTCTGTGAGTAAGTCATGCCAGTAAGCCAACATGCACAACACTAGAACAAGTAAAAATGTCCTCTCTTGTCCCTTATGCACTCTAAAGACAGAATCCACCTCTTGGAGGAAGTTGGTCTGGACCCTCCTGCCAGTGTTTGATATCGCTCCATCCTTATAGAGGGAAGGGGGGTGAAAAGAGCTTAATGCCAACATCCAACACATCCAAAGATAAAGTGCTCTTATTGTACCTGTTTCTTACCGTTTTCATCTGTACTGCTGATTAGCTTGCACTCCTCTGTTAATGCACTGAAAAAGCCGCAATGTCCAATGTGCCATTTACCAAACTCAGCGGTTCCTACACTGTAAAACACACACTGCACTTTTATTCAGGAAAGGAGGACCCCAAGATTCAAGCAGAGTGTGAAGCGCAGTCAAATGCACCATTTGCTATGCTTAGAGGTCATGGTAGTGCACTTCTGGTATTTTATGGTGACAGTGTAGCTACATTATCAGTGGGTGATTTAGCAGCCCATATCAATAATGGCAAATCACACCAGCTCCGGTCAGCCCTTTATAACCTCCTCTCCATGACCTATTGACAGTAGGTAAGTAAGAAGTGAATCCACACTCTTTTTTTACAAAGAGGAAATTAATATTATTTGACAAGGACATCAATGCTGGATGATTCTGCAAACCTTCAGTTTACATCTTCCAAAGTTTTTTAAATTCTCGCTTTCTACAATATCTGCACATGGCAAACACGGTGTGGTTAAGGTCAGTGAAAGATTGTCATTATGGTCAAAGTCAGACACCCTACATACCCAACCTCCACACCCTTGCTTTCTATCTTGCTACAAATAGGGCATGCCTTTTCCTGCGTTGGCACTGTGCAGACAATCTACAAAACAGTTATTAATAGCAGATGATAATGCAACTGTATACTCTGCTAGTATTACTGTCATAACAGGAACAAAACAACATCTTTTCAGTTGTATGTGTCTATACTGGTTGAAGAATGAACAATGCAATAAAACAAACAAGCATGACATATGTACATGGTTGTGCACTTTGCCTATTCTAGTTATACAAATTACTCTAAACACACAGTGCACCTTGCACACTTTGCTGTCGATTGCCCATTAAACACACGTCTTACTGCACATATCCTTCTTTGCTGCTTCGTGAGTCAACAAAATACCAATCTGGTGCAGGTGAAGAAGAATTTCACCACACTTCACAGAGTTTTCTAGCTGGCTGCTACTGGTAATTTTCCAACTGTAAACTCAGACTACATTTATTTGTCTTTATGGAATATTTTTCTATGCAATGATATAGACTCAGATATTGTGAGTGTTCACTGTTGTTAGTGTCCATTAAATGATTTCCATAATGTGTACTTTATTCCTCATAATAGCATGTTGCTACAGCTGGCTTCTTACAGCTCTGTGCAAGATGGTAAATCCGGTCTGGAGACAGCAAAGATCAGTCTGTCAGCTGGGAGATTTACACTTTACATGCTCTTTAAGTCCTGGTCTGACACAGAGGGTGCCAGAAACCCCTGCCAGATTGCCAGACACCCGGCTAGCAAAGGGCCCACACAGCCATTTAATGGCTGTGCTTTCTAGGCTTTATAGCCCATGCTGATGCACTGAGGACACAAGTAAAAGAGAACATTGATTGACCACTTGGACAAGGCCTAGATGCCATAACTTAAAACTGTGGCCTGATTGCTTTTTATCCAAGCTACATTACAGGCTTTTTGCTGCCTTAGGATCAATTTTTAAAGGAAAAGCAGTGGTGTTTGTTTGTGACGTAGAGGAATGATGCAGGAATGTCTGTAACCATGATGTCCATCGAGAAGATAAATAATAGTCAATAGCCTTAATCAATTATAGTTTGCGGGAGTAAATAATAGCAGATTTGAATGACAAAAAAACAATAACATTTTGCGCAACAACCACTTTTGCATTTCTATTTAATGTGTAGGACACCTATAATTTAGTCTGACAGCAAATAAGTTGGACATTAGAATTAGTACTTTTTGGAGACTACACACAGGTTCACCCAGTTCTGGGGAACTGAGCCCAAGAGTGTTTGTAATTTTTGATTCAGGAGGTGGTGCTGGTTTTGTTTCCTTGGGTCTATTCTGGTAAGGTTTGACCGTGCTCGGGTCCACTTCAAAACAGGTCTCTGTTATTGTGAAAGCTCCAACATTTTGGGCCCATTCCAAAAACCTCCACTCTACTACACACTATCCAAATAATTGAAATTTCAGGAAGGCAACAACACTCGGGCCAAAAATTAAAATAAATTAATTTTGACCCCTGTGTGCGTGTGGATTTAGACAGGCAAACACATTTTGCAAATATTCATCATGCTTTCTTTAGTTCATTTCTAGTTCTAGTATGCCAACATTGTTTTTTATCCCATTTTGGGATAAATAACAGCCGGACAGCCAAAGAACTTTGGGCTGCATCTGTCCATAAAGGTAAAATACAAACACCATCCTTTGTTCAATAAACACAACAATGATGACATGATAAGACATAAGGAGCTGTTGTCAACTGTGACTGTAAAGTGTGACATATATGTGAACCAGACCAAATCTCTAATTAATTTTTTTGTCCTCTGTGCCTAATTAAGGACTAAAATTAAGGGAAAACACTAAAGTTTGAATGAATTTGTGTTTATTCCTCCTGTTTCTTCCATCACCTGACTTAATGAAATCCCACAGCTATTAATCTTTTGACATACCTCTGAGCTACTTTATCACCGAGCCACCGTGAGAGAGCAAACCGAGCCTGACATTTGACTAATTGCAGTCATTTGAGAATGATCACTTCTATAATGTATTGGAAATGCACAGCAGCGTAACACAACATTCAGGCACCCCTCTCCGTCTGCTGACCCACTTTACAGTCAGAACAAGGAGGAAGCCGTGAACCATTAAAAAAAAAAAAAACTCAACCTAATTGGAGAAAAATAAGCACAATAGTAATTATTGCAATCAGAGCTGATCCAGTCAGATTTTTGCCGGGATCACCAAAGACAGGAACCAATCCACGGCACAATCAGTCATCCGGAGCTGCAGCATGACCGAACTCCAGCTTATTCCCCTCCCCTCTGTTTCATAGAAAAATGACTCTTACCTGTCCTTGGCACCTTGTGAATTGCTGTGTGTTTGATGAAGACCTCAGTCACAGCCTCCTGGGCTAGAGTGGAGAGCTCATTACAGCCAGAGGAGACAAGTGCATAGGAAAGAGTGAATAGAGGAGAGTGTGTGCGTGTGTATGTGTGAGAGAGGGGCATACAGAGGAAGAGAGAGAATAGGGTGTAAACTGTGGAGAAAGTAGTAAATATGAGCAATGGGGAAAGCCCCTTGTAAGGTAAAATAAGGGGCACTTGGGGACTTGCCTTGTACATTGCACCTGTCTTATCATCATTTAACTCTTATTTGTTGGTCTTACTAAACTGTCAGCAATTCCCTGCCTTCTTGGCCTTTACCTGTAAAATGCCATGGAAATGCTGACAGGCTGCCAAACCGGAGCTGGGTGGAAAAGACTGCTGCTGGCTTTTCTTTGACTTCTACCATGTATTGTCAGAATTAGATGTACACGCACAGAGCTGCACTTTATATTCCACAGTCCACCTTTCAAATACAAACTCATTTAACAGCCGCTTTCTCCAATTGATTCTTTGCTTTCACAACTCACCAGTAACTTAGTAATACATATTTTCTGATCATGCTGAAACATGCTTCACCCATTCCTGCAGTCTGTGTCAGTGATGTTTCGTGTAATTGTGTATTTTTCTGGACCGATTCAATTGTCTCTCGATGTATTCCTCGCTCAGCTGAGCATGTCATTACACACATCATTTGTGTGCAATTTAATGTGGTATGCAACAAGGTTACATTTCTATGGTGGTTCAATTTGAAGACTTGTAGCATTTCAGCTGCAATCATTTCTTTCTCTGTCTCTCTTTTTCGCTCGCTCTCATAAATTGCTTTGGCGATGATTACGCACTCCTGTGCCTCGCTCGGTCATGCCACATTTTAAGTTCACATTGGGAGATATTCCAATTATCAGTCAGGTAATGTGTTGAAAATGGTAACTCTCTCTCTTTAGCCTGGGTGTGGTGATCATTGGACTGTGGACTGCATTGTAAAATGATATCTATCTATTGCTTTGTCATTTACTCTGGATGTAGCAGATGAAGGATTTATATGCTTTTCATTGACTCTTGAATTGTGATTGTACTGAAATGTGTTTTGTGTAAATGCTAGGGACTGCAGTTGCTTCTGGGTCAGTCAGTATTAGTGTCTTCATTTGTACAGCTTTCACAGGTGGCAAAAGGACAGTTTGCCACAATAAAGTCAGTGCAACAAAATTTGGACAGGCACAGGAATGTAGTGAAATTTCAAGTTTGTGCACTTTTTTAATGTCTTTTATCTGAACTGTAATAATACAAATTCCCCAAACCAAGGTCCAGTACAAACACTAAAAATGATTTGGTAGTTTTATTTGATCAAAGCCGTATGGTGGTCTTCTCTTTGACCTATCATAGAATAATTATCGCCTCTTTGTTTTGCTTGACACACTGTTCAATCACAACGCCAGGGTGTATGTGAAAGTGACAGGGTTCTCATTAACTTTAATTACTGTGTGCCAAGTCATCTGAAGGCAAGTGTTTTGTCCCAGGAACCGCCCAGCCCCCCACTCGCCGCCACAGGGCCCCGTCCTTCATCACCTGTGAAGGTCTAATCTTATCTGCGGCTGTTGCATGGTTCTTCATTAATCACTCCCCCGGCCCAATCAAATGGTGACTGATGGTTGACGTGGCCTTGTCCGGCCATCCCTCAGGTGCTGGGAGTCGGTCTCGGGTTGGCCGAGGCCACAGAGCGGTATGGATTCCGTGGCCGATTGCGACCGGTGTCTGTGTGTGCATAAACCCAGCACTGTCCTTTACATGGGGTACACGGTGTGCTATGTAACCTTGTGCCAACCGTTCAGTTCAGATGAAGTTCAACACATTGTTCCGCTACTGCTGACCTTCTCTCATCAGCCTGACTTTGATTTGGTAGGATTCAAGCCTTGATCTGGGTACCATTCACTTTTGCTCAATGACACAATACTTTTTACTTGTTTGACCAAAACCGAGACACTAAATTATTGTCTCATCTCTTGATGAGCTCAGTAGAAGCGCAGTGACTTACCAGCAATAACATGAATGGAAAGGGGTGTGTGTCGAGAGGAGGTTGCAAGTACTGTAGGACAAAGAGGAGGAAATAGAAATAGTTTGCTCTAGTAGCGGCAGGATATAAATGGCACAAAGATGAAACAAATCAACCTTAGGTAGCCCCGGCCGTTAGCTAATCCATAGTAATCAGTGAGGCTGCATTGAGCTCTCCGCTTCATGGACCCTTACCAATCAGCTGAGAAAACAGAGATCCGTCATCTGTTTTCCTCTGCTCACTGACGGGGGCAAGGGGCAGTGAGAGTGAAGTGTGGTAATTATATATGAAGGGTTGGTATGGAAGGGGTTGGGGGCGTATGTTTCTGTGTTTTAGTGCCATAATCACCTTTTTTAAAGTGTTTTTTTTTTTTCACTACACAATTTGTCAGTCACTCAGCAGAGAGTGTCCCACTGGCAGTGATTAGAGGATTGATCAGGGATGTGAACTAATACATGCCCACTGCTGATGTCAAAACACAGATGGCATGACTTACTTTGCCGCCTTCTCAAAGAGATTTTGTTTAATCTTGTCTTATGGACAAGTCTGGCCAAATTACTTCCAGGGGGATGTGCTGCGTCTATTTGTATTGATCTCCATTAATTGCTGTGACAGTGAAATATGAAATTAGACATGAGGCAATATATAATTCAGAAAATATCACTTATCTCCTGACACAGTGTGCAGGCACAAAGGCAGTGAACATACAGACAAGAGACACTCACATATGCACACGTACACAAACACACATCTGTTTTGTATTCAGTGACATCACAAAATGATCTTCCTGGTGGGCAGATGATTTGGCATCGGTGTGCTCAGGTTTTCATAACCTTTGGATGCCTCCCATCCTTGTCCTACAGAGAACTGAGGACAAAGCTCTGCCCTATTAGAGATGAATAATGAGCCTGTTGGCAAAAGAGACGTTGCTAATGTTTTGTCCAAATATCTCAAATCTGTCCCCAATGATAATGTATTCTGCGCCAGTGCCAAACCGCTCTATATTTGAAGAGGTGATTTCATCGCAGATATGACTTATAAAATCTTTAGACTGGAAAGGAGAGGGGGAAAAAAATCCCCCTCGCATTATAATGTCTGGCGGGTGTATAGGCATCACAATAAGGGCTTAGTTTGTTTTCCTGTAATTGATGCTTTGCCTGTGTGGCGGCATAGCTTTGTTTGTTTATGCTAATGGCTGTGATGACCTGTTGGTCCCCAATCTAGCAGGGAAATGGCAGCCAATGCTTTGGGGAGTGAGCCATTGATCTCTTTTCAGTGGCTCTTTCTTCACAGGTACTTGGGATTAACTGAGCCAGAGCAAGACGAAATGAAAACGTTACAAAACTGGAGGAAAAAAATCACCAAATTACTTCTGATATATGCATGTATAGCACATCAGCTTCTGGCTAATTGATGCTTGTGCGTCTTCCACCAAGCTGCCTAGTGTTAAAGTGCTCACTCTGCCTTCCTTATATTGGGCTCTTGAGGCTTGATGCTGCCTAAACAGCACAGCTGTAATTCCCTTAAGCAGCGGACTATGCAATAACTGTTATACATGAACACACAAGCAAAAACAAAGAGGTGGGCTGTTATGGATGTGTTTCTCCAGAGCACCTAATGATCAACAGTGTTGCAGTGACCAGTTGTAGAAGACTGGACGCATCCCAAGCCATCATCAAAGCAGAAAATCACTACCAGGCACTGGAAAATGACTTAGGTAATTGTCAACAGAATTAGTATGAAATTTGTTGAATAGGGTCCATGGTTATTTTGAGCCACATTTACAATTATTGCTTTTGAGAATTTGCCAAAATTGTAAAATCTTCACCACTATGTGCATCGCAAGGAGATTTATCTGGCTTACAGTAGAATGAGATTTTCATTTTGACTTTATTAGTCTAGTTTGTTTGTTGATTCCAATATATTGCTTTGACCAGTTGTAGATGGAGAACATTCCTGCAGACTAAAACTGTCTTAATTTACATGAATTTAGTAAAATATGCTAATGATAAATTGACTTGTTGATGGAAAAACAATCACATAAGAAGTAGTTTCAACCACAAAAAGCCTGTGATTTTGAGGTAAAAACAAGATAGCATGCTCGCATGTACTGTATATATATATTTTACATGGAAGCATTAAATATATGAAGTAATAGAGTAAGTAAAGTTTCTTTCTACAGTATGTGAATAAATAAGATTCTATGACCATCTCTGCCTACTGCGGAAGGTAGTCCACATTAGGTGATCAGAGGCACAAAGGTTAGCTTCACAGGAGTCAGCAAGGATTTTCCTCTTTAAGACTATGACATTTTACTTTACTTTTTTTTCTCTTTTTTTTTTTTTGAACTGGAAAACACAACATTAGGAAAGTACGGGTGAGAGGACCAGGGGAGCAGGCTCACAAAGCCGTTCCCCGGGGTAGATTATTGCTCTGTAAAAAAAATCTTTGAACAGGAACACTCTCTCTTTCCACCACCAGCTCTCACTCCTGGACGCACATTTTTTGAAATGTCAGTTCTTTAGGGCCGCAGTTCTAATTTTTGTTCCACTCAGTGTAAGTAAATAGGTCTGACTGTGAGTTTTTGTTCACAGATCCCAGGAGAGTGCCATGCAGGCTCAGCAGAGAGACCTCTCGCTGCAACCTCCCTCTAACATATTGATCAGGAATGGCTATTGGCGTTAGCCCTGTGAATAAAATGCTGCTCTACCGAGTTCAATTCCCCACTGGGCGACTGAATGGAGAGACAAAACCTTTAGCACTTTTTTATAGACTGCTTTTTAGCTGGGATCCTAGGTTTAATGACGTCACAGTCAGGCATGAACGAAGAGAAAAAAAATTGGAAATGTCACTTTAGTGGACCGCACATTCTCAAATTATTTTATATATTTTTTTTCCCTGCCTGCCACTCGTTCAGCTTTTGCAGCAGACCAAGAAGGAATCACACTGACATGATTTAGAAAATCAAGGGCAGGTAAATAGTGTTGTTTTCTGGCTCCACGCTCAAAGTTGTTTGTTGACATCAAAGAGAGGAAGAGGCTTGACATGTGCATCTAGATACATTACCCTGCTGAAAGCAACAATCCCCTTGACATTTGAAATAACTGGAACATAAAAAAGACAATGTTTATACAGATTCAGAGTACAGAATGTGCAGCGTTTTGTATCCACATTATAGGAACAAGCATTTTCTTTTCTCTTTTTTTGTGACTTAAACTATTGTATGACATGAGGGGAAAGGGCCTCTTCATACTTCCAATTTTGAACACTTCAAATGTTCGAGTAAAAATGATTGCTTTTATAATCTCTGTCATTGTTTGAAATGACTACACATACGGAATCCATTCAGTGTTTCTTTTAACAGTAGAACAGGCACTAACCTTTTGGTCCACCAGTATCTTTCATCTTAATGATCTCCTTTGCTTCATTTCATCTTGTTTTCCCTGAGCCTCAGAATAACTTTAGGTAGTCGAGTGATTTCCCATATATCATTTATTTATTTAGTAATTAATTTATTTGTGTATTAATCTATGAGCTATGTATTTAATATTAAATAATGCACAGTCCTCTTCATGAAATTTATGATAAACTTAGGGCTTTCTCAGTGGTCCTTTGTTTTCTGTTTGGTTGGAATATAGGGCAGTACAGTTTGGGTGCTCTTGTCAGAGACAGTTTGTGTGCTGCTATTTCGTAACAGTTTTTTGCGGCAGCCAGGATTTAAGAGACCTTTCCTGGGTAGTGTGTGAGCTCCCGTCGTCCCCTTCATTGGCGAGGAGACATACGAAGGGTCCAGACAGTTATGGAGGAGTGAGTGCTCAGAGGAAGAACGTTTGGGGGTGACTGAGCTTGTCAGGAGACTGGGTTCACTATCGCTATCCGGTGTAGCACAGCCACTCTTGTCCTCCTGTAATTCCTCTTGCTCCTCCTCCTCCTCGTCATCGTCACAGCATAACGCGTGGTACAGAATTTTGTCACTGAAGCGGACTCTTTCTCTTGTGCCAGAGGTACGGGAAGTCTTGTGGCTGTGCGTGGAGCTGCTGGCCTCCTCGCTGGATGAATCTGGAGTAATAATGCGGGGCCCATTAGGGATAGGCAGCCCACCGTTCATCTGGGAGTAGACCGAGGCAGTGGTGGGGGTCTGTGTCTGGGTGGGGATGGTCCCGCGGCCCAGATCCTGTCGTGGATCTCCTGGTTGCTCACCAGGTCTGCGGGCGGCAGCAGCGCCAGCCGCCTCCAGATAGCTGCAGAACTCCCAGCTATCAGAAAGCACATCTGCATTGAGGAAGTCCAGCCTGAAGGCCTCTCCCAGACCCCGCTCACTGCTGGACGTGCTGCTGGCTGTGGCCACCGTCCAGTCATCTGGCTCCAGGTCAAAGTCAAAGTCGGATGTTAGTTTATCGATCTGACCCACCACCTGAAATAGAAAAGAGAGAGCACGAGAGAGGGAATTGATCAGATATTGTAGGGAAGGAGATCTTAGCCCTCAGCGCCATAGAAAAATATTTCATTTAGATCCAAATATTCTTATGTATTCATTTTAAGCCACACATGGCTGTAAAGTTGGTCCACCTCTTTGTTCCAGACTGAACATCTCAAAAACTTTTGGATGGATTGCCATGTTACCCAGAGGATAACTGACTTTGGTGATCCCTTTTTACCCTCATACTCATTTTGTGTTTAGTGCCAATTAGAAAATGCACTAAACTAGGATGGTGAACAGGGTAAATATTACACCTGTGAAACATTAGCATGTTGGCTTTGTCATTGTAAGCTCGTTAGCATGCTGTTATTAGCAATTAGCTCAAAGCACAGCCACACAGTTCTGCGAGTGTGGCTGCAGACTTTTAGTCTTGATTCCACCTCCAAGTGTCGGATAAAGTGATTTTAGTGTCCACATTTGACAATAACAGTGCAGCAGCTGACAAACAAACAACAAAAAAATTATTATTATATTTGTAATCCAGGTAAAATTCACATCAGTGTTTGGCAATGTGAAAACATTTTGAGGCAGGTAAAGATTGAGCAGTTGAATCTGAGACCATCTGAAGTGGTTTGGGTTGCATTAGTAGAACACAGTACATGGCACATGGATTCCTGATTGAGGATTTTTACACGACAACATCATAGGCGGCGCAACAAATCGAAGGGCTCTTTTCACCACCACTGCATTGCTTAAGGATTCCCTGTAGAGTCTTAGACCTCTTGTAGTGCGATGGAGCTGTTTATCGATGAGTGGGTCCCTGTTTTGTTTATCTTGTGAAGGGCTATACAGTCCTATGAATGGTAGCACACTACTCCACTGATCAACAGGTGGCGGCAATATGCCAAAATATGCTGCAATGCGCCAGCAAAGGTAGAGAATAAAAAGACTGCAAGCTGCTAAACATGGATGTAAACTCAACAAGTTTGTTAGACCTCAAGGATGCACACGGCGTGTTTTGGTGAGTAACACCTAATGTAAACATAACTTTTGTTTGTTGATCAGACATCTCCACTAGGTCCCTTTCATGTACACAGGGGGTTGATTATAACTCAAATTTTGGTACTGTTGGAAGCATAATAAGTGCAAAATGTTCATGATCTAACCTTTACACATACATAGCCTTAAAAATAAATGGACTCACTCTCATGACAAAAGTTCACAAAAGTGTGGAAGAAACTTTACTATGAATCACTGTGAAAGCTTAACTGATACTACATTGCATGAAATTTCCAGATGCTTTACATCCCACTGATTTACCCCCAACAGGCAGGTTTAACAAAAGCTAAGATTTATTCACAGCTGCTGTTAGATCTGTGTTTGCCTTTACAGCTTGCCATTACACTACTTTCCATACATAAATCCTTAATTGTTTGTTCGTGGTTTTTAAAATTGTTTTTATTTACACCAAGGCCTCCTGTGGACAGGTGTTGTAAATTAGCTATATTCTACATCAAGACAAAATTAAATATCAACTGGAATGAGTTTGTGGCATTAAAGGAAAGCGAGAAGAACTGAAAAAGCCTCCTCTGGAGAAAGTGGTACATCCCAAGTCATGTGGCTGATTCATTTGGCCTTGATGTTGTATTGTAGCTACCTGGAAGAATGAGATGAACCTACACAAACATACAGCTTTACAGTGCAAACACTTAACCCAGTGCTTGCAACGCTTGTGCACTGATGTATATTTTAATTCCAGTGCTTTTGTATTGTCCACATCAAACAAAATAAACTCAAAATCTCACCTATACTGCATGGATCACCTGAAAGAATTTAATTCATTATTACCTCAAAATTAATCTCCATGTTTCTATCATCAACCGCCACAGCGTTAAGTGTTTGATGAATAGAAAGCACTTCAGCTGAAATCACACTGGTTTGCTGACAACACCTAAAATCCAAGCCCTCTATACTTGACATTTTAGCACCTTCAATCAGCATGTTCTGCTCTCAACAACAACCTATTGTAAAATGAAAACACTCAGCATTCACGCAGCATGTAAATGATACATTTCCCTGAACCATTCAGCAATTAAGCCTAGTGGTTTGAACTCCAAAAAGTTTTGCGCATGTGAGTTTGCAACATAATTGCAGCTGAATAGCAGAGAAAGTGTATTTTTACCCTGAGATTTGTGGAACATGATCCCTTTTTTTCCTGCCTCTATAATTATTTTCAGTGTTTTTGCTTCTTTCTGGCTTGTACGACTACAAATGAGTACGGTTGTATCAACAGCTCAAAATCTTAACTCTGCATGTAGAACTAAAATCCTTCTTTACTATCTGTCCAACTTTAAAAGAATAAATGATGAGACTAAGGATGTAAATGCAAACAGGGACGGAATACTGACATTGTGCTGATGCTCATCGAAAGCTCAGGTGATCTCCACTGCAAACATGGCGAGGGACATCCATGAGCTTTAGCATCTTGCGCAAATATCTCAATATGATGATTTGAATCTCATATAAATGTGCTTACCAAATCCTTGAATCAAAAATAAGAACACTGACTTACATCACTGGCCTCAAATTCAACAGAAGGAGAGTATGATGGGTGATTAGATGCTGCTATTATCCTCACTACTGCATTTTATATAGCTACTGAATCCTTTTTCTTAGAGGTATTTTCTTTATTATTTATTGCCTGCATTTGAATCTGGCTGTACACGTCTGCATGCATGGCATTGGCTCGTCTGTCAATGAGCTTCTCTGCAGATCTGCCAGTTGTGGCATCGTACAGCTCATGAGTACCTGGACCGTGCTTCTCTCTTGGCAGCCTGCCCGGAGGGAATTGGGCTGTATGAATCCTCTAATCCTTGAATTACTCAACGTGTTTGCTGTGTGATTTGCCGACTTTTTACTCATGGAGTTGTTAATGTACGACGTTTCTCAGACCCAGAGGAGGCTGAATAGCTTTGTTTACTTGGTTACACAACTTGAGCAAGGGACTTAATTTAATCACAGAGTTAAGAATCTGTCAAATGTATTTCACAAGCTTTCCATGACACCAATACAGTTGTTGGTTAGACGTTATTGCAATAAGCAGATAGTCATTTTAAATAATTCTCATTTAGATTTGTATTTCAAACAGAAACACTCTGCTGTGATATGTTAAAGGAAAGCTAAACAGTGCTGTAAAAATAAAGTTTCTGGTTCAAAATCACCTGAATGTTGCTGTTTCTCTGCAGTGGATCATGACCCTGCTTATTTTCCATTTTAAAATGCATTCCCAAGTGTTAACGGTAAGCTGTGCCAGCTTCCACCGCTAGTTAGCCTGACCCCTGCCTGCGGTATGTAGGCTAATTTAGCTTGATAAGTGTCTCAGCTCGAAGGGTTCTGCTGAATCTTTCTAGGTCACAATGCAGCACATGCTCTATGCAGCAACAATGAACACTAGTCCCTGCTTTTTCTTCCAGTCAGAGAATGTGTGATGAAGGAGCTATGGAGTGAATTGAAGGAGCAGATTGCTTTAGCACAAAGGATGAATGAACACATCAGGAACCAGTCATTAACAATGCGCACAATGTGTTTAAAATAGAAAATGAATTCTGAAAATCTACAAGAGTCAAAGATAGAAGGCAAAAGTGATTATGTGACTTTACAATGAAAGTGGAACACAATCATATCTGTACATCGCTGAAGAAGATACCAAACTATGAAATAACAGGTCATTTTAAAAGTAGAAAATTTACCAAACATTGTGTGAGTGAACAGAGTTCAGTGCCAGTTTCCTATGCAATAACCAGCTCATGTTTACTGTACGAACACTTAATTGTCCTGTGCACATCAAATTATTCTGGCTGATTACGTAGGTGGACAATACAGAGTCACATGTTTAAACTGCCTGATATCCTCCAAACAACTGTTACCGTACCTTACAATACCTAAAATGTAGGTCTGTAATTAAATGCTAGTTAATAGTAAATATAGCTAAGTGCTTTTGACATCTTCTTTGTTTTGTTTTCTTAAAAATCTGGATATGCAGCTTGATGCTGTGATAAACCTCTGGAGTTAGGATGTGTATCCCCCATGGACTTTATGACACTATCACTCTACAATTTTTATGATGCAGCGATGGCATATCCTTGTGACTGAAAAGACTCCATTTGCAACACAGTTAAGCAGTAATGTATAGTATAAGTGTGGATATGAGTGCTGGGGATTTGAGTTTATCTTTAGTCTTTAATTTTCTCTCAATGCCTCCGCTGACAACTTAACTTATTTTCTTTACTGTAAATGGTGTCTAGTGGAAGCTACTAAAAACTATAATGATGAATATAGCAATATCTAGGATTCTGTGTGTGAATGATTAGCACACAAATCATAGCAAACATTATTTTTTTAGGCAGGATTGCCTAGCCAATACTGAGCACGTCTGATTTTGTTTATACAGTCTATACAGAGCAATAAGTGGTATTGTAAAACTTTTTTTTTTCTCTTTTTCATTGTATACTATCAGCCGGCAGCCACGAGTCAACTGTGGTCACAGCACCTGATCAACACTGAGTTCAGTCATTTCAGAGCTCTCAGAGGTGCTTTAAAAGAGAGGCTGCCTCGGCAGCATCAGGCGAGGGTTTATTACTGTACCTCAACACCTGTCTGAAATGATTGTGCCGGGTAATTGAGGGTCAGAGTGAAAGAGGGCACTTGGAGCCTTGTCTGTGACAGAAAGGCCCAATGATGGAAAAGACAGGCAAGGGTAATCTAACACAGAGTGATGGTCAGTAATGTAAAAACTCTCTTCTCTGGTGGAGTGCTGATTTGAGAAATAGATTCCGTACTGTCCACTATCATTACAAGAGTCCTTCTCTCCAATATTCAGCTCCACCTGGTATCATGATTTATTTATCGTGAGTGGGTACCTGTTTCTTTTCCCCCAAGTGAGCGCCTGTCCTCTGTTAATGCTAATTGAAAATGTACTGGAACATTAGCACTGGAATAAGTTATTCCACTACTAATGTTTAATGTAATGATGAAAAACACAGGCTGAGGTCAAAATTGCCTCTGATGAGGAGGGGAATACTTACCACATGTTTTTATCACTCTGTTGATCCTTAAACAGATGTTTAAAAGGAATAGCTTGTTTTGATGTGCACTGATGGCTTTCTGTACGAGAAGATTTTTGTTTGCTGTCACGTAAATCATGTAAAAGTGCATCTTTAACATGTTTCTAATGATGTGGATATCATGTTTTTGTGCCGTCTTACATATTCTAGTATTTATCGGCGAATAAAAACAGCTCTGTACATATGTAAAAAATACATCAGGTGTGAGTTACCAAAATAAATGAGACATAACACCCTCACTGGGTTCATTTGAAATGCCCGCTGTATGAGTGAATTTTCTGTGGATCGCTTCATTACGCTGTGTTCAAGTGGCCTCTCTCCATCTGTTCGTGTGCCACCCGTTCTTCCCGGAGTCATTTTCAGACTAGACTGAGAGAAGTTTGCCGTGCTTGTTTGTTAATTATGCAGCATCCAGCGTCTAGCATGGCTTTCCTGTTTTCACGGGAAAAACTCAAATGTGTTCAGTGGAGCCATTCAAACACATCTAAGTGTTATTTCTTTCTCAACATGTCACAATAGATTTCCAGCCTGTCCCTGTGCAGTACTTCCAGCGCTGGAAGCGGTTTATGCCATTTAGGAAGTCTCAGTAATTATCACAATAGCGTGGCATGCTGGCTTCGTAAGTAAAACGTTCGCAAATATTGTTTTAATGCAGTTGGCTCCTGCGGTTTTGCAGTTCCTTCTTACTCTGTACCCCATGCTGGTTTACCCTCAATTTAATTCTCCTCAAGACGTGAAGAGGGGAGCATCCAAGCCACTCACATTGTGCTGATATGGTTTATCTTATCCCCCAGAAGCTAATTTATCATTCCCGACTTGGCCCTGGAGGAACATATTTACTGGATTCACTAGAAAAATTGTCCAGTGACTCATAAACGTGTGCAATCTCTTCCAGACATCTTATTCACCATAGAGTATTTTGAATTTCTTGTTACATACTTAATATTACCCAGCTGTATGTGAGCAACATGCATGAATGTCTGCATAGCGCTGGTGGCTTGAAAGCTTGGGCCACATTACGTGAAAGCTCAGGGCAGATTTGTGAAGCAGGAGGTAGGTGCTTTGACTGACGGGGCACAGCACATGCCTGCTTGTAATCTCTACAAGGTTGGGTGTGAAGCATGAGACAGAAGCAGAGTATTCAGACATGTTTTGTGAAAAATATGAGTGTTTAGAACATGCTGAGTGCATGGATGGGCAGCAGAGTAATTAATTATGCTCTATGTGTCAATTCAGAATTTTCCCTTGGCATTTTGATGCTTTCTTCCTGCTGTGAAAACTTCACTGGAACCCATTTAACACCTGCGGTTTCAACCTGACCATAGCCTTCTCAGAGCAAACACAAACTTACTTACAGCCACATTACCAGCTTGAGTGTTTCATACTCGCTCCCTGCCAAAATAAAGATAGATTTTGTGTGTACTATCGCTTTAATATAGCTGTACATTTTCACAGCTCTGCTTCAGAATCCCTTTTAACAAACACACACAAAGACACAAAGTTTGTGAACTGTGGGAAAGTGTGCAACTGATGGTGAGACTCAGATGACATCTGTTAACATGTTTCCAAAGTTCAGCACACACCTTACTACTGTTTCCTCTCTTCATTAGCACTACATGTGACATACTTTTAGATACTGTTGAACTGTTTCGGCAGAAAGACAAATGCCTGTATGCTTGTTGTACTTGTCAGTTACTCGAGTTGGGTTGTGATTCCGATGCGATTGACTCTGCATAGGTCCATTGGTCTGTGGGCGGGGGACATTACAGACAAGCCAAGGGGGACCTGATTTAGGTCAGGCCATCTTGATTGGTGAGATGTGTTGCTTGGTGTTGGCACAGGGATGAAGTGTCCTTTGAAGTGTTCGCTGGAAGCATTTGGTGTAATTATCCTGTCATGAGAGGGGCTATAAGCCTGAGACTTCATTAGGCACATGCCCCCTGCTTTTTCATCTTTTCTCAAAAAACACTCATCTTTATGGAGGCCTTAAAGTGCTAAACAACACTGTGATGAGCGTAGGGCCAATACCTCCTGACAACTCACTAATCAAAAGCATCATTACAAACTTCACCGCATAATGGGCCTCATTTATCCCTTTGGGGCTTTAGAAGAGGTGGGCTTCTGCGGTCCTTGAAGCCTGGGAAATCAACCACTTCCTTAGCCAAATTTAGGTCATTAGACTGGGCAGACTGATCCACCTGCTGTATGGCAAATTTGGAAGGTTTATACTATTATGCTGGAGAGGTTATGGGTTGTACAATCAGTGAGGGAGCAAGATGGGAACTCTGTCTTCCAGCAACACGGAGGCAGCAGATGCAGCATGCGTTGGTGCTGGCAGAGCACACTGATCATTTATTGAGGTTCTCCTTCATTGCTTCTATCCATGTTGAGAGGCCTAGCGCCGGTAATGACCAGAAAAAGATGGTAGTGCCACGCTACGGGGCTCCTCAGTCTGTCTGCTTCCCAGAGATAGCACTCGGATTAGACCTAGGAGTTCTCTCGGGTCACGCTGGCCACATGCAAGGAAAGAAAAGGTGTGCATGTGTGTACAGCCAGGCCACGGTGATCCATTTTAATGACTCAGTAGAGTTTTCATTAACAACATGGTGTCTTTCTGTCGAAGGTCTAACGTGATTGCAGTTTGTCAGAGCGCGGCAAATGTGCGCCCGTTTATGTGTGTGTGGCGGGTTGGAGAATATACGTAGTTAAACCATACTGGAAAAAGGGGAGAATCACTCTGGCAGAGGAGAATACAACGCTACAGGAACCGGCTCAGCCCAATCCTGCAGTAAATCCCTCACCCTGACACTTCACACTGCCAGTTTGTCTACAGGCCAAAGCAGTAAGCAGATAAGCACAAGCAAGTCTACCCTGGAAAAAAAAAGAAAAAGAAAAGATGCAGAACGCAGTAGCTACATGGCTATCCCATTTTGATTACTGATTACAAATAATACTCTATATATAATACTGTATGAATTTTTTTACTGTGATTAAAGTTGATTTATTACAACAACAATACCTCACATAATTCTTACAATAGCAGTGAACAGGCACTAAAAACTGCTGTAAACACGTTAATACATAAAAACATCATAGCTTAATATAAACAAATTGTCTGGGTTGTCCAACTCTGTTTACATCAGATACTGTGTATAGTGAAGCATAAAGTTAAAGTTGACTGTATTGTTGTTGAGAGCTACTGACCTATGAAAGCAGCAGCAGCAGTAGTATAACAATCAGGGGTGTAAAAGAAATTCTGCCCAGGACCAGCCCTGGGGGGAGGGCTGGTAAACAGACAGACAGGGCTGGAAGGCTGCTAAAAACTTGGTTATACCGACCCACTGATGCAGCAGCCCACTAGGATTTGTCCCAGTATGCCCATTGCCAAGTATACCACTCGTAGCAATAGTAGTAGTTTGAATAGTCAATCAATTTACAGTTGGGGTTAGTATTGACAGACAATGATAGAAACTGAAAAGAAAATAAGGTGCACTTTGAAACCTTTTTGTTATTTTGAAAGACATTTTGTTTAGAACATGCCAGTTTCAAGCCCATATTTTGGGCTTCATTGAGATGATATATGGTGGAAATACTGGCAAAAATGTAGACGTCTCTCACATTTAACTGCAGACAGACACAAACACAAAGATTGACATTTATGTCCTTATGTCAGTCTAACTCAAACAGGCATCAACGGTCACTTCTTCTAACAATCACTTGATATACACCTCCATTTCAGTTATAAGTTATTCAAAGAAGGAACATAAGAAAGATGAAAGATGAATGGAGGGACAGAGGGGATCACCGAGTGAGCCACAGGCAGCAGGCTGATTGGCCAGAAACATAATCTCTCTCCAAACTTATCCTCACATTCTTAACGCTTGCGCAGCTTTTTAGGCGATCTCCCAATTGTCAGCTTTGTTCCACTTTTGTAACTTTGAGGAACATATTTATATCTTTGAAAAATATAGCCTACAATAAAACTTCTTTACAACATCAGGGTTGATTTGCACCTCACTCAGTTACATTATTACTGATATACAGTCACCAGTACACTCAACAATTAATGCCTTTTCATCAAGTGAGACGGGACACACTGCAAACACCCCCTTCCCCAGGCCAAAATATTTTGCAGTATGCGCACCTACCCTTCCAGCCAGCAAGACAAGAGTTTCATGTTAATGGTTGTGTGAGAATTATTCCCTGTCTACCCGCATGCACAAATCCTTATCAAACCCTTGGCACCTTGTTTTTCATAATTAAAACATCCTCCCTGTCCACATTCCCTGTTATGGTCCATATCACTGTCTTCTTGGGGCGGCCTGGACCACGCATGATACTTGCCTATTGGCAGTTCTTCACTGCAGCAGTACTGCGGCGCGCTGTTACCTTTCGACCATTTCCAGGGGCGCGTGTAAATGGATGCCCCCCCCCCCCCCCCGAAAACAAAAAGGAAAAAAAAAAAACAAAAACTTAAATAACAGTGTGTAGTAGATGCTATGGACGGCTGAGTTTAGAGGCGGTCTTCGTGTTTTCATTGGCATGAAATGTCCTACACTCACGCAGCGTTGGGGTCAGACCAGCGTCCAAGTCAAAGAGGAGCACCAAGGCCGAGGAGCAGACCCATGGAACTTTGACATTAGCTAAAATAAAAACAGACAGGAGACAAGGCGTGTTCACCTAATTTTCCGATGTACCGCCTCGCCGAGATGAATCATAGGCGAGAGGAAACATTCTATGGCCTGCTGGGCGTCTTCCTCGCATGCCTGCCTGAGTAAAGGATTTCGATTCAACTCCAACTGAAACGGAGTTTGTAAACTCTTCAGGTAGAAGCTAGCCACTTCCTCCGATTCTATGGAAGAATTTCCCCCGGACCACAAGCACAGCCAACGGTCGCACCAAAACCAACCCGCAAAAGGGTTCTACATTCTCTAAAAGCGAGGCAGAACGTGTCTCGTTAGCGCGTGTCTGCCAGTTTGGATCCCTATCAGCCTCCTGGTTGCGGGTAGAAAGAAAAGACAGGCGCAGCATGTGAATAATCACAGTCCTGTCAGCCGTGGCGGGACCCGGATCTGTGTGGATTGTGGATATACGGGTTGTAAACACTGGGACAACAGCTGCGCCACTCGCGGCATACGGTTAATCACTCCAGCGTACATCCATGACACCCTGCCAGACTGTTTCAGTCCCAAACAGCTTGAGCATTGCTGTCACTCCTATGTCAAACAAGTCACGAGTTGCTTGCCGGCACCTTAGACTGCTTTAGTTCTCACGCTGCAGCTACACAGACTTCCAAGAGGTTGCTGTCTTGCTTGCTTATGTGTGCGCTATCACCTTGAAGATCGGTTTTTCATTGACATCAAATTTGAGTCGAGCTTCCAGCTGTCCAGCTTCACCATACTGTCACCTCGTTTGTCTTAAGCAAGAGCAACCACCAGCTGGCTGTGCTAGGGCAGAATGGTCTTAAAGCTGCAGTTTCCTATAGCTGCAAGGTGTTAGCTGCAAAGGGTGTTAATGCTAGAGTACACCTGATCTGTACTGATGAAATAGTCAACCTTCAATCAGTAAATACTGAGTAAAAATTACATTTTTTTGGTTTTCTTTAAGCCAAAAAAAGAAGTCAAAGTTTTGTGAAGTCCCTCACTACCACACCCCACCACCCTTTTCAGGGCCAACATCATGACAATTTTAAAAATGTCATTAGAGACTTTTTCACTCCGCGCACCGAAGGCTTTTAGGCAGCTATAAGTACCATGGTGAAC
>NW_023339663.1:21389558-21399288 GCF_004916995.1 Morone saxatilis | reverse complement strand
AAAACTTCACGCCATAAGTGGGCCTCATTTATCCGCCGTTTTGGCTTTAGAAGACGTGGGCTTCCTGGCGGTGCGTTGAAGCCTGGGAAAATCAACCACTCTCCTTTAGGCCCAAATTAGGTCATTAGACTGGGCAGACTGATCCACTGCTGTATTTTGGCAAATTTTGGAAGGTTTGATACTATTATGCTGGAGAGGTTATGGTTGTAAATCAGGTGAGGGAGCGCAAGGATGGGAAGTCTGTGCTTCCACGCAACACGGAGGCAGCAGATGCAGCATGGCGTTTGGTGCTGGCCGGAGGCACACTTGCATCATTTATTGTTTGTTAGGTCTCTCCTTCATTGCTGGTCATCCATGTTGTGAGAGGCCTAGCGCGGCTACATGACCAGCAAAGAGATGCGTAGGTGCCACGTACGGGGATCCTCAGTCCTGTCTGCTTCCCAGGAGAATAAAGCACTCGGATTAGGACCTAGGGAGTTCTCGCGGGTTCACGCTGGCCATGCAAGGAAGAGAAAAGGTGTGGGGGGGCCCCGGATGTGTTACAGCCAGGCCGAGCGGTGAGTCCATTTTAATGACGCAGTAGAGTTTCATTAACACACGCATGGCGTGTCTTTCTGTCTAAGGTCTAACGTGATTGCAGCTTTGTCAGAGGCGCCGGCAAATGTGGGCTCGCCCGCGTTTTTATGTTGTGTGGCCGGGTTGGAGATAGACTGTAGTTAAACAGTACTTGAAAAAGGGGAGAAATCACTCTGGCAGAGGCAGAATACAACGCTACAGGAACCGGCTCAGCCCAAATGCCCTGCAGTGAAACTGCCCCACCCTGACACCTCACACTGCGCAGTTTGTCTACAGGGCCCAACAGCCAGGTAAGCCAGATAAGCACAAGCAAAGTCTACCCTGGAGAAAAAGAAAGAGAAAGAAAGGATGCGGAACGCCAGTAGTCGGTACTGGAGGTGGCTGATCCTTTTGATTAAACTGATTACAAAATAATATCCTAATGAATACTGTATGAATGTTGTTACTGGCTGATAAAGTTGATTTATTACAACAACATCATCACATGAATTCCTTACAAATAGCAGGTGAACGAGTCACTAAAAACTGCTTGTAAACGCGTTAATACATAGGAAGATCAGGTAGTTTAATATAAACAAATTTCTGGGTTGTCCAACTCTGTGTTACATCAATAGCTGGTGTGAGTAGGTGACAGCATAAGTTTAAAGTGACTGTGTATGTTGGTGTTGAGAGCGTACGGTGCTGTGATATAGGCGTGCAGCTGCTAGAAGGTTGTTTATCAGGCGGTGCTAAAACTCAATTTCGGGCGAGTGTCTCGCTTTTGGGGGGGCGTAGGGCTGGGCTGAAACGACCGTTACAGGGCTGGGATATTGCTGCTATGAACTGGTGTACTACTATACCGATGCTCACTTGGATGCAGGCAGGGGTCCCGGCACTGATGGAGATAATGTCACACAGTATTGCCCACTTGCCAAGAATATACCACTCCGTAGACAGAACGTATGAGTAGGTTTGATTCGATAGTCAATCATAGTTAACGAGTTGGGGGGTAGTAACTGTGTGGGTGACAGACGCACATAGGATACGAAAACATGAAAAGAACAAGTTAGTGCACTCTTTGAAACCTGTTTTGTTATTTGAAAGAACATTCCATATAGTTTTAGACCCGCACTTGTGTGGGCAGGTTTTCTGTCAGCCACATACTTTGGGCTGTGGAGTAGGTAGAATATATGGGTGGAAATAGAATGGCGCGAAGGAGATGTAGCGGTCCTCGGAGCGGGAGTGGACAAAGCAAAGATTAGCATTTATGTCCTTATGTCGCTAACTTCAAAACAGGCATCAACGGTTCACTTCTCTCTAACAACGTCACTTGGAGTATCACACCGTCCATTTCAGCTGAGACGACGAGAAGCGTATAGTTATTCAAAGAGAGGTTAACATAAGGAGAAGATGAAAAGATGGAGGGACTAGAGGGTGGAAGGAGGTGACCAGCGAGCAGGCCTGATTTGCAGAACACATAATCTTTGTCCAAACTTATTTTCACATCTCTACTTGCCGCAGGCTTTTTTAGGTTCTCATTGTCGCTTTGTTTCCACTTTGGTAAACTTTGGGAGAACATCTTTATATCTTTTGTAAAAGATAGCCTACAGATAACTTCTTTACAGACATCAGAGGTTGGATTGTTGCACCGTCACTCGTTACAGGTTAGTTTACCTGAGTATAGTAAGCAGTGCAGTCACTTCAACATTAACGTGGCCTATTATATAAGTGAGGAGCGGAACTGGCAACACCCGCGCTCGCTCGGCATGTGGTGGTGTGTGTTAGAGATGTTTAGGGAGACGTGTGTTCTGTGTCATTCGTTGTGATCCAGTGGTTCATTGGTCATTGTCTACCTGTATGACGGGCAAAGCCAAGTGGCCACGTTGACAGGACATATAAACCTATATCTATTGTATATTTTCAGTGTTTTTGTATGACCTGCTGTATAATAATATCGTTGTCACGGTTGCGTGATAGTATATAAAATTATGTGACTGACTGGGTTAGAGAAGGGAGAAATACGCGGCTGCACTAGAAAGCATGAAAAATGCGCTCTGATGTTTTCCGAGATGGATTGTATTGCATGCACTGGTTCATTTTTGTGAATAAAAAACGGTGAAACAATAATCGTCTGATGTTCACTGAGTTGATTCACTACAGACATGAAAGGCCTGTCAAGATCAAGAAGCACGGTGCTGCGATCAGTGTGGAGGTGAAGCGGTTACGACTGTTCAACGGCAGATTACCAGATTTTGATGTAAATGGCGGAAAGAAGGAGGGACTGTTGGGTCTCATCTGAATGGACTCGCTAGAGATAAGAACAATTAAAGTAAAAGCATACCACTGTCAAGTCCTTAGCATAGTGCCGTCTCAGGGCAGCAAAAATCTTTGCAGATATCCACTACCTTCAGCCAGCAAAGACAGGAGTTCATTATAAGGGTGTTGTGTGAAGAAATAGTCTGTTGACCAATGCAAAAGGTCATTTGATGCACCTGCACTGTTGTTCATAATTAAAAATTCGCTCCCTTCCAAAATTTGCCTGTGTTGTTATTGGCTCATGATCAGCTGTCTTTCTTGGGCTGGGACGGATGAGTATGCTAGTTGGCAGTTTCCATGCACGCGACGGGTTTATTTCAGCAATTCCAGGGCGTGTAAATGGATGCCCCCCCCCCCCGCCGAAAAAAAAAAGGAAAAAAAAAAATAAACTTATTATTGTGTTTACATGTGTAGTAGATGTATGGACCTGAGTTAAGGGGTTGTGTTTTATGGCATGAAATGTCCTAATTAGCAGTTGGGGTCAACAGTAAGTCAAAGTAGACAAGGCCATGGAGAGACCTGGACTTGACATTAGTAAAATAAACAGGACAGACAGGCGTGTTCACTATTTTCCGATGTACTGAGATGAATATAAGGGAGAGGAACATCTATGCTGTGGTCTTCCCCTCCATGCTGCATGAGTTACAAGGAATTTGATTCACACACTGGTTTGGTAATTTCTTCAGAGAACTGCACCTCTCCAGATTATGGAAGAATTTCCCCGACAAACACACCACGGTGCAAAAAAACAACCCCAAAGGGTTACATTTCTAAACGAGGAGAACGTGTTTTTACCGTTCTGCAGTTGGATCTATCAGCTCTGTTGGCGGTGAAGAAAAAAGGAGATGTGAATATACAGTCTGTCAGTGGAGGACCGGATGTGTGGATGTGTGGATGTGTAAAACTGGACAACACTGTCATGCGGCATAGTTAATCACTCAGGTATCATCCATGACACCTGCCAGACTGTTTTCAGTCGTTGACATTGCTGTCACTTATGTCAACAAGTCACAGTTGCTGCGGACACTTAGACTCTTAGTTCTAGCTGAGTAAATTAAGAGGTTGTTTTGTTGCTCTATGTGTGTATAACATTGAAGATGGTTTATTATTGACATAATTTGTGTCGAGTTCAGTGTCAGCTTCACATACTGTCACTGTTTGTCTTAAGCAAGCAGCAACCACCATTGCTGTGTAGGGCAGAAGTGGTCTTAAGCTGCAGTTTCTATAGCTGCAAGGTGTTAGCTGCAAGGTGTTAACTGCTAGATAACTCTGATTGTACTGATGAAAATAGTAACCTTCAATCAGTAAATACTGAGTAAAATAATTTTTGGTTTTTTAAAGGCATAAAAAGAAGTAAGTTTTGTGAAGTCCTCCTACACAACAAAATTTTCAGTGCCAATATGACAATTTTAAAAATGTCTTAATGCTTTTTGATCTGCCACCAAGGTTTAGGCAGCTATAAGTACATGGTTGAACATTGTGCCTAAATCCTTAAGGCTACAGTTAATTTGGCAACCCAAGGTTACAGTGGTAACAGCAAGTGAGATGTAATACTACAGCAACCACTCCTTTAGAAGCTACTTTGTCAAATATTCAGCAGGAACAACTGGAGTATCTGTTTGCAGTACAGCCAAACATCATTTTCATAAGGACATCAGGTAGTAATAATTGCAATCACGGAACAGCAGCAGGACGTTCCATTTTGCTTTAGCAGTAAAATTAGTAATTAATAATACAGCTCTGATACTGTATTAGGAAATTAAACAGTGAACAGCAAGGCATGTGTGCATCTTTTGGACCTTTGGAAATTTCGTTGTACCTGTGACAATGACAAATAAAGATGATTCTGATTCTGATTTCAGGTATTGGAGGGTTGCCATTCATGGTTAGAACCCAACACTGTTGATAGGAGACTGAACGTAACAAATGGTCTTACATTATGTACTTTCTCAACTAACCTCTCCTTCGTCCTTCCTGAGCCTTTTTGTGGTGGTATAACAACTTGACGCTACTTCTTTTTTTGCTATTAAGCGAGAACTCCCATAAAAGGTCACCTGTCAGGTAAACATGGACAGAGGTTGTTTTAAGCATTTGAACAACCAATGCTGTTTGTTTCCTGGTGAGTACAGTCTCAGGATTGTGTACCAAAATATGTTAATGGATGAGTATGTAGAATGTTCTAATAATTTGGAGATTGGTGTTAGCAATGTACAGTAGTAGAAATACAACCATTTACACACCATTGGATGTTACTGCAGCTGTGCTCCATAGACAATAATGTATTAGCCTATTATGAATTATGTGAACATGTCCCTCTTTTCATCCAAACGTCAGCCATGAATCTGCTGTGCCTGGCTGTAACTTTTCAACAACTGCCCTCGTTTACTGTGTAGCATCTGTACTTGTTCACACACACTCATATGCCCTGATGATGTAAGACACATCCATCAACAGCATGCCAACAACAGGAAGTGTAAATCCTGCACTAAAATGTAAATGAACTGCCTTGCTGCTTGTGAAAAAAAAAAACTGTTCCTGCCTATACCAGACAGGAAAACCAACAGAAGTGCTCTGGGCTCAGGGGCTTGTTTTGTTATGTCTGTATGTATTAGCATGCTTGCATGCATTGCATTGCTGCTTGTGGATTTTTATGGTATACTACAACATGGTGATGTTTAAAGCTAGCCAGTTAAAATGACTCCCAATGAACAGTTGTCATAATACCACATCTCCCATAATATCCACCACCTAACCGTCTGTCCTTTGTAAAGAAATTATTGTACCAAAATAGTGAAATCAAAGGTCTAAAACAACAGACCTTTCCACTATCAACTTTGCCCTATTGTGAGTTTCAATACAGCTTTTCAGTTCTTGTACCATTTTTCATTTGGTTAAAACTTTGGGTTAGTTTTCATTGCTGCTCGATGTTGTCGGGCCAGAACTTTGGATGAAATGTCCAAGCTGAGAGAGCAGCAGCTAACCCTACTATTAATACAGGGCATGCAATCAATATGCCACTGGCATTTCTAGGTTTCCTTGGCCTGCAGCGCTTATCTTAATGGGAGTGTGCTCCCATTTTCTTTTATTGTGTGAACCCATATATCATTACCCACCAAACAGCCGAATGTACCATGCTGAAGTGAAAACATTGAGGCAAAAAAAAAAAAACAGTTATGCAGTTTATTTTTATTTTAACCTTCTCTTGCTGCTTTTGGTGGTGGTGGTAGACCTGAGGAATTTGTCTATAGCTACTAGATAGCTATCTTGAAATGATACATGCTTAGTCACATGGTGCATTATCCTGCTGAAAGACGATAAGAAGAGATGAAACTGCTCAGAAGCAAGGTTGCATAATACATTGTGACATTCAGAAAATTCCCATCTGTTAGTAAGGCAGCTACTACAGTTTATACCAAGAAAAACATTTCTATCAGCACATCTCCTCCAGCTTTACTGATGGTGACACTAACCTGTTATCTCCGTGTCACAACAAACCCTGAGATTCTGTATGTCCCCCATTTAATCATGTGTTGATCACAAGTCTAGAGAGGCCTAACCCTGCATTTGGGTAACAAGAGTGGAACCTGGCATGGTTTACTACTCTTGCTGTAGGTCATGCACACTTCTAAGGTTTGATAGTCAGTATTTATTCTTAGATACCTATTTTCACACTGCTGTTGCACTAAGCACTTACTTGTGGCCACGTTAGCTCGAACAAATCTCCTCTGACCTCTCATCAACAAAGCATTTTCGCCCTCAGGCCTGTGACTGTGACTCACTGTCTGGAGGAGTGAGCTGTTTAAAATAAGCAATCTATTTTACCTTACCACGGTAACTGATACGCTGTGATAGGGTCCCATTTATCCAAAGGCATTATTGACTTTAAGTTGCACTTACTTTCAAACAATCAAACAAAAAAACCTGATATTCTGGCCTCATGAAGACACACGTCATTCAGTAAATATAGCCTACAGTAAACCTCTACAGTAAATTTCTGATCCTTAAAAAAATAAGAAATCATTAATATGATCTCTTGAGCTACAGATGGTAGAGGTAGAGGTAAGAGGACCCTAAGTAGTGAAGACTTCAGGAGATAAAAACCTGTAGCTGCTCTATTAAAAAATAATTGGAGATTGAATTGATGTACTCGTGAAATGTTTGTTTGAGCTTTTACACCCAAATAAGCTTTGTCTGGTGTGGTGCTAGCAGTTACGAACCAGAAAATGTGCCCATTTCTCCGTGAAATCACCCTGGCTTGTGTTACTGTGTTCACAATGTCGTACTTGCACTCACTCAGTGGAGCAGATCAAGGATTGCTCTCTTGATGACATAAAGAGAATCTTGACTTCTTCTATTTTTATTATAATAGAATTGTTCATGTGCACATTAGGGCTGTGCCTGAATCATGACGTTCAGAGTCGACTCCTAATGCAGACTCAACTTGTTGGCCCAGTAAGTGTCAGTTTAGTTCATCTGTGATGTGAAAACATCAGATTTGCATGTAAAAGTGTACGTTCTTGTCATAGTTTGATTATAAAATCCTAGTGCACTAAGGAGAGTCTCTCCTGCTGGTTGTCTGAAAGCGGCAGTAAAGGAGGTTGTACCAGCGTCTGGCACAAAAGTAGTTTAGCCGACTTCATTGATGGTCAGCACCGGAGCTGAGAGTGTCGGTGCAGCTAAGTCATAAGTCAGCTAAGTCAGCTAAGTTCGACGTCACCCTGCCCTTTGTTTCCAACATCTTTCTCTACTTTCACCATAGGTTAGTTTTGTGGTAATTTTGACTCGGTTATAAAGTTAACAGCCTGCCACGCTGTTGCTCCTGCATTGCTTTGTGTACAATGACGCAGCTAAAAAGACAAATTGTGAGTCTTTTCGACTGATGACTTGTATCGTCTTCTGGTGGCAGCCCTAGCACACATACATAAGCACTGTAACCATGCACTACCAAGTCAAAGTGAAAACACTAAAGGTTATAAAGATTATAAAGAGGGAAGGTAACAGAACATTTTAGCTTATCATATATACGAAATCAGACAACCTAGGGGTACATTAAAGTACATTTAGGTAGTTTAATTTAGACCATAATTTGTGATCACCTTTTATTACAAACATCTTACCGATCTAACGTTATTTCGATCTGCAGAGAGAACCCCGTTTGTGAAGGGTCATGACACCTACACGTACAGTTCTGGGAAATGTAAACAATGAAGATCTCGAGTGATGGCACGCTCCCCTCCTTGCTGAAGTAGGCCACAGATATTGGCATGACTCGCTCTCCTACTTCTTTTTTTTCCCAAAACAATTTGTCATTGCTTCCAGGGTTCTGCCATTTCTATCTGTGACAATCTGTAGGGCGGTCGCCTCAGAGAGTGACAAAACCTGTCACAGTGCGTCACTTTCACTCTCTCTCCGGCAAGCGGCAGGACATCTTTGAGTCTGCAGCACCTTTATCAGATATGGCAGTTCATAAAGCTCTGCCTATAACAGCAGGCAAGTTGGAGGAGAGGAGCCGGCGACTTTACAGAGACCTATTTGCAAACAAAATCACTGGGAGACATTCCCCACAAGGCACCATCTGGCTGCCACACATACCTGCCTCCATCACTCCCTCACTATCACCAGCTTCTCTATTTATAGACGCTCTCCTGTCCACCCACCCACACATTGCATCTTGTAAAACAGCAACCAAAATGAAGCAAACTGAAGAATCTCCTTCAGGCAATCAATCATCATGGTGACAGATGTCAACACATCTCCCTGTAATGTGTGTATAACGTTTTCCTAACAGTCTGCCGTCCCTAACAATAGAAATGAACAATCAGTCGGCTCCTTGCCAGACCTTGCGGAGATAGCGAGGCTGGCAATGACCTTCTTTGTCATTATCTGAACTCTTCGCCTATTTTTAGCTTGGCTGTACTTAGAGTAAGTAGTGAGATGAGTGAAACAGAATGAAGCCACCTAAGTGTGAGGTAAAAACTTACTTCGGTAACTGGTGGGGGCAGATGGTGAGTGTATTGGGCGTGATCTAATCTTTTGTATTCCAGGATGATATAAGCAGAATTTGTTATGATGTGGGATGTCAGCCATCCACCACCAGTGGGCTATCGGAGTTATCAATAAAGCAATTAGTGTCTCATCTCTGAGGGGAGTAGGCTGAATTCTGATCATCGGTATTATGTTATTGAACAAGCAATCCCCAGCGAGGGAACGATAGTGAGAGCCCTAACACAGAACGTGCACTTGCAAGCTTGTCAGGCATTTGCTGCATTTTGATAAGGTCCACACTGACTATATTTTGAATGCTATAAGAACTCACAGCAATGTAATGCTTTGATTGCGGTGCTAAAATGTCACATATAATTAAACTTACGTAAGGAAGCACTGCAAAGTACTGCCTCACTAATAGATGTTCTCTTTGCATCCAAACACATTCTCCCATATTTATTGTGCATTTAACATATCCTCTCTCCATTTAGGCTCAATCCAAGGGTTTTATCCTTGCTGAGCAAGAATGAACTTTAACAAAATTCCAACGTAAAATACAGCCTTTGAATGTGAAATTAGTCATCAAAATCCAGATGTGCTGGCGCGGCTCCCCATTAAGAAGCTGCCACAGCCTCTCTCTTTCTCTCTCCTTTTTTGGATGGATTTCATCAGCCATCTCGTAGCAAGAACAATTAGTCAATGTGCATGGATCAGCTCCTTTAATTACATATTGAAATATTACTCATAAGCTCAAAAACATATTGATTACGTTCCTGAAATCTGCAGAGAATACATATATGTTCCCCTCAGAGCAATACCACAACATATTTTCCTCCCAACAATTCTCTTGATTTTCGTGTGTGTGTGTGTGTGT
>NW_023339663.1:21386586-21389507 GCF_004916995.1 Morone saxatilis | reverse complement strand
TGTGTGTGTGTGTGTGTGTCGATAATTATAGGTTGCAGAGTTGGCAGGGAAACATGGTGGTGTGTGGAAAAGCGCTACCTCACTCACATAAGCCCTTCCGGCAAGAAGAGCCTGGTAAACAAATCTCACCAAAGTGAGAGAAACAAATTCTGTTTAACTAGGGCAGTATTTTAGTGCACTATTAATATTTTTCTACTACTTTCTGGACTAGTTTTTGATCATTCTTGTACCCACTGTAGAGGAAAAGGTTGTAGTTGATGGCTGATAGCTGCTGAAGGCATACCACAAGATGAATATGCACAATCACAAAACAAAACACCAAAATTATGGTTAACTCAGTTCATTTGCATTTAACTAAGGCCAGTTGTCCAATGTCTGACCAGTGACGGGAAAATAAGTGCTACTCCAGAATAGATGAATCTGGACTGTCAAGCTTATGTATAGTAGATGTAAATGGGAAGTCCATGGTGGCCTACCAGTAATATAGTCCATTGTAACATGCATCATCCATAAGATTTTCTTCCGTCTGCTACATTCTGCTCTGCTGTCTTGTTAGAAAAAACATCTAATGCTGTGGGGTTCTCTACCTGCACTCTCCATAAACATTAAAAGGGCCAATTACCACAGACAAATAAGCAATGTATAGTTAAGGTGAAGGACAGGAGAGGCAATTTTCTATTCTTTTCTCCTCTCACGTCATCTCTTGCTTTCACGCTTTAAATTGCCAGTCCATAAACAGTGGGCCCATTGTACTGTGCTGTTGACACAAATTGGAAGGAGTGAAGAATGGAGATGTATTGTTCCATGTAAAGCACATTCATCTTTTCAATAAAGTTGGCATTGGTAGGGAAGAGATAGTGTGAAGTCAGGCACAGCATGTAATTAGCAGGTAGAGGTATAGTACGGACACTTTGTTGAGCCATCTGTAGGGAACATTTGTGAGGATCTCTGTGACTGAGCCTCCCTCATTTCTTTGTCTTCACCTGCGATTCTCCGTGACCTTCTCCCCTATACGCTCAGCCTGCCAGCAAATCGCTTCATCCAAACCTACTGTGCCTGTTTGCAAGTCTGCATGATGCAATAACCAGTGTTCGCCAATGCACCTTGTGATGCAAGCTCCTCGCTTTTCACATTCCATTCTACAAGGTTCCTGGAAACATTTGAAAAGGGGCTTCATTAATAATCCATGGATTCTTTGTCCATGCGTAAATGTGGCACCAACCTACAAGTGCAAGTCCTTAGTTGCCCACTGTTTTGACACCTTTCAGGGTTTCTTCTCTCTCACTGGCAGCTGAGCTTTGATTGATGACAACAAAAGGAGTGGTGAAATCTGAGGGCTGGATGGAGAGATAACTGACTGGCTTAGAATGACTCAGTCTGTAGCAGAGAGTCAGTCTGCTGCAGCCTGGAGGAAGAGAGCGAGACAGGAGTGCGAGAGGGAGCGGGGAAGGGAGAAGGTATCACGGAGTAAATGAGGCCTTGCCGTTTGGTACTGCACATAGCTTCATCATCCTTGGCTCATGTTTGGGAGGCAAACATCACGGGGCTCATGTTGCTTTATTTGCGAAGAAAAACATCACAGACAGTCAGACTGATGTGACCAAACAGCGGGGCCTCGCCAACAGCGTTCTATCTAATCAATCTACTGTGGGAGGAGAGAAAACACGAACAAACATGCGCTCACGCAAGAAGGTACACCTACAATCGGCACCCACAAAACTATAGTATGCACACACACTGCCATACACACAGCCAATCTCATATCGTCTGCCAGATACTCATACACCCACGCAAACACATGCATCAATCACAAGCTCTTTTTTCCCCTCTCAAATAAAAACACACTGTCATACACAAGCAATAGATACGCACACCAAATCAATCAGGCTGGCTCGTGCTACTTTGATCCTGATGGGAAACAGTGATTATTCTGATGTTTGTATGTTCAACCTCATGGTTATAGAGTTGTATTTATAGGCCAGCAATAACCCTTATACATGTGTACCGCAGGTATGACTGCATCTCTGACATCATCAGGCAAATTCCCTGATGGGTGACCTTGACTTTCATGCAGAGAACGGATACAGAGAACGTGCAACGTGATCAGGCCAGTCACGGCAGAGGAAAATGCCTCCCTCCCCACCCCCTTTGTAGCCATCATTTATGCTTCATGTTTTTTTGTCACAAGGTGATGGCTGCCAATGATGTCAGAGTGGCGGCGGGTGCAGTGTGGACACTGGCGTCGGGGGCTTTGGCGTGCTCTCCCTCTTTAAATAGCCCCAGATCTAATCTGCAGACAGCAGCAGAGTTCTGACAGATCCTGCCTCGGTGCCTCCTCCCACTAGGTGACACATTCTTTATTTATTTTTCCTCTCCTCCGCTCTGGTATTCACTCCATGGAGCACTGGCCCCTCAAGCTATTGTCAGTTCCGTTCTCCTTCCATGTCTGAAAAACCAAATGGATTTACAGGGTTTACTGTCAACCCCTCCCTTTTTCTGGGCTTATGAATGTGGCACAGTCTTCTATTTGCACTCTTTTATTTCAACACTAACCAATCCTTTATAATGACTTGGTCATTCTAATTATGGGGAGCTGCTGTTGTGGCACTGGCTTTACTTTGTCTTAGCATGACTGTCACATGTGGCATGTGTCTTGACCTGTGTACAGCCTTAGCTCAATATAGTGTAAGTTTCTGAGGTGGTCACAGCAGTCATGACAGTTTCAAAGACTCAAACTCATTGCTTTTTCAGTAAGCCCAAGAGGAATATGGAGAACATTCTGTGGTATGAGACTGTCATGTCAAGAAATGCCCACAAACAACATATGTGTATGTATATGTATGTGTATATATATGTGTGTATATATATATATATATACACATATATATATATATATATGTATATCTGGAGTTTGTAATGAA
>NW_023339663.1:21379111-21386486 GCF_004916995.1 Morone saxatilis | reverse complement strand
GTGGATGAATGAGTCAACAAAACATCAACACATTGAGTGCGCTATTCGTATCCCATCTCCAGTGGCCAGCCAACATGGCTTTCTTTTAAGCATGATTGTTCCTTAACTTTGACCAGATCGTTTTTGTTTTTAATATAACGACAAAGGTCCCCTAACCTTAATTAAGATGTCATTTTAACCCATACCCAGATGGTTTTCTAACCTTAACAAAGTACATCTACCATGGGCTTTCCATAACCAAGCTGTTTTGTGCCTAACCAAACCTTAACTATAGCATTGCCACATCATAAAACAACGATCATAAAACGCTCTATATGTGTTATTAGGTGGGCGGCCATTTTGTTTCTCAGTTTGGAGGACTTGAATGTTTGAATGTAGAACCTCTGCTCCCTGGGATCAAATTACTAAAAAATATGATGCGATTAACCTCGCTTGTCTTGTCCTCTTAGGAGCGTACTGATTCCATTTTTTTGAGACCCCTTCACAGACGGGAAGAAATAACAAATTATACCTTATATGCCTGTTCTGTATACTGGTACATACAGAAGCACACATTGCATGCTTATAAAACCTTCTCATCCCTTAAAGGTTACAAAGCTGTTATTAAGCCAGAGGAATGAGTTCTTTGCCCTACACATTAAAACTTATGAACTGTGTAAAGATATTGTTAATCATCGTCTTTAGTAACCGTGCTCCAGAGATGCATTGAATCACCATTGGCTCCATCACACTGAGCCTAAGTCTTCAATTGAGACATAAGTTGAGTATAACTAAAAGACGTTAATTCATGGAAAGAGAATGATAATAATAACTCTGATAATAATTAATAAAGTTGACAGAGCGTTTCAAAGGTTTTGCTCAAATGGTCAGCACTATAGCCACTGTGTTGAATCCTAGAAGTGCCTTATAATGCAGTTCCTTTATTATGTACATGCTACAAAACGCATTATATGATACCAAACACACACACAAAAAAAAAAAACAAGTGCTCAACACACTTCAGGAGCACTTTAGGAGGTTCTGTGCTATGGCCCAAATTTGGATAACAGTGGCAATCATGATGAGCCAGGCTTCATAACACCCTTCTGAAGATTTTCTAAAGTCTTTCACTATTTCTTAGAATGTAGAGTTTTTACTATCCATTAAAAGGGTAGACTTTGATTAATAATTCCTGAGTTTTACCACATGACTTAAGTGTTTAGGCAGAACTAACCACTGCACCAGAGGAGGACTTCAAAGCCATGGGATAATCCTAAGGCAGTATTCTCATCATATGTTGGCTTGCATAGCCATTTCAATGTAAATGCCGTGCACACCATCCCTCTCCAAACCATGCTGACAAGCCTGAAAATTAGCTAATATGCAATGCCGCACCATATCTGTGCACTGCATTCTGTATTATAGTGGAGGCAGGAGCTGTGTGGACTTTGCCGAGATGAAAAATAGAGAACAAGGAATATAGTTTTACTTTATGCAATTGTGTGATGACATGGTGAAATCCATTGCTATGAGATATTTCTCTCGACCCTCCTCACTCCATGCACAATTAATTTGATACAAGCAAGAAGCATAAATTCTAGATGATTATGCTGTGTTCGGGACAACAGCAATGAATATTTTCATCTTCTCAGGACTCAAGAACAGCAGGAGACAGGGAAATTAGTTTTGTTGTATTATGTAGATGCTGGCGCATTCTGCAGCATCGACAGGATGTAGCAGTTGAAGTTCTTGTGTGTGTTGGGGAGGTCAAAGTTATTAAAGTAAAAAAACAAAAAACAAAAAAAACACATCATTTTATGTTTGTTTTTTCCACAAAAAAATATTACATTTTAACGATGGCAGGTGTTCTGTCTATGGATTGTTGTTACACTGTGTCTCTTGAGCAGTGATCCTGTGAGGCGAAACTCTGTAATGATCAAAATGTAAATGTAATCGTAGAAAACCCCCCTCCTCCACCTCCCTAGAACACAAGCACAATTAAAAGTGCAGTCGTCAAGCTGGAAAGTGGCCAGCTGTTCTGGGTTAATAGATGGGCTTGGCCAGACGTCTGCGAGGTGACCGCTAGCTGGCAGCCTGCTGGATAAGGTTGCAGATTGTAAGTGGACATGTACTTTGCTTCCCTCAGTGTGCAGTTGTCACTGGAGATGATGAAGCACCCTGAATCTCCCTCCTTCTCTGTCTTTAGCTCCCTCTTTTCGCCCTTATTCTAACCTTCCTAACCCTTCTTTTTCTCTCCAAGGCTGGAGCAAATGTAGTGCTGACACGTGGGTACCATCTCCCTGGCCCCCTGACTTTAGACCCCGGAGTGGAGTGTCTCTATTGACTCAAGGGAGTTCAAGGACTAAGAAAGCATGATAAAAAGAAAGAGGGAGACGAGGAGAAAGAAACAGCAGGAACCAGAGACCATGCCCTTTGATAACTCATACCCCATCTCAGAAAAACAACACATATTGGTAACAGTGCTTACTTAGCATCACCCTACTGTACTTTTGTATACACGTGCCCCCAAACCTTGAGTTAAATAAGCACAGGCGAGATCCGCTTTGACCTGGAATGACATGAAATAGCATGCTCAAATATGTACATTGCTCTAAATATTCACCCAGTGTGTCCCGGTTACAGCTATTTCTTATTTCAGTACTGCTCTGCTTAGTGGTTTCATTTGGCATCTGCTCTCATTTCCAGAGCAAAAAAAAAAAAAAAAAGAGAGAGAGCAAGATGGGGGTTGGTGTGCTCGGTCAGCCACAAATGTTACTCTAGCTTTTCCTGTAATCTTTAGAGTAGAGCTGTGTTATCGATGTTGAACAGAAATGTTGGTCAGAAACGAGCAGTAAAAGTCTTACGGACATGCTCCCTCATAAGTAGCCAGTGAAGCTTCCCATGCTAGCACTTAAGGGAGTCTTAATTATCCATGTGTCGCTGTATGTTATTAAAAATCAAAGATTGGAACCATGTCTGATTGACAGTATGAGGGCTACCAGATCACAACCAGTCTCTTTTATAATGTTCTAAAAGTCTGCATCAGCAATGTTTGTAAATATCCGAATAAAACGGCCAATATTCTCAAATATGATCTATTGAGAAGGACACAAAATGCTGACTTTTCCGTCTACAACTCGAGCTCTTCAATTATGTATGTGAATATACTGTACCTACTCAATAATTTATATAGTCAAACAAATGACTGATTGGGCACAAAAGCATTCACTCTCTAATGCAAAATGAAAGGAAATTAGAGTATGTGAGGGGGGCAATAAATAATAGGTAATGTTTGCAGAGTCTCAGATAGATCCCATCAAAATGCATATGAAATATTCATTTAATGGGTCACACTTTATTTGGATAGTCCAGTTGTGAAAATCGGCGTCCCATTAAGTGACTTTAATGTGTCACTAAAATGCCTCGGGTGTTTCAAATGCTGCTCATAATTGTTTGAGAAGTAGTCAATATATCTCTGGGCTACAGTTAAACTTATGGCAAGGGTTACTTCAGTAGTACAGTGTCCGGAAAGCTTTAATGCAGTAGAAATGAAGGAGGAATACAGGAGTAGAGTCTATTGCAGCTCTCTCTTTGGCTTGGCACTGGCCTGATTAGTATTCTATCTGCAGCGTAGGACACTGGTCTAAATTTAACCAATAAAAAAATAAGGAAGTGGACTCACCCTTCCAACTCTGAGAGAACAGAGCTGAGCAGACCTGAGCTGCTCCTTATACCTGCTGGAGGACCAGTGTTTGTGTTTTTTTGCCTCTGGCCACAATTCTGCCACTTGAGCAACAGTCCTGCGCCTGGGCTTGATTGGGTGCTTCTAATGACATGCCTCAGTGCTGCTGGCAGGGTGCTCTGGGCCCACACTTACACCAGCACAGCCCTGCTACTGTATTGCTGGGATCCAGCTCCGAGATGGCACATCAATAATACTTACTCTCTCAAGTTGCATGGCATTAGGGAGGCACTTTTAATCAGTGGTATGAATAAACATGGAAACAAACAACAACAAAACAAGAGCTCTCATGTGCAGAGATGCCTCCATCTGTGGCTATTAGTTGGTCACTAATAAGGGAGTTAATGGGAATAAATGAAGAAGAAAAAGAGATCCATGTGTCTGCTATGTCAGGTAGCAGTCGCTTTTAGTTCCTCATTTCTCTATTGTCACTCTGAACATGTCACTAAGTGTCCTCAGATAGCGAAGGCAGATGCTCCTGCAATCACTGCAGTCCACCCAATTCATTAGCCACCAGATACCCAGCACTGATCTCAAAAACTCACCGTTCTGCTCCGAGTGTAATGAAAGTGGCAATAAATGGATAGCGAAAGAGAGTGAAAAAAGAAAGAGCGTGCATCTATCAATTAAATGACAGGGGCAGAGTGTGTGCTGTGAATTAAGAGAATCCGATGGCCTATTTTTCCTCTCTCATTGGAAATCATCAACACTAGATACAGCAATAGCAGATAAAGGAAGGAAATCCAATAAAGTCTAAAATGGATGGAAAATACAGCCACTGGCTGTCACAAAACTTTACAGCAGTTTTGTCGTCAGAAAAATTCTCCACTGCTTCAAAATGGAGTCTTGCTGTTAAAGAGTTGCTAAGGCTTGCTAGCTGGGGTACACCTTTCATCAAATAAATGATAGTTCTAAATTGAACTGTTCTGCCAGATTGTTCCTTTCTTTATTGTCTTCAATATTGTGAGCCTACAGCACCTCCCACAAAGGCCAACAATTTTTCCAGCAGTTCTGAGGCATGAAACACTTCTGACAGTTATTTTGACAATGTGGTGTGAAAGGAGGGTAAGAAGTGGGTGGGTGGGCTGAGTGACGATGTTGTTAGCTGTGCCAGTGCTCCTTTTTCCTTCCTTCCTTGGTACTTGTTTTCGCCTTTAATGGCTCAATGCCCCTCAAAGAGATGATACCCGAGGCAAACTTCAATTGTTTGTTTCTTTCCCTTCCTTTTTTTTTTCCCAAGTATGATCAGTATGAAATTATGTCGCTTTTTTTTTTGTCAGTCCAAAATAAAGGACGTGCATAATGAGAGATGTACATGAGTAGAAAATAAAATCCAATTTATGAATCTTCATGGATCAGAGGTTTTAGTATCCAGAGCATTTGAAGCCAGTGATTTTTAGATAATGTGGCACAATGCAGATTTACCTCTGCACACCTCATTACAATGCAAAACTGTTGACATTACACTGCTAGAGCATTATTTATTTAATTATTTGTTTGGTCAAGGTTGTAAGACTTGGTTGCACCAGATTTTGGCATGCAAGGCAACTAGTACCACTGTGTTTTGATACGCTAGATGTTAACCAAAGTTTAGATAACAAAGTTTGTTACTCCTCAAGGATATTCACTGGTGTCCTAGAATAAGAAATCAATAGTGTATCTTCTGCCTCCAATAGCCTGGCTGATAACAAAAAAAATACCCAACATATTTGTGAAGTGAAAGTAGCATTTATTGATCTTTGTTACCCTTTTTTCTATGTTTAAGTGCATAAAAGCAGGTCTAATTTCATTACTCCGACTGCAACCATGGTGGCGGCAACCAGCATGGCAGGTGAGGTGAGTTTGGCGCCATACGTTTGTTTGCACAAATGGAAAGAGAAACAAGGGATTCAGCCATTACCCAATAAAATTTCAACATAAACTATTAACATGACATAAACTGGCAAACACTAGCTCCACATTATAACCCATTACGACAACCTGTATTCAAAAATGAAAATAGTCACGGCTTATGGGTGGTTTGCTACTCATTCTCCTTCCTGAGCTTATACTCATACATATGTATAGTGCTGAGACAGGCAGGCAGGAGTGGGTTGAGAACAGCATGAGGCTGTGTTTTGCACTGTGTATATCTAATTGCCTGACCACCAACAGTTATAGCCTGATTCAAATCCAACTCTAAATGTTTCCTGAGCTGTTTTCCACTTCCCAACCCTAAAGCCAGCCTCCCTGAAGCCCCACGGAGGCGGGGCAATCGGCCCCGTCTACCTGCGGTGAGTAGAGGCCACAGTCAGCCTTTATCAATCTGTCAATCAGGCAGGGACTGTCAGAATGAATTTTCAGAGCATCGAGCCCCTGCTACCTCTCCTGCAGAATTTGGCTTCAGAACAGTTTCCCAACTGCCAATGTTATGTCCATGCAATTAGACTGAGGGACAGGTAATGGTGTCACCCTCCTCCAGGTGTCTGGATGGGCTGCATCTGGTCAAGCTGAGGAGAGAACGTTTGACAGAGTGCAAATTCTCAGAGGTGCACTCATCCAGCAGTGCCACTAAGTTCACATGAACATGTCAAAGCAACAAGACTTTTTGTCTCTTTGCTGCAGGCATCAATTAGTGTAGCTGGAGAGCTTTGTGTGAGATTTACATTCACAGCTATATATATATATATATGTGTGTGTGTATATATGTGTATGTCCAAAGGTCACACTTTCTCCTGCTTGTGTCAAAGTAGAGTACTAAGAAAAAGTTTTGAAACTAGATTCCCTTGCTTGTCTCTCACTCTTTTATTTTATTCCTCCAGAGAGACACGGCTCTGCAGATGAGCACACAGTTTTTTTGGACGGTTTATCTTTAGTTATTAAGTTTCTATTCAACACTTTGACTGAAGTTTTAAAACAATCACTAGGAACAGCGTTAACTAAAAGGAAATGAAGCTTCAGGAGGATGAGATCCCTTTTTTTTTTTTGGAAGAATCAAATGCGGCGTTATAATGGCAACTTAGCCATGGATACAAAGCACTGTGGGACTTGTTCCCAAACAAAAAGAGAGGGTACATTGATCTGAGCAAAGTGGTATGATAAGTAGGGAAATTAGGTTTTCATTTGCATTGAAAATGTAGGGAAATATGGCTATCGCTCACATGCTTGCCAAGAGTATTCTTAATTGAAATGGGAATTTGATTGTGTCTCACAGGGCATAATTCTTCATAACTGCTGTTCATGTTGTGTTGTCATGTTTAAAGTGGCAATCCATATTTTTTGACCAAATATGAGGAGTATTTAGATTCATAATTGAAAAGTTTTGCTTTGCAATAAAAAAATAGTTTGTCCAAAAATATTTTGCTTATTCTTTAAGATCACTCAGTGATAATAATTGGAAATATAGGTCAGTTTCAAATGACTGATTTAGATTTGGTTTGTCTAAAGATAATACTTTTATTAAAGACTGTTTCAATAAGTTTGAGAATGATGGCAAGTTCTGGTCATTGTTTTCATTTTTGGTTGTGGAGCATCCTCTTTGTTGAAGACATGGGCTTCTGATTTGCGCTACTTTTTAAGACAAAATGAATCAATTTCAATAATTAACAACCTCAACAGTATTATGTGTTAATAAACAGTTATTGAGCATTTTGCTATATATATATATATGTATAT
>NW_023339663.1:21356086-21379011 GCF_004916995.1 Morone saxatilis | reverse complement strand
ATATATATATGTATGTGTGTATGTATATATATAGATATATATATATATATATATATATATGTGCAAATACAATTGAAATACAAAAACAATTACTATATGTGAGATTTTCACCATTATAATTCAGCACTTCTTGCAGTTCCTTGTAAAATGCCTTAAAGTCACAGTGAGATGAAGACATTTTTTTTTTTTTTCATTTTGTATGCTAATTCTCCATGTAAAAACATTTACATTGCTATAAATGCCCCCAAAAGTGCTCTTTCAAAGAATTGCTCTTGTGGTTTAAAATCAAAATCCAATTTGAATACCAATTTGGTTCTTGTACTTTCTGGAAAATTGTGTCTTCATTGCATGCTGCACCTTTAGCCCTCCATCACATAAAAATCTTTTTCTCTTCCTAACCAATATTACATTAGATTATATTTCTGAATAATGCTGCTCCACATTACATTCTGCCCTAATATTCTGTATCGACTGAAAATACTGTACATCAACTTAAGGAAGCAAGAGGCTCACCAGTTGGTGCATTGTGACTTTAAAGGCATTTTTTTGTTTTTTGATGTATGAAGCGCCCTTGATTTTCTTTCTTCATAATTCAGACATTAGGATGTACTAAAAAACTCAGATCCCTTTTAAAGAGTGTGTGCCACCACAAATTTAGCTACTCGCAGCCCATTTAATATTGCCTCCATTTAGGTCATAGCAGATGTCATTGACTAAATGTAGACCAAAGCTATTTTTGGTTGTTACAAATGACTCTGCAAAGCAATAGTGACGCAAGACAGATGGATTGGATTCTTCTCAGGGGCAAAGGACTTGTGAAATTCCAGCATCAGTTGAAAATAAGATCTAAAACAAGTACATAAAAATACAAGCACACAGTTGGATAAAGACAAATCTTTGATGTTCCTTTGTGAACTCTTGCAAATGTGCTTTGGCTACCAGCCGCACTGCTCAGCTCCCAGTGCAGATGCAGGAATGACAGATGTTAAATAGCTAGACCCACTTTTTTATTGTCGTGCATCTGCGACTGACATGCAGCCATAGAATTATGGGATGAACTGCTGACCCTCTGGCTCAGCCACCCCCAAAGAGAAACACACTTCCCCACCCGGCCCTGTGCACACAGCTCCAGCTCTGAAAAAGAACTGTTGTCTGCAGGCCAAGAGATAAGCCTTCTGTCTGTCTGTCTGTCTGTCTCTTCTTTTTCTCTGTCTCTCTGTGACTCCTCCTCTCTCCTTCTCTCAGGTTGCCTCCACATCTTCCTCCTTCTCCACATCCATAATTTTTTTATTCTCAGTTTCTAAATACTTTTCCGTGCACACACACATCGGATGCCCTGCTGTTCTGTACCCTTGTCCTATTTGTTTTGTGCTGACAAAAGCCTCCCTGCTCAAATCAACAATGGATGACCTGAGTGTCTTCACCCTCACCTGACTCTGAAAGTCCTGACTGTGGGCAAACCACTCCATCAAGCTGCCCTCTTTGCCAACATGAACAGCTGATTCTAGGAGTTATAATTCCAGCTATGACCTTGATAGCCACTGTGGAGGTCATCGTTGCAGCTCCACCTCTGCTTTATCTCTCCTTCTCATCATCTTCTAATCCATGTCAATGGCTCTGAAGCCAAACAAGGACAGGCTCTAAACATTAGGTCAATTAGTCACGTAGTTTGCCTTTTAGCAAGTCACATATGCACACAGAATTGGTAATAAACCTCAAGCAGCAGACTGGGCACTATGATTTATGTTGTAGTGCCAGAAAATGTAGCTCTGTGAGGGTCATTGCAGTCATGATTAACCTTAAGTCCTTGGTCACACACAAAGACTTTTTTTCTTTACACTGAATCACACACTGCATTGATCATCCCATTTAGTGACCATTAAAACCATGAATGTAATAATTTACATAAATACAAATTCAAAATTACATGGACAGCAGATAAAATATGTTCTTCCTCATTTGCCAACAAAGTTATAGTGACTTATCACTTGAAAAAAACAAATCATTCCATATCTTATCCAGTCCGAAAGAAGCCATTCTTGGTATCTTTATCAACCATCTCATTTCCAGAGAATAATCTGTGCTCACTCACTGGGAGCCACAAAAGTGAGTGAGTCATAGTTGAACTGAGGACAGTGGAGCGGCTTTACTTGTCAGACTCTTCATACTTTCCTTACCACAGACAGCATGCAAATATGGATTTTGCCTTGTTGAAGTGAGTGTACTGCATGCATGTGCGTTACTTGTTGCTGTACACGTGAGTCAGTGTGGACAAACATGAGCACGCCTTGCATAATGGACTCACTCAAGAAATGACCATGGTTAACAATCAGCTATGTGACTCCGTAGGCTGTATTGAATATATTGTATAGTGTATTTTCCTATGCAGCTAAGGAGACTGATGGAAGCACTACTTACATTAAGTCAGTCAGTCAGTCAAGCCATATTTATTTCAATCAATCTTAGAGTGCATTACCTCACATATTGCATGACCTCACGGAGTAGCAAGCTTAAAAGGCCAGGGTCATTAAAATGGCTTTCTTTGTTGATCTTTATCTTTAAGTTAATAAAATAAATCATGCAGTCCACTTGTGTAGGCTCTAGGACAATTGTATTCAGAGCTGCAGCTATCTTTATTACAGATTTATCTGCAGAATATTTTTTCAGTGATTCAGTTCTTCGTCATCCGAATACAGCAAACCAATATCCACCATGGACCAACAGTCCCAATCCCGAAAAAAATTTAATTTACTACAATGTAAGACAAGGAAAATGTTCTGTTGATTGACTAATTGATTAATCAGCTAATCATTGCAGCTCCTATTTTATTGCATAAATATATACTTAGAAATAACATATATTTGCAGAGGGAATGTTTCTCCTATTAAAGAGAACACCAGTATGTTATATATATCTTATCACACTATACTGGTGTTATCTCTGACATATATTTTTCTGTTGTCAAACAGCTGCATGTTTATAAAAATAGGGCTATAAAGCTAGCTAAAGAGACTAATGGTAGTCCTTGAGCTGCAGCCATCTGACAAGAGAAACTGCTCCCCATAGGCCTCCAACCTGTGATCATTGTGTGTACTGGAGCAAAAATACCTACATACAGTATCTAATATTTTACATTGAATGAATTATGACAACATAGGATACAAATACAGGACATGTATTCTGAAGATGTATCAGTAAAGATATCAGGAATACATTGAATTCAAATAATGAAATGTTGAATACTGTAGCAAATGGATAAAATAATCATTTTTAAAAATAGGGAAATGGTTGACACGATGGAAACAAAGATGACGGTCCAGAAGGTTATTAACCTTGGGAATTTGCTAATGCATGTTCATCAGTAAATTCATTTTTTGTCCAATCTGTTTTTTGCATAATCATAATTAGGATTTTTCCCTCTAATCAGAACCTGCAGCACACGATCTGCCGCAGCCCACATCAACCTGCAGTCCCATCCCCAGTTAATATCCCTGAGAATAACAGAAGACCAAAAAGTCTAATTATATTTTTCACCCTCATAGACCTCGCTGTATCATCTACTTTGCATAAAAGTCGGAAATCTTGGGCTTCATCGTCTTGGCCATAAACTGCCAACTGTACAGGTGACTACGCAGATGAGAAAAAATATTAATCACCCAAACAGTTTGTTGACATGTTCTCTTCCTGTCTACTTTTAGCTGTGTGTCTGAATAATTAGACTGTCCTCTCTGCTGTGCCTTTTCATCTTGCCCTGCCCCGCATTAGATGGTGCGTTGTCATGCTATTAACAGTGACAGTGGTGGCAGCCATCCATGCCGTGCCACTGGCAGAGTGTGAGCTGCCAATGTAAAGCAATGTGACAAACGGAGAGACGGAGATTCCAAAAACATGGGGAACTGTCTTTGAGGGCGCTCAACAGGGTAACATTTTATGGTTTTACATCTTAGACTCAGAGATTGCAAAGGTGCTGCCCTTTACAGGGTATCACAGTGACTGTGGAGAAACATGTACAAACATAACAACAAAGGTCACTTATAAGCTGAGCAAAAGGCATTCTTTGTACAGAAACACACCTACAGATGAATACGTACTGGAGCTATAACTCGCTATCATGGCCAACTTATTCACCTGCAGCCTCAACACCTGCTCCACCAACACTTAGTGGCACAAACCCCGCTACGTGTTGGATACATCCCCAGCCTGCCACCTAGCCAAAACAATTGAAGACATTGTGCACTTAAAAGAAAACAATTCCAAAGCAAAGAAAACCACAGAAATTAGGGATCTACCTAATTATTGGAAAGTCTGCTATTCCCCGTTTATGCAGCCAACTCCCAGCATGCAAAGTGGCTTCCTGAGTGAACAGGTGTTATGGCTTGATTCAGCTCTGTGTGTCACTGTTTTACCTGGCTCGTTTTCCATGTACATTTTTTAATTTAGTCATTAATAAGTTTAGTACAGCTGTCTATGCTGAGTCTTTAAATGATTAGGTGTTTTCTTGAAGATTAGTATCTCTGTCTCCAGCACTACCTAAATACGTGGCCACGTCACTGCTGGGTAACAACATTCACACCAACAAGAGTACATCACTTACGGTCGGTAAGCGTATTGTAAACTGCACTATTGTGAAATTCAAATATTCACTTGCATAATAAATGACAAAAATCACTGATTTATTCAATAAGACAGGTCCCTCTCAGGTCCACGATACAGATTAACTATGACACCCTGGGCCAAGCTCAGACACCCTGCTTTGATATTCAGAAAGACAGGCTCCTCACAAAGTGAAGAAATTGATGACATTTAAATGTTAAATGGATCTCTGTCTAGTTGGCATTAATTAGGTGGATTAAAAACAAATCCCAGTAAGAGAATCTAATGTTTTGGCATTTCAAGAGTCTTGTTGCTCACATAGTAAGGTGCTTTACCTCTGTATTATCCTATAATTCCCTCTAGGAGTCTGTGATTTCCCAATTTAGAGAAATTATTGCAAATTCTACCAATCCCTGCATTATTTGCTAGAACACACAACTGTGTCTGTTCTTTAGTGTATTTCACAAAATTAAGGACACACTGAGTTTCCTCAACACAATGGTTTTCAAGGGCTACATTTAGCCAAACTGTATTGAAGAAAAAACAACGTGTGAAAGTGTGTATCCAATTTGTAACTTTAACTATCAATATTCTCCAAATCCCCAAAGACATAAGCTGTCATTGACACGTCTGATAATACTATTGCTTTAGCAGCAATGCAGCTGAGATAATTTTCAAAAATTTGCCATTTAGAGTAGATTTTTAATTTGCAGTTTTGTTGTCTGGACTCCAACAGAATCAATAAAACAAGTATAAGTGAAGACAGGACAATCTAGCAGATGTTGTGCCAAAATTTATGGACCTTTTTAAAAAATGAGTTTTCCATGGCGGTTTGTCCTTATTTTGTCCTCTGAGTATGTTTTTTTTCAGGACACAAAGAATGCTTGGGGAAATGCGCTTGGTAATGAATGACCAGAATCTATGCTAATGCATAACTCTGACAACCTCCTTATAGAATCATTGGACATTTGTGTTTTTATATAATAAGATCAGAACTCAGCACCAATGTACCTTATAACAAGGTGAACAGGAGGCTAAGCTTCATTCATCATAATGTTTCCTAAAATAAAAAAATGTGTTGAACTGCTAGCACAGATTGATTATACAAGTTGCCAAGCTTAATATTACTCTATATACTATAATTGTATTTATCCCATGATAGTTTCCTTGTGCAGTGGTTTATTTGCTTTGATTATGACAAATTACTGACAAATAAGCAATTTACAATAAAGAGCTTGGAAATAACAGCCTTTACAATATACAATTGCTACAAACTATTTTACTACCCTTTTAGCTGCTAACATTAAGTATTAAACCAAGCAAAACACCATTCTATTATTCAGCAGTTTTCCTCACCATGAAGAACAAACTACCAGATGCAATATCAATTGTCCTTGGTTCAAATAATCATAAATGTTGAATATTCATAGCACTTAGACACCACTTGTGAGTTATCTGGGAGCAACTGCTTGAAATTATATGTCAGGATAGACATGCTGTGTGCCTAAACTAGACTTTCCTGAAAATACCTTAAAAAGCTTTGAAGTTTTTTAAGGTCAGAAGATACAGATGCTCAGTTGTGTGCCATCTCAGTTCAGCTATTTCTGCTGGTTAAAACTGAACAATCTCATTCGAAACTGGGTTGATTTATGATGCATCACAGACTACGGCTAAAAATAAAAGGAAGGGCAAAAAAGCCTCCTGATGATCCCTCAGTATAACACACTTCCAAGATTCTAGCTGGATTAAACTGCTACACTGGTGAGTGGGTTGGCCGATGCTGCCCTGAGCACTTTCACAGGCTATGGAAATGGAGGAAAATATAGCATCTCTTTGAAATCAGATCACATTATTAATTTGTTGCTCTCATTATGCGTTACATGCGTTTGTACTCTTGATAAAAATTAGTATCCACACCTGGTAAAAGAGACAGTCAGCCTGATGGCCTAATGGAGAGCAAGCTGTCCCTCTGCGTACAGTATGCTTTGACACAATGAAATGATGTAGCTATTCTTGGAGGCTGCTTGTGCACTTCGATGGATGCCATTTTTCACACCATTAACTACAGCCTACTGGTTTTATTCACAGCACAGAGATAGGCCAAAACAATCCTAAACACGCCCACGAATGAGCACAATTGCAACAATTGATCTAAGCTGTTCCACCCAGTCTGTCGCAATTCTGTGCAGCAGGAGAAACCATTATCTCCATCCACCCTTCATCTCTCTCCTCATCATACATCATACATCATCTCTACATACATTTAATACATCATTCTACTCTCTCTCTCTCTCTCGCCCTCTCTCTCTCTCTCTCTCTCTCTCTCTCGTCCTCTTTCACACATTTTCTTTCTTTTTTTGTTCTGCCTTTAACTCCCTTTTTCATCCTATTCAGCTCTATCCTTGCCTAGGGACAGGCAAGAGGGTTCCTGGCTGAAATCACAAAGTACATACATGCATGGTGAAATTTTTTACTGCTTTATCTGTAACTTGTCCACAGTAGACGTGTTAGTTGATAAAAATCAATGAGCAAGACGAGCGCAATTTTTGGAGTGTTTACCTCAGCAGACGTCTAACCTAAAGCCCTCATTACTGTCTATGCTGAGTGCAGGGTTCGCAGAGGGTGGCAGAGCTCAAAGGGCCAGCTAATCCAGTGGGTCTTACAGGCATGATGGGCTAGTCAATATGCTGGGCCTGCATCCTAAAGAAGCTGGAGCTCCATAGCAGAGCTAGGTAAAAGAGGCTCAGGGGAATGCTTTGCGTGGTGCAGTTTTATTCTCTCCACAGCTGTCAAGGTTAGATGCCGCTTAAGTCTTAACCCGTTGTTTACCACTAAAGCCTACGTTTCAGTCCTCAATAATGCTTACTTTTTAATAGGGAGATTAAAGATTATTCAGATATTGCTACTGTTGCAAGCTAGTCTTGGTAAAACCATCAGCTAAATGCACAATATCCTCTCCTTTCATTATAGCAGTGATGAGCTATATTTGTATCAGATTATGTGTTAGTCAATAGGGTCACCATGGTGGTCGTGAGCATTTCTGTGACCAGGTCGGAATCTATTTAAAATCATTCCAACCAAGAGACGATCTGACATTTTACTTCAAATCCCGAAGCAATGTTTCATCAGCCCTGAGAATAATTGAGCCTCTGATTCATTCCAAGAACGGACAAATTTATGTGGAGCTCAGCTCAAGGCTGCAACACAGGTGTGGAGATGGCAGGGTGTTTTGTGTTCAGCGAAGAATAGATAAGGCTTGAGGTACCTTGTTCTTGTTGTTTTCCTGAGCAAAGAGAACTTAACTGGAGGCACGTCACCAGGTTTAATTTAGGAATTTAATTTCCACACACAAAAGAGGTCAGGCAAGCAGGAACAAATTGACAGACACAGCAGGCGGGTACTTGTCATTTCTTCCAAATGGCTTTTAATGAGAAGAAACCCTTTGGCCCAGGTATGTCAGGTTGAAGGGTACTTTCCTCTGTGAGTGGTTAAGCGTTCGCCGTTGCCCACTGGCCTGCAAGGACAGCTGGTCGGCCTGTTCAGGTCGGAGACTGGGCCAAACCCTGCCTTAATTTGAAAGTAAATGGATTCTATGGTGGAGAACAGGCTGGGCCATCCTCAATGGAGATCATTGGGCTGTGGTCAACTGGGCAGTAAACCCGCAACATTGGCGGCCAAATCAAAATGGTTGCTTTGTGGGAAATGATCCACCAGGACACAGCTTTGTGACTGATTGTAATTTCTGATTGTAGGAATTCATTTGGACAAACAGAAAGAACCACAATCTTCTGCCAGGATGATTTGATATTCAGCCATATCAAGTCATCATTAATGGTTGGATTAAACTGGCTTTTTATTTACAGTGTAATTACTTTAGCATGTTGGCACCCGTACATTAGAGGCTTTAGTGAAATGCACTTGTTTTCCCTACATTTTCCCAAATCTGTAGTCTATAAAGATAGATATACTTATTTTAATTAAAGATTAAAGAGTACAACATTTGGGAAATCTGGAAACTTACTGTAATTACTTTCAATAATCATTTAAAAATATTCTTTTCTATCGTATTACGTGCCTCTGCAGTGACCCATTTTCCCCACAGGAATCATCAAATTTCCTAATATGTTTTTCATGCCCTTAAACATTCCCCAAAATATTCCCCAGTAATAGGATCAACTATTACACAACTCTACTGTGGAATGAGATTGTGTTTACCGCCATCCTTTATATTGTTCTACTCCTTGAGAGAAAATGTCAGTGATTATTGGAGTCCCCCCTCAATGTTGAAGGATTCTTGCGAGGCAGTTTTCTGCTCCCTGCCCTGCTCAGCAGCAGCATCAGCAGGGGGAAACACAGAGTGAGGATCTGGCCCCTGCAGAAAAAAATGGCCCTTTGATTTTGGTTTTGGTCTCCCTTGGGCTGCCTCTGGGTTTGGAACAGATTTGGTTCAGTGCTGAGCGTGGCAGCTTCAACAGAGAGAGGGACCGTGGTTCCCCCCCCCCTCGATGTGGATGTGTCATAACTGGTTTCAGTCTCGATAAGTAAACATCACTGGCTGGCTGATCTGGGGGCCAGCCTTTTGGATACCTCACCCTCCGTACCAAAAGCTTTAACAATGCAGCGTTTAAGCATGCCTTCGACATGAAAGAGCACCACACGGTAGCCTCTCTGATCAAATCATTTACATAGCAGTTTTCTTTTACAGACTCCACTTTAGCATGATCCCATTGGCCTTGATTTGACAGCCATGCTGGGATCACGCGGCTGGTATTGGGTGTTGAATAGAGATTGAATAGACCCCCCCCATTTGTGCCTCTGTGCCTGCCATCATGCCACGGGTGACAGTAATTTTAAATGAGATGTGCTCCTGCATATTTAGTGGTGGGCTAAGCTTGTCGAGCACAAGTTTGACTGTTTGTTCTAGAAACGAACAAAACCTGAAAGGCTAATGGTCCTGCTGCTGCTAATGACAGGTGATTTTCAGTAGATCAAAAACATTCATGACACACTCAAAAAATCCATTAGATAGTTAAAAAACTGCATGGTAGCCAGTCTCATTACTAAAGCTGTTACTCAGGACTTCATTCTTAAAAAGCTGACATTTGTAGGATGCAGTTTTCACCTGACACTGGTGTTTTTCTGCTGCTTCCCTCCTCTGTCTTCAGGCCTGCAGCTGAGTAGAAACAGTAAGCCAGTCTCCAGCATTACGATGAGCATGTACAGACAACTACCACAAGGCTGACTGATGGAGGCCAGTGTCCTGGACCTGCTGTACTCTGCTAGGGATAATTGCTCTTTGTCCAGCTTATATTCACTCCTCTCATTTGGAGCTTTAATTCTACAAGTCCTGATTGCCTTCCTGTGTTCATTTGTCTTGAGCCCAGCACAGACATGCAGCATCGTCTGCTCATGGTACGATTCTGCATAATAACTACATCCACATAATAACCGTCCATCATTCCTGTTTAGTTCCATATAAAGATGTGTAGCTCACTGCCAAACCCTCCCCCCAAGTCCATGCCACTGCCACAGCCTCATGTCTTTTTTTCTTTATTTTTATAGTGCTTCATTAAATTCTTTCAATTTACCAGTCTGTATCTTTCTAATAACTAACATGAGTGCACTCCTACAGTTGCATTTCCTTAGTTTCCCTTTTTTTCCCCCCAGTGAAATTCAGTTTTAGCAAAAGGAACAACGCAGCATCAGGAATTTCAGAGGTTGCTTTGCATTTCGTTTGGTGCTATTTTTCCTCTTTATCCTCAGACTTCTAAGACAAAGGTTGACACGATACCTAAATGAATTATTTCCTCTAGAGTTGCCACTCCTGCCAGTATTATTATTACAAATGGTGTAGTTTATCAGTGTGTTGCCTTCCAATGTCCTTCCTTTAGATCCTTCTCATTTTACCTGTCATGAAGCCTGTAATGGGATTCGCAAGTAAGACAGGCTGCATTTGACTGTAATAGGCTTTTGAAGAGAGCAATCTTAAAAAACTATGCATGCTCTATGTTACATCTATCTTTGACATGTGAAGGAGATTTACTGCGTGCGACTATACTGTAGCATAGGCATGCAACTGCGATGCTTTACATACTTCAATTTAAATGATCTAATGAAACAGCTTTATGTATACTAACAGTACATACATTTGTTCAGTATAATACAGTAAATGCATAGTTTAAGAGACAGACATTTCTGACTGCCATGCACTTGCCGCGCAGGAAACACTTCCATTTACATGACAATGATTAAGTTTATTGGTAGATTCACCGCAGGGTTCGATTAGACTGCGCACAGTGTTTGTAGTTATCCAAACTCTCCTTCTTTTTCCTTTTAGTATTTAAGATGTGAGGTAACCGCTTGTTCTCCAGGGAATGGACAATGAGGATGATGAATTCTGGCAGACAAGAAAGTAAGACCCATGGGTGACCCTTTCCTTAAGACTCCTGTGCCTTTATGAGAAAAGCAAGCCACTTTGGGGTAGAATCAGTGGAGGTGAAGGTCTTTCTAAAAGGACAATTCTGGTTATTTTCACCCTGTGTCTTATTTTCTTACTTTATACATCGGTATTTAATATGTTCAATATTTATTAATGCTGGTTATTGGTGCTTTATAACATGAGTTATCTAATACCATATTGTGCTGAAGAAACTACAAGTCACTTGGGATGGGTCACACTTATCCAAATCTGCACTAGTACTTGCAGTTGCCTTCTACTGGACTCATAAACCACAGTTTTATATAATCCATTTTATTTCAGCAATTTTCTGTGTCACCTCCTTTTGTGGACGTGAAGTTCCCCTTGGGTCTTGTTAAATTTTTCCTTGGGGCTTGAAATATGTATTCAATTAAAAACTGGTAAACTTTGTAAATCCTCATTTGAAATATAGAAATTATAGTATTATAAAATCGGCATAACATACATTTCTGTAATGGTTGTTGCTCAAACTGAAACTTGACTGGAAAATTAATTCATATAAAGGCATGGACTAAATGGTCTAATGAACACTGCAATATACAATGTACTCACGTTTGAATGAACAGATGGCAGATTCTGTTGCAGTGTGACTAAGTGAGGGGTTGAAATTCTGCTCCTGTCAGACTGGTGCAATGACACTGTACCTATGTGATCTTGAGCTATGAAAACAGTGCTGGGAAGTCAGTATAGTAACAGACCAGTAACTTCTTTATTTCAAGGCAGCTACGTGCTTTGGAATGTCAGCTTTAACTCCTCCTCAGAGCACTGCAGTATCTCCATTTCCCCAAAGACCTTGTGGGTGATAATCAGTCATTACTGCTCCTTCACGGAGTTATTTATTTTACTACATTCACACGGCAATTCATCATTTATTTATGTGACAGTCGTTATCTATTATGTTGTTCCTTTCATGTGGCCAAGAATGAGAGATTTTATGGAACATTAGGCTTCCATGCATCTGATGGCGCTACACTGATTCTGTTTCTTCATCTCCCTTCGATACAGTCTGCAATCTCACAGGTCAGTTAATTGCAGGATATTGATACCAGCATTATGACCGCCACGGCAGCTAATATGATTCCTTAGCCATTTCAATATGTGGGATTGTGCTCTCCCAATAAAAAATGACATTTGAGCCACTGTGCAGAGCCCTCTCTAATGGGGTCTGGGATAAGAATGGTAATATGCGTTGGAGCTGGCAGAGGCACAGGCCGTGTTTTTGTTTATAAATAGCTCCAGCCAGCATTATTCCACTTGCAGTTGTCCCATAATCATCAATCACTCCCGCGCGCAGGCCGGCTTCTCCTGCTTCTCCTGCTTCTCCTGCTTCTCCTGCTTCTCCTGCTCACCAGAGAGAAGGTGCACTGTGAGATGTGCCCTTGCACCTCCAACTGTGCAAGTACATAAAGTAGAGCTCGGTGAGTGGGACAGAGCTGGGAGTCAGCAAGACTTGGGGGAGGGCTTGCCGAGGGGGGGCGGTAAGGTGTGCGTGCGGTGATGGAGTGAGTTATGGCAGCTTTACCCCGGCTGCTCAAAACCCTCCTCCTCCTTCAGGTCATTACATGCACTAACATCCACCATTTCACTTCTTCAACACATTTAGAAACACACACACAAACACTCCCTGTGCATCCATGGTCAGAAGCAGGTGGGAGGTTAATCATGTGATGCGCTTGGAGGATGTGGGATGGGTCAGACACAACTGTTTGCTCAGGTTTCATTTGTCTCTGTCTCTCTATTTGCCTTTATCTCTTTCTTTGGAGGAGCTTTGCAAGAAGAGCTCACGGCTTTTTAGGACACTGCACGGAGAAGATCCCGAAGAGATGATGAGGGCCATTTTGTACTGTCACACACATGAACAGATGTATTCTGATTGTCAGTTGTCAGACACACATTTTCTTTCATCCATACACTTGCTTGCTTGTAAGACCACATGCGCTCACACACAGTCAACAAAGAGAGATGTTTGTTGATCCTTGTTCAATCTGTGTATTGTACACACACACACACACACACACAAATCTTCTAGTGTTACCATGGCAGTTGCAAAAATACAGTAGGAATCCAGCTGATCCTTAACAAAATGGTTATATAACTATTGCGACGCTAAGTCTTGTATCTTATCTAAGCCTGCCTCTGTGTTTCCTTTCAAACTGGCTTTGCTGCTTTTCAACAGCTCTTCACATCTACTGTACCTACCACAAGACACCACTGAACACATGAAGGACATTTGTAATTGGCGATAAGCAATTGTTTGATTGGAAAAGGAAGACAGCCTTGCTGCGGTTGTAATCAACAATATTCTCCTGCTACAAAAAAATAAAAAGTGAGATCTCATCACTTTCAAATCTTAATCAAAATCTCCATGCTGCGAAAGGAATTTTACACTTAATTAAATGCAGTCTTCTTGAGTAGCACACCCACCTGGCACCCACATTCTCTCCCTGCCTCCGTCTTTTCCTCCCCCTGTTGTTCTCTAATTCCCCTCCCCGCCAAAAGCCTAATATGTGTAGCTGGCTTTAAACCTCACCTCCCGGAGTTCCTTGGCCACATCCTTGAGCTCTATGAGGATACCTTCCAGCTGGTTGATCACCATCTTCATGTGGCTGCGGATGCGTTCTCTCGGGCTGGGGGTCTCAGAGGTGTCCCGGGCCGGAGCTCTGCTGAGGGACATCCTTTACAGGGCGACGTGGGGCCAGTGGCCAACAGGCTGAGGGCGTGGGGGAGCCGAGTCGGGGTCCATGTCTTTGGCTACAAGGAGCCTCAGTGCTACTGATCCGAACAGGGGCCCCGGCCACGCAGGGAGACCTCAACATCTTAAAAGCACCTGGGCAGCCAAAACACCTTGCCTCTCCCGCACACTCGGCACAGGGTCACACTTTGACATCCATGCCCTCTGGTAGATGCTTCCAAAAACGAGGAGAAAATGAGCATGGGAAAAGTCAAATGCTGTAAATCCATGGAAAAGGAAGAGGCAAAATACATGGGCTAAAGCTGGTATGAAACTCTTACATAATCGTGTAGAGCCAACTCATCTCATGTGTCAGTGTGTACGTTTGAAATTGTTACCGAGGAGATGCTATTTAAAACACTATACAGGGAAGAGACTTTTTCCCTCTTCCACTTGTCCTGTACAATCTTTTTTACTTCTGAAACACAGTGACATAATGGCAGGCTAACATACAAAAGTGAAAGCAGACAAGGGGTTTGTATTAACCCTTTTTATAGAGAAAGCTATCCAACATAGATAGAAAAATAGAACTCCCAGCAGTGGCTCAATTTTCAAAATCGTGTTCTACATTATTGGCCAGCAGGGACAAGATTTGCCTTCTAAATATAGTCCCTCAGAGAGGTCTACTGTCTTTTAAGAGAGAAAGGACAGATCCTGTTTGGAAAAAAATGGGATATTCCTCTGTGCAGTGTGGCGTTTTCTCTTCCAGGAAAAATAAAAAGATTGTCAGTAGAAACTCTCATCAAAATAAACTTGCTTGAAACTGCTTCACATCCATTTCTTTTTTGCAGATGACGACTTGCTCGTGTTGTCCTTCATTTCTCGTCCATGAAAGGGAGGAAGGTAGGTGTGGGTCTTTTCACAGAGCGTCCAATCTCCCCCCAAAGCAGGGCTTATTCCAGGTGGCGTGGGATCAGAATGAATTGATTTCCAAGGCAGCGGAACGTGACTTGTGATGAGAATTTGTGGAGGGATAACAAAAAAATCGTGGTGTTGATTAGACACAGTTACGAGGGGGGCTGGAGGGCGAGCGAGCACCTTCCCCTGGAATTTGGGTGGCAGCTTGTCTTATGCAACGGCGCTATCCAAGTCCTCTCAGAAAACACTGACCCACAGCAGTCCACAGGGGTGTGCCCAAAAACCAAGGGAGCAGAAAGAGAAAAGGATTCTCTTCTCTCCTTCAGTTGTTGCTAAGGGAACCCTGGTCTGCCTCCTTGTGCTGTGATTGGATAATTATTTTACTTCTTATCCGTGTAGTGTATGTTTTCTCTGTGGACTCTTTTCAGAGAGGCAGAGGGCTCTGTGCCATCCAGCAGGACGAGATAAATCCTATGAAAGCTTCCCAGAGGAGCCCCAGAGAACAAGCAGGGGGGAGAGCTTCTCGCCAAATCCAGGGCGATGCCACTGCCACGGGGTACGCTGGCCAATCACACATGGCACCTGGACAGATGGGAAGGAAAGCAATCACTTATTCTCTCATGTCTCTCCTCCCTTCCTTTCTACCACCCCCTCCACTCTTTCCCGAAAAAGATAGCAGCATTAGAAAAGAAACAGAAATGAGAGTGAGGGTGAGTCGGAGATGGACAGGAATTAACTGCGTTGACATTTCTTTTGCTGCTGTTTACATGAATCTCTTGCTTCAGCAGCACTTGCCTCACCTCCACACACATGAACACACACCAGAACACACACCTACTCACCTTTCTTTTATCACTTTGCTGTTGCTATGCCCAGAGCTCACTGTCCACGCACAGCAGGATCATTCAAGCTACACACAACCCCCTGGTTCTTTAGCAGTCCCTCTGTCGCACACACTAACATCTTCTCTTCTCGCCGCCTTGCTCTTCTCTCTTCCTCTCTTTCTCTATCTGTCTCTCTCTCACACATACACACACTCTCTCCCTCTCTCTCTCTCCCTCACACACACACATACAAACACACAGTTATCTCCCTCCCTCCCCTACTTACTGTCTTGACAGAGAGAGAAGCTTCTATCAGCAGGGTTATTTCACTCTGAGGCTTTGGCTCATCAGAGGAGGAGTAGAAGTGGAGGATGAAGCTGTGGAGGAGGAAGAGGAGGAGGAGGAGGAGGCAGGAGGCATGAGATGGGAACGATGAATGGCCCTGATAGCACTCTGAGAAGGGAGAGAGGAGGCTGAAAGATGACTAACAGCCAGAGCGGCGAGGAGAGCTCCTGCTTTGGGTTGTGATGCCACCGCGGCTGCTACCATCACTCAGATAACTGTGCTGCCGAAAACACGCCACCCATCATCCCCATCAGCATTCGCCTGCATCTGGAGGCAGTGGACAGAAACGGCTGAGCTGCTGCTGTGAAAAAGGAGCTGTGTGATTCCTATGACAGCCTCTCCCTCTCTATCTGCCTGTTTTTCGACTCTCACTCTCTTCCCCCCCCCCTTTCTGTCACTCTTGCTCTTTCCCTTTCTCCGTCCCCGTCTCTCTGCCCCTGCGCCCTCACTGTGTCCTCGCTGACTGCCGGATGAAGGGAAGCTGATGCCAGAGTTTATCGTGGGGCTCAGGCTCCTGCCAGCACCACTCGGCTGTTCTGCTCGGCTCTGTGGAGGGAGGGGCTTGGTGCTTTAAAGGCACAGTGTATCGCGCTGTCCCTCCTCTGCCTCGCTCCTCTCCTGTCTTCTCCTCTCTGCTGGCATCTTACACTCCCTCGCTATCTGCTCTCACACTGCCTATCTAGCCTTTGTCACAGTTCTATCGAGGGTGTTATCTCTCTCTTAAATCAAGATGAAGTCTTCCTCTGCCTCCAGCCAAGCAGTCTCTGGGGACGGGGTGTCCAAAAATCCCTGGCTGTTACATCATTAATATACAAAGCAGGTTGGTGTTTGATGACCTCATCTGACTGAGAGACAGAAATAGGGAGGGAGGGCCAGCATGACTTTTTCTCTCCCCCGTCCTCTTCATCAGCATTTTATTTTTTTTTCAACACAACAGCCCAGCATAACCCCACCAGAGGCAATTACCCTAATATGAAATTAGTTTTCTAAAGGAGATAATCTAACAGTAAAGCAAATTCATAATGACAACTTCTTGAGCAATGTACACCAGTTTCCAGAGGGTTTTGGCAGATAACTGTACTGAACTGCTAGAGGCTCAGTGCATTCCTTAGCATAATTGTAAAGAGAAATGCAGAGTGGATTCAGGTTAGGTGGATCTTCCATGCAGATGAATTTGTTCTGGGGTCCTCTGTGGTTTCTACTACTAGGATCACAGACGTTATGCTGATGCTGTAAGGCTAATTGGGGGAATATTCTGCAGTATAATAAATTCCCTTTTGCATGTTTTCTTTGATTAATAAGTGATCGAGTTTGGCTTTTAAAAAAATATAATAAAGGAATGCTTCATATTCTATGTTATCATTTTCTAAGTCAACAGTCACATTGTGTCATCTTAGGACTTCATCAAATTTTTAACATGTCGTCATCACATTCTGGAGTCCATTGTGGCTCTATGTGGAGCTGGGGGGGCTGCATTGGGATCTTGTGCCCTTCCTTGCATTTACACATGGCTGCTGCAGCGTTGCACAGGCAAGATGCTTCTCACAAACTGCTCCCTCTGAGAAACAGGTGTCCTTGAACATGCTTCCTTTGTAGCTTCACTGCTTAGTCTCTCTGCACATATGGGAGGCTCCCTTCTTAGAACACAGCCACATGTTGCAGCACTCTTTTTTTCCTTCTTTTTTTTTGCCATCGTTTCCTTTTTTTCTCAACTTTGCAAAATACCTTTTTGCTTGGATATTCATGGTGTATTTAATGGAGCTCTCCCTAAAAGAGAGAATGTGTACTAAATGACCTCTCAGTGGAAAGGCCCAGGTGCACAGCACAGATAGCTCCATGTCAGTGATGCCTTCATTGGGAGGGAATTGGATTATTTCCCCCTGTAAAATATATTTTTTTAATGCTAAGGTCATCCCGACTCGTGATTTTTACTAGGAATCTGGAGTGGGTCCAGCAAAATATTGGTTCCACTTAATATTTCTGCCTTGGATTTATTGTGCCATGCCGTTTATGGAGACGTTTTATGGAACGTAATTTTTTTCTAGACGGGCACAGGCTCACAAACAAGCACAAAGATGCGTAAACACACTAATACACACAGGCACACATAGGCACAGACCCATCAAATACACACACATAAACACCAAGCTGGGCATTCCTATCCAGAGGAAACTATATTGGTAATTTGGTACCATAAGAATAAAGCCCAGAAGAGATTTTATATGGCTTGCATTGTTTACCGCCCAATAAGCTATCACACTCCTACTTATTTCATACAGCGGGGATCAACAGACTATTTTTTATTATTGTTCTTTTTTTGGCTACCTTCCTCCCAGTTCACAGCCACTGAAACAAGATGTGCACAGGATTTATTTTTTATAATGGAGGGAAGCGAAAAACAACGATCAATACAGATACTCTATATCCTTGCTGTCTCCACACAGCATGCACATGTATGATTGCTGGGAAGGGTGAGATCAACTTTGGAGCGTTTTGACTTATTTATGAGTCACACTCGAGTCAGTTTGATATCTAATAAAAAAGACTTGACTGTAGGAAACACTAATTAAAATACACTGTCTCACACAAAAGAGACATTCAAACAAACATTTTGAAAAAAGCTCACCCTCAAAATCATAAATAATTTCAAAAGTTGAAAAAAGGTGGAACATCATCAAAGCAAACAATGCCTGTAGAGAATTTTATTTAAATATCATCACGTTTCTTCCATAAGCTCTCCTCAGAGCACACCTAGTTTTAACAGCAAATCACTTACATACAAGGCGATCTTCTAATTCAACACACGTGTGTAGCAGACCACACCCAAAGGGCTGTAAACACTCAGATAGCCACAAGAGGTAAGTGAAGGGACAGAAACATAGATCCAGGCTCAGAAAGTTAAACAAAATACAATCCTATAGAGAATAGGGTAAGATTCACTGTGCACTGGCATAAAACTTTAAGATGTGATTGTTCCCATTAAAAAAAGTGTGCATCAAATATAATTTTGATTAACATCTTTGTATAAGAAAAAAACTATTTATTGTATTATTATTAGTAGAGGCCCTATGACCTGTGACTAAGACCAATAATTTTATTTTATATTTAGATTGATTCCTCCTCTGTTCCTCAAGATGCTTAAGAAGAACCAAATAAAGAAAACAATTCAAACTATCTGTACCATTTTGAATTGCATAGCATCATATTCATCATATTAGCACTGTATCACACTGCATTGTAATAATAATTGTAAAATCATTTTGCATTAGTCCTTGCTTTATACTTATCTGTAATGTATTGGATTGCAACAAGATGCGTATCGCATCAGCCTCAGTGATTGCAATGCACATTCCTAATAGAGGACAAGGAATACAAGAACACATCTGCTGTAGCAATGATATTTTAATAAAATGGAAAGCTCTGCAGGCATTGTTTGCTTTGATTGTGTGCCCCTTTTATTCTACTTTTGAATCACTAAAATTAATTGGTTGTTTTGCTATTTTTTCATATCTTGACATTATATGACAAGAGGCTCCATTCTTTGACCTGGACTATTGATCTTATAGGGTTGATACAATTCAGTCCACAATATCTTGTTTGTTACTTATGTCTTGATAAAGTAGCATTTGGATAATGTTTTAAGTGGTGGAACATAGTGCTGGAGGGACAATGTGGACAAAAAAAAAGAAGCTATTTCCAGGAAGACAAAAAAAAATTGTTCTAATAAAAGACCATAGAGATATAAGATATCCTGATCTAGAGGCATACATTTTCATATAACATTTAAAAGTAACTTTGCATTATACTGGGGAGGATCTGTGTGGGGCCACTTTCCCTCCAGCCTAAGGAATACAAACCACCCCTCCTCCAGCAATACATCACTCTGTTCCTCACTAATTAGCTCTCATTCAGTACTCGATTCCCTTTGCTGCTCAAAAAGCTGCAAACACAGTCCTCCAGTCTTCTACAAGGGAAACCGTGGTCATCAATTAACCAACATTCTTAACCATTATCTCACACCCATATTTGAACTTTAAGGTGGAATTAATTTGCATAAGTTTGACACACATCCTCACCATGTGCATAATTGATATATCATTTATCCATCTATATCCTTTTCTGATCTATAACTGTTCATTCCCAACAGAGGAGAGTTGAGTAACTGTCTGCATTTGAATGTGACTTAGAGGGAAACATCACAGAAAATCATGTGACTGACTGGATGCAGGTTTTGCAGTAGAAAAGTCTGCTGCAGTTTGCTTGTTGTTTGTTTGCCTTTTGAGGTTTGAACTAGTATGATGCTATGTTGTGTAGGGCCCAAACTTGGTAGTTGTGTGTTGGACTTTCTCAGCAGCACATGAACACTGTTAAATGATAGAAAACCCACATCTTGATCATCACCAAAATCTAATCAGCTGGTTCCCTGGCCAACGATTGTCTTGCCTTTCAACCAAATTTGTTGAAATATTTTGATATTTTCCAAACAAGCAGACAAGGGAGAAAACAACCTTCTTCCTACTTTGTTAAGACATAAGCTAAATTTTTGTAATTATCCCTCTAATTAATCTGCCTCCATTATGCTTTTTCTCTCCTGACCATTGTGTGGCACTGTGGTGTAGTTGTGACGTGTTGCTTTCTCTCTGCTCTGACTGAGGACTAAAATGGTGGACAGACAGAGAAAAGTTGCCTGTTCTTGGTATTCAACTGATGCACTGAAATATTAATTGTTACATGACACGACTTCTGTGTGAAGAAATCACACGTTAACATGATGCAGAATCAAAGGAGGATTAATTGCAGCTTTTAATGCACATTCTACACATATTCATGAATAAATTAAAAGATCCTTGGCAGTCAGTTAATTTCTGGCATCATTTATTTAAAAGTACGTATATATATAGTCAAATGATTTCCACTGATAAAATGCACTCTTACTAAGAGGCTTAAGTATTTTTCCATATAATCCCTGCCATCATAATTCTGTAGTTGAATTTTTGGCTTTATGATGACTGAGACTGAATGATGGTTTAGGAACCAAAGGAATTGGAAGGAACATCTGGCTTCTACAATATGCATGGTCAAACATAGACATCGTGCCCTGTTTATGATTTCCAGTTGTGTCCTTGATTTCACACAGACAAACACTAAGGGACAGAGAGCTCAAAGGCCCAGCCTGTCGTACAACGACCCCAGTCTCTCCTCTTGCCTGTCTGCTGACCTTTTGATATTTCAGTCTACATCCTGTGTGTGTGTTTGACTACGTGTGTGTGTAGTTTTTTTTTCTTCCCATCAGCAGTCCTGCAGCATGCAGAGGAGCAGAGGCTGTCTCAGACCATAACACCCAGTGATGGATCACTGCTCTTACACAATGAAATGAAGCTTAAGTGTTTGATTGATTTCTCATTTACTTTCCTCACCAGTGGTGGAAATATAGTGAGTGCATACAGCTACACCGGGGGGCCCCTGGTCTGAGAGGGCCTGTGGTCTCGTTGTGAAGAGTGGCCCTGTGTCATATTTAAGACATGTTTTTGAGCTGAAATTACCCAACAGTCCAACATATTGTGGATCAATGTGAGCCTCTATAATTTAAGCAGTGTTCCTCAAACTTTTTTCCAAGTACCACCATTATGACCAACATTAAAATACAGTAGCTGAGGCTAACTTAGGCTCAGCTGCAGACAGCTCACACAGGAGGCAATAGTATAGTATTATATGTTTTTAATGATTAAAATTGTTTTTTAAAATATCTATATATAGGAGATTCCTCTGCGTACCAATAGAGGCAGCTTGTATTTCACCAGTGGTGCACGTACCATAGATTGAGAACCAGTGATTCAGAGTATGACATGGTGGGGTAGTCTGAATACTGCTAAAGCTTTTGTCTGCTACTCTTTTGTTCATATATAAGTGACTGTAAATCAGACCAGATTCAAATATAAATGCTGCATGCCACTAAAAGGTATTGGAGCCCATGTATCCACTTCATAAAGTAAAAGAAACCACATACTTGTGATGAAGTAAATATATATGGACTTTGCAATACAACTCAGAAAACAAAACAACTCAACGAAAGTTTTCTGCTTAAGAATTCTGATTAAAGTCAGAAGCAAGCTGTGAAAAATAACACTTCCAAAATTACTTGTGGAGCATTCAGCAGGGCTCAGGACAGTCTAAATTGGCCGACCAATTATGTCTTTTGAGAAGACATCATAACATGGGACAGATGAAAAGGACATTGCTGATAATGACTCAATGGTAATGATGGTTTTTCGGTTGCTACTTATATGTTTTTTGTTTTTGTTTTTTGCAAAGCTGCTGTGCTATATAAGTAATGCTACAATGTGTTCAGAATTATGTACCAATGTGTTGGTGTGCTGTTGAGTAGTCACCAATACAAGTAGCTTAAATTTATTACCAAACAATAGTTAATTTATTTGTTTAGTTGATGTCATTTTGTGACTAAATTGTACCCTTGGTTATCACATCAAACATTTCTCAGGGTGAGGATGGACTAAAAAAATCTTGCACTTGGGCCCATCATCACTACGAGCTGCCAGTGTTACATGATCAAATCTCCAGGTCAGTTTCAACCTGAATGGTTTGTTACACAGAACCATCTTGGAAGTCGGTGTTAGAAACCATTTGGAAAAGAGTGAAAACATCCTTTCCACTGAGAAAAGCCTTTTTTTCAGCGCATAACTTAAAAGCCTGGCAAGATGGATTCTCGCATGAACCTGTGTTTTTGTGATCTCGCAAATACAGCTGCCTCGCACGTTTAGGTCATTGGTACTACCGATTGGTTACGTTTCTGCTTCTCTAGCCTCTATTTTTAGCTATCTGCCTTGTATCTTTTCATAGGACAACAGCATGTGGCACAGTGAAAAAAGGTTTAGGTTTGAAAAAGAGTACTCTATTAGGGACCCCGGTTAGCTCAGTGGGTAGAGCTGGCAACCCATGTAGTAAGGCTGAGTCCTTGCTGCAGCGGCCCAGGGTTCGAATCCGACCAGCGGCCCTTTGCTGTGTGTCATCCCCTCTCTCTCTCTGCCCCCCTTTCCTGTCTGTCTCCAGCTGTCCTATCAAATAAAGGCATAAAAGC
>NW_023339663.1:21354429-21355986 GCF_004916995.1 Morone saxatilis | reverse complement strand
CCTTGCTGCAGCGGCCCAGGGTTCGAATCCGACCTGCGGCCCTTTGCTGCGTGTCATCCCCTCTCTCTGCCCCCCTTTCCTGTCTGTCTCCAGCTGTCCTATCAAATAAAGGCATAAAAGCCGAAACAAAATATACTTTAAAAGAGTACTCTACCAATGTACCGTTGGACGCCTCGTATAATGACGGTCTACTCATGGTGGACGGTTAAAAAAGGATCAGAATCGATGCAGCAGAACCAGATATATTGTCTTTTTCATTCCACACATTCTTATTCATTGTCAAACTGGTGCCTACATTACCCACAATGCAACTAGCCCACCAACAGTTCGGTTAGAAATTGTTTGACGTCACTAGCCTCAAGCAGAGATGAAGAGCAGGATACAGAGGTCTGAGACAGAGCTCACTTCTTTCTAACTCTAAACACTAACATTTTCAAACTTGCAGTCTTTAAATCCAACTGATGCTGACTCAAGTAACATTGAGGCAGTTTATACATAGCCCTCTGGAGCCACAATAGGCTTTACCACTTTTCACCCTTCCCGCAGTTTGCTGTTGCAAAGCTTTCAACGTAATACAGCAGCAAGAAGTATTCAGCTCCCATTAACACCAATTTAACCCCATAAACACACACGTTGAACCGATCACTTTACGGTGGCGTCAGCACCGCACGACGAAGGACGGGCACTATTATGGTTTGACCCTGCTTACTGTTGGTCACTGTGGTTACCTCCCTGCTGTGAGTATGCAGTGGAAATATAAATGAGCCTAGGATGCCAAGATATGCTGTAGCTTCCATTATATAGGCTTCCACCTGCCCTAAGCATAGAAAGCCATATGCAGTGAGAACCTTGAATGCATCAGCATCCTTCCACCAATAACTGCCACCGGTTGATGTATCACTTATTAATTTATTTATTGTTGTACTGGAAATCCATGTCACTGTTACATTTACTCAAACATGACAATTTCCCCCTCTGTGGTCTTTATCTGTAAAGTAGATTGTGTTTATGTATTTCTTGCTGGCTTCTGTTAATGAGGTTAAAACATTGGTCAAAAGCAGCCTCTTACTTAGAAGTGCAAACATGAATGAATGTGTTCCACTTTACCCATCTAACACCTGAGATAAATCTCTGTTAGGTGACTGTTATCAACCCTTGGGTTGTGTAGGATTGTCCGACAAGTTAACATTGGACAGTTGAATACTGCTGAAATAGTTGCTCCAATTAAGTCTTACTGCTGGCAGGTAATTATTTTACATGTTCAAGTTTTTTCTATGCTGAATTTGTGGGCAAATTTTCCTCTTATTATGCTTGTGCACAGAAATAGTAGAAAAGGGCTTTATCTTGCACTGTGGAAGGTGGTAGAAAAATGTACATCATCACATGTACATCATGTCAAAGCAAAATCCAGCCTTTGATCAAGAAGATAAAGGGAAAAGGATAGCAGAGAAATTCAAAGCTACGGCTCATACAATATATCCTTAGTATAAGGTTATGCAACCTATATGTGTATAAATTATTCAGCCGTTGAATTTAAAATTACATTGTGCAAGCTTT
>NW_023339663.1:21345397-21354381 GCF_004916995.1 Morone saxatilis | reverse complement strand
ACTACTGTGGTAAATTGAGTATTTGTTCACCATCTAGCATTTGCACTTTAAAGAATTTACAGAAATTACCATAATTTATATCATAAGGAAAACCTGTTAACATCTGTAGGTCAGTAGCCATGTGGATAACACAGTTGAATAGCTCCTGTCATTTTAAAAACACCTAAACCAATCATGTTAGAGTGCTGTGAGCAGCTCAAGTTACATCATCTTTGTCACTCGTGCACAAACACACACACGCTCTGCATAAACACTTTCCCCTGTGGATCTGTGTGTGTGTGTGAGAGAGAGTGACAAGATTTGCTAATTTGCAGGTGCAACTATCATCCCCACTCTGCTGAACAAAAAGCACAGTGTAACCAACTCTACATTTACATTAGCTGTGACAGTTGGCATCTCTTAAACGGGCGCAGCACTTGAAACTGGATGAGGGAATGTCACTCAAAATATTCTCCATATTAATGCAGACCAGGGAGATTTTTACAAATCCTCTCAAATTGTGCTAGGGATAGGACATAAAGGTTCATATTCACAGAAAGATTAGAAAAAAAACATAATCCATAATAACGTTTAATCCCATAGTCTTTTTTTGCGCTGTTTGCTCCTATTACCACCCATCAGTAATTTAACAGTTGCCAGGTTTTATCTGTATCTTTCAATCTGTTTTTTCCTCACTTCCCCATGCATGTTCACTTTGCTCAGGATGCCCTCTCTGTCTCCTTGTGAAATGCTAAGTAGTCGTCCCCCTTTAACCCTGCCCTTCTCTCAGAAGCTAAAGTATCTTTGGTGTGCTGTTTGCCAAGAGCTATAAACAAGTGTAATAGAATTGCAGTGGGGTTAGCCGAGATAGCCGACTGTGTCTCTCCCATCACCCCTGGCTCCCCAGCCATGTGCTAACAAGCCCAGCAGCATCATTGCGAATTCATAACGAGTCGCACCAATGTGGGTCATCTCTTCTGCCTCTACATCTTCCTCGTTGCCCCTCCTTCTCCCCCTTTTCTTCCCCATACTTTTTTTTTTGCACACCTGTTGCCTATTTCAAAAGCATTATTCCTCTCAGCTGTACTCAAGACTCGAGTAGATAAAATCTATTCTCCCGAAAGTCTACCTCACTCAGTGGGAGAATAAATCTCTAATGAGTTTGTCACCTGTACAAGAAAGAGCCTAATCAAAGAGAGCACTCTAAAGTGGGAGATTTTAGGAGAAAAAAATTAAAAGCTTTTGCTTTTGAGTGAATTAGTGCCATTTTTTTTGTGTCAAAACGGTTTGATTTGTTGTGCAACATACTGAATTCCTCTAGAATGGCAATGTGCTGCTGTTGACAAACCATGTTCATGACATCAAGAAAGCTGAAATGACATGAAGAAAAAAACGTTATGTATATCTACTATACGTCATGTTTTTTTTTTTAATTTATAAGTCTTTTATACTGTTTGCTTAATGGACTTAAAATATGAAGTCTGGCTATTTTTTATCTTTTACACAGCTGCCGTACAGTGTCAAGTAATGTAAATGCCTGTCACAGGACAGCTGATGGATTTATTCTGTGCCGACAGTCCATATATAAGCTGTCACTCTATAAAAAGTAATTAAAATGTATAAATTCCTTACTGTGTGCCTCTGCTGTCTATTCAATGGTATTGGTATGAACTGTATAGAGAAAATTAAAAAAAACATTAATTTGCAAGAAAGACTAATTCATATTTAATCCTTGTGTTAACAATAGTGAAAAGGGAAATGTTGTACATTAAATGTGGGCCTCGTTTCCTCATTACATATGACTTTGCTGTGATACAGATCAGCCCTTGAGACTGTTTTCCTAATCAGCATCGACAAAGTCCTCAAAGTACATCAGACCCAACCTTCAGGTGCTGGCTAATGATGCCTTTTTAATTCCTCAAGAGGAGTCATTAGTTGATTCAGATATTTATGGGGTCTGAAGAGGAAGATGCATTCAGGCAGAGGAGGGAGAATCGCTCAGATAAATGTGCCAGTGAAAATATGAATATGAAAATTTACTGTGATCCAGGGGCTGAATTATTCAGCTCGGCCCTGATGCCTACTGCCACTCTTGTTTCATTGCCTAAGGCAGGCAAGTTCTTCTCTCAATGCCATGGTCTAGAGTCTAGTAGGCACCATAGGAAGACCGCTATCCTGTAGTTAACATTTTTAAAGTAACAGTACAGATAAGGTCTGGTATAAGGGTGCAAGCAGCTACAAATTATATTAATCAATGGCTCAAAAAGATTTAATTTAGGAATAAAGATGTATGAACGTGTGTGTATGCGTGTGTGTGCATCAACACAAGGAAAAGTGTGGCCATATGCTCCAATACACCCACACCCACCCAGCATCAGTTTGGCCTTTGACTGACTTACATGTTGTAATTAATAGAAATATAATTAGGCACTGCAACGCTGTGAAAAATGATATTGAATTAGAACATGTCACAATATCTCTGGCTACGAGTGCTGATTTAACAGTATAATAGCTTATATTCATTAATTTGTACAAAATGAAGTAGGATGATTACATTGGTCTTGAAAGGAGGAATGGCAATATTGGTCTGTCAGACGTGGGTCGATAAGTTGTTCCACCACTTTGGTCCAGACTGAAATATTTATAGAAATAACTCTTAGATTGATTGGCATTAAAATCTCTACAGAAATTCATGGTCCCCAGAGCATGACACAGTCTAACATTTGGTGATCCCCTCCTCATACCTTCACAGAGCATGCCAATAACCTTTGGTTTATGCACAGATCAAAAGACAATTGCACATGTTTTGGTGTGCTTTTTGAATGGTAATTTTATAGAGAAAAAATATATTACATCTACACAAAAGTTGATGTTATTTATTGTTATTATAAGTGCCAGTTGATCTTCTTACATCCTTATTTCTATCCAAATCATGTTCACTATACAGGTTGGTGCAGCTCCAATCTAGAGTCTCGGTACAGCAGATTTTCAGGCCAAGCGAGGCCTCTGCCCTCCGATTCTCTCTACTCTCATCAACACATCACATAGACAGAGTGCTGTGCCCCCCTATCCCGCCCACGCCTCGTCACTGACTCATCACAGCCTCTCAACATGTGTCAGGCCAGCCAGCGGCCTCCATCTGTCTCCCCTAGAGCCAGCCAGCCATGTCCATCCCAGAGAGCCACACAGGCAGAGAAAAAGTAATTCCCAAGACAAAGTGCGTTATGCCATGCAGCCGTTCCCCTTGAAAATGAGAACTCCATTTGGGGAGCGGGGGTAGTTTAGCAAGCAGGCCGCTTGCCTGTGTCAGAGAGGCTGGGAAACATGGCCCCGGCCACGCAGTGGAGAGCTGCGTGGCTGTAGATAGTGAGAGGAGATTTGTCATCCTGAGCCACATGCTGACATGATGTTGGGCTTCTTCAATATAGAAGAAGAAAATGCACAAAAGCTGAAAGAGGTGCACTTTGACACACACACACACACACACACACGGCCAAACATATATATGTGGGTGTCTGCATGTATAGCATAGGTGCACATTACAGTACATACTCTTATAAATTCATTACATATAGATTCTAGTTCTCTTGAGATTTGCAAACTGTACAATACCACAAATGCCACATCTCAGATTTGTGTTTATTAACTTTATTATTCAGGTTATTTAAGGTACAATGAGTCAACAGCCATGCCACAAATTTGGAAATTAAACTAACTGAACAACAAGTTAAATCTACTCAAAACTACTTATCTTTAATGCCCAACACAACTGCTCACAGCTGGCAAATTCGCCATGCTCTACCCACTTCTTCAGATGCTACGTCTCTTTCTCTGTCACACACGTAGAAAGCTCACACGGAGTATCTCAGCAGGTAACCAGAGCGAAAAATGACAAAAAATATTAATACCCATTTTGTGTTGTCTTTGGGGATTTGAGATGTAAAATATCTAAATGCATGGAGCAGACAATAGTGCCTCGATCCACAGTGCTAATGAGAGCGTGAATAACGTGGACAGTGATTAGGAGCATAGGACAAGGGAGAATGTGGCTGTAGGAGGTCTGCTGAACGTCACTGTTCATGCCAAAGGATGGCACTGGTTACAGCCAGAGGAAGATTTTTAAAAGAGCATGGATGTACTTTTTCTCATTCTAGACACACGTGTAATGAGTTTAACCAGCTTCTGAATCTGTAGTCAAGCAGCCACACTGGGCTTATCTCCCCAAACTGAGCCAAAACTGTAGCTTTGTTGATAATGTGGAACCATCGGGAAACCCTTGGCTGTTATCAAGTCACTTGCTATGACCGAGCAAGAGCAGGGACGCTGGATTTTGTGTAGATTTGGAGCATATACAATTCAGGTTTGTTTAAAAGGGCTCTTATAGTAGTAAAAGTGAGTTACCCTGTAATCAAGCAATTTTCAAGGCCTGTACTTTTCTGTTGTGACCTGAGCAAAGGTAATAACTTAAGTGAAGTCTTTTTGCTAGAATGAAATATATCGCAATTTGATTCATCTCTGCCTACAGCAGAGATTGTCAGGGAAGATATAGGGATAGGGGTTAGAGAAATGAGGGAAGGAGAGAATTTTTTCAGCCAGAAAAAAAAATATCAACGCCACTTGGACAGCAGAATAAAACACTCACGAAACCCTTATCGGTGTTCTGCTTAAAATTAATCTTGTAGCCCTGATTTATTTTTAAAGGCAGATTTTCTTGAAAACTCAAGCAACTGAGGGAAAAGGTGACATTACCTCATCCCACTGGCAGTGTGTTTATTTACTCATAAATCATATTTCAAGGCAGAATATAAAATTAAATGACTTATTAAGATGTTTTTTGCAGAACTCAAACAACACTGTCACAGCTTCCAACTGGGGTATGGAGTGGTGCTGCTGTGTTTCTATAAAAGAAACTATTAAATCTTGCAACACAAAGAATGGTTGGCAATACACACACAGGTCCATACACACTTTCCCACATGAAAGCATTGCAACACTCACCTTTCAGAAGGTGCTGTCATTGTCACCATGGATGTAATAATTTCCTTTGATGCTATGTAAGTAAAACAGGCTCAGGGCTGTGCTGAACTTTTCACTCTCCTGTCTTCCAGTGTCAGAGATTACTAAAAAATAAAACAGGAATGTGCATATCCTTTTTTTGTGTTACTATATTATTTTTTTTAAATATCTGGAATAGCCATCACCTTGTCTCATTGAAATTCTCCTACACATAACTGCTTACCAATCGGGATCATGAAATTTTAAGAGCAAGCACTACAGGGTTATCCAAAATCATGCAGTGAATGTGAAAGCCTGAATGTTCTTGCTTTTACTTTGTTGTCAGTCATCTAAACTTACAGCTGAATCTCTGACAGGCACTGCTGCCTTTCCTGCTGACAGTCCTCACTTGCTCTCTGATAATGCTGATGGTTTTTCTGTGGAGAGAGATTGGGCTATAAGGGAATCTTGCTGATACACAGGGTAAAAACTGTTTTTCTTATGTCTAATAATCCCAAGGAGGCACCATTTATTATAGCGGCCTGTGAATTGTATATATGCTTTGCATTAATCACAGACCTCTCTGGCTGAAGGTCTTCTGAGTTTAAAGATGGTTTATTGCTGAGGCGCTAAATGCACAAGTTTCTGGTTGTGTACTCCTGTCTGTATTTCAATGAGTTTGCATTTTTAAATGTAGCTATATGTTGTTGTATCACTGCGTTCACACTGGCATGCATGTGCACATACATGGGCTGTTGCATGCACTCACATTCCTTCCTGTGACGAAAAAGAAAGAGAGTTCCATTATATGTGGTGGCTGAAGGCAGCCTATGATGACTTGTAAGTGCATGAAGGCCACAGCTGTGAGGAATATCAATAGCAGGGAGACAACAGTGTGATTGTCTGTGTGTGTGTGTGTGTGTCGGTAAGTGTATGTATGTGTGTGTGTGTGTGTGTGTCCTCTTTTGGGTGGTTGCATAGTGAATACATTCATTTCTGTCTTTGTCTGTACATTTGTGGCTGTGTAAGTCTCTACATTTATGCAAACCTATTTACATGTATGTATTCCCATACATCTATATCTGCTGGTATGTCTATCTGACTGTGTGTGTTTGTGTATGTGTATGTGGATGTGTGCTGTACTTGTGCAGCATTATTCTTCTTTATATACCACTTGAGGGCCAGGCACCCCATGAAGACAACAGGGGTCCTAACAGGGCACAGTCACTCAATGCCAGAGTCTGTCACTCAGCACTAGAACTCCCTCCATCTCCTCACTGCTCATACGCTGCCCTCTGTTCAGCTGTCTCGCTGACCGGCAAATGATGAGAAGTGACAGCCAAGGACAGCCCTGTGCTCAGCCACAGCCTTGGAATTGAGTCACCATGCAAAGTAGCAGCATAGCCACAAATACACACATGCACACACACTGATGTAGCCAGACATACATTTCGACAGACAGGCATGTGGACATTCAAGCCTGCACATTCAAACACTTGCAGAGGCGCCCATGTTGTGAAATAAATATTAATGTAAATTATTTGTATACAGGATGTAGCAGTAAAATCTATATTAGCATTTTTGGGAAGACTTTGTCTGTTTGTTTAGGTAAACACAAGGACAGTGTTGGACAAGCTAGTTGAAAAATGTAATCAATTACAAAAAATTACTCAGTCCTCAACAAAAGGGTTATTTGTACAGTACTCTTTAACAATACTTTTGTTACTCAGCAGAGCTCTGTCAGGGGGTGCTTTTCAAGAACTCCATATCCACATATCGTATTACTGTATTTAATGCGGAAGTAAACCTGATTTAAAGAGCAGCCAGCCTATGATTTGGAGGTATTTACTGACTGTCAACTACAGAATTTAATAAAATTCCCTTAAATTTGATAGACAACACGTCCATCTAGTGTTTTTAATAAGGGTTCTCTACTCTTGCGGAAATGTGTACACAGATTTGGAAAGATTTCACTAAACATAGCATGGTGATTGAAGTGCCATTTGAAGTGCAAGCATTTGTATGCATTGAAATAAACAACAGGATTGGTCTGCATTTATCTTGATGATGCATTATTGATCAAATACATCCCTCCCATTACTTTGGGCCAAAACATGAGGTGAGGTGAGCTGAATCTCTCGAGTCTCCCAGTTTCCAAAGTGAAACTAATGCAACTACATCTTCTTTATAATGAGACAGTGCTATGGGTCCTTCAAAGGCAAGGTTGGTTATATTAAAAATTTATCAGGCAAAAGAACCTTTCCTAAATTGAAGCATGATGCATTGCTGAACCGGTAAAGCATGCATTATTAAAAAACAACACAGATCACATTTAACCAATCTGGGGAAAGTGCAAACCTTACATTGGTACAATTTAGTGTTGGTAATGCTAAATACAAGGTGACATAACAGACAATGTGGTGAGCAAAATGCTATAAAATCGCAAATTAATAATGAATGCAGACTTTTGTTTCTGGTGGGGAAATGGGACTTTGACTTTGTAATTTTGCTTCCTCATTATAGTGGGATTGTGTATTTCTAAAAGCAAGTGCAACTTTTAAAAGCCAGGGGAATTGTTGATACAGATTTTAATGGCAGAATCTGCAATACCTTTGCATACGCTTTAGAGGACAATTTAAATGGAAGCTTTATGAGACACTTAATTTGAGCCGTGTGGGCAGTCCGGAAGATTCAATAAAAAGAATAAACCTTTTACTGTAGAGGAATTGTGCATTAATACAACGGCTCCATTTTTCAGAGACAGGTAAAATGAAAGGCAAAATAAATGCTAACCTTTATGGTGAACAAAGACAACAGCCTTGAGAAAGGTTCCTCTCCACAGATGGCTATACTGGGATCTTGCAGAGACACTGACACATCTAGACATGAAAGAAGTCAGTCTGGGATGACTTCACAAACTTTGGTGAGCTCCAGCAGTGGCTAGCTCCCTGGGGCACAAAACAGATCACGCCTCACACAAGCTGTATTGCGTGAGGCCAGAGAGATGCTTGGCCTTGGTACACAGGAGCTAAGGCCTTAAGGGCTGAAACACCAAGCAACAGACAATGATGTCCTCTATCAGTCTCTCTTCTCAAAGCCGATTAGAGTACTGGGGGCCTAGGAGAAGTGACTATATCATCCCTGTCCGTCTGGAGACAGCTTTTTCTCAGCCAAACCTCCAGACACAAACTGGCAGAGCTCTGAGGGATGCAGCTAAAATCACACTGGAGAGTAGTGCAGTTTAGGAAACTTTGCATTGCTGTGGTTAACTTTGGAGGGGAGGGGGGGTTGTTTATTGCCTCAATCAATCAGTCTATATATTGACATATAAAAACGATCTCAACAAAAGCGCAGGCAGTTTTGATTTTGACTAAAATATGTCTGAAAGCTGGTTATATGTTATTTAAGCTCTGTCAAAAGGTATGACAAATGTGCACAATCAGTGTGGATCGCTATTGAGGTAATAGCCAAGTTTTATATTTGAGTGGGGAGAACTCATTTTTCACTGACACCTCCACTTCCCTGTCACTCACCAATATAGCCAGGCTCCTCAAATAGGACAAAATAAGAAAATGTCCTAAATTCCTATCCATCTATGTACAGTGTTTGAGCCAAGATTGTTCGGGCTACAAAATAACAATAAAATTATGGGAATTAAAGATAATTTTTAGACATATAACTTTATTTTGATTTTGAAAAGAGATTTTTTTACTTAATTATTAAATCACATGGATCAGAAAAAGAGAGCTCAAGGACATCCATTAGTTTCACCATTGTTTAGTGCCACTGACAAATATTTAAATCAGCATTTTGCTTCAAAGAACTTAATGTGTATCTAGCCAAATCAGACCAGTTGCTCACATTTAGTGTTAACACCCGCATTGCCTGCATTACTTTTTCATTATTTTCATCATTAAAAGTTAAATTCTGAAAACATCTGTGAAAACATAATGACATTTATAGGAGAATATAAAAAAGTAAAACAATATATACAGTTATTTCTATACATA
>NW_023339663.1:21345115-21345309 GCF_004916995.1 Morone saxatilis | reverse complement strand
GAGTGATAATGATGGTTTCATCCCTCTCATGCTCGGAACATGGTCCGCCTGTTGAGGACCCGGGATGTTGATGGAGCAGATCACAGTCTCTCTAATTTCCCATTCCGTAGAGCTAACCCAAGCTTACCTGCCAGGCCAGCTAGTGCCATTATCCGTCTGTTTTCTCTCTACTGTTGTGTTTACTTCTCCCTGGC
>NW_023339663.1:21344787-21344957 GCF_004916995.1 Morone saxatilis | reverse complement strand
TGGTTAAGCTTTGATAACAATAAATTTGCGTGTCAAAGTTCACCACAGTTGGGTGGACAGTAACTTCGCCCCCTCGAGTGGATCGATGGAATGTTTTGACACAAAATGACACTATCAACTAACCAACAGTCAGCTAATGGAAGATCATTTCTCGACTGTTTCTGAACACC
>NW_023339663.1:21341181-21344687 GCF_004916995.1 Morone saxatilis | reverse complement strand
ATCAGTAGATGTATTATTAACTAATGGAGTCATCACAACTTAACATCAAACCCCTCCCTCCCCCCACCCCGCGATCAGGGCTAGTCTGATAAAGCGAGTATTGCCTCTCACATTGATTGGTAAAACTGATAGATCCCCCAATAGTGTCAGTCGTGGGTTGGTTGGGATTTCTACCCCCACAATAGTTTGAACTATGTCCAAGATGGATCTCCAGTACTGCTCCAGACTTCTACATGTCCAGAACATATGTAGAAGAGTACCTGCTTCAGTCTTACATCTGGGACAGTATTCCGAGTAACTACTACTTATCCTATAAAGGATAAACGCTGTGAATAAGATTAAACTGCAAGAGTTTGTGTCTGTTGTTGTAGGAGAATGATTGAGAGCTCTTACAAATCTCCTCCCATTCAAAGTCCTCAAAAGCATATTCCATGTCCATTTCCCACTTAGCTTTCACATTAAGAGTTTTGTTTTCTGCCAGGCTCATGAGTCTGTTATAGGCATAGGATAAAAAGCCTTTAGGATTATGCTTGTCTTGTATCACACTCTCTATTTGGAAATCCTCTAAAGAGGTAAGTTTCCCACACTGCTACACTCTAATATAGTCTCTAACTTGTAGAAACTTAAAAAAGTGTTCCGAGGGGAGCCCAAAAGAGTTCTCAGTTGTTCAAAGGATTTCAGATTATCAAGCTCATAGATGTCCAAATGTACATATGCCTCTGTTATACCAGTCTCTGGTAATGCCATCTCTCAGTGCCCCAGGTAGAACAGGATTAAAATGAAATTGAGTAGACCTATATATTGCGCGGACACTTTGGAACTTTGCTCTGATTTCATGCCATATTTTAGATGTGTGTTATGATTGGGTTTTGAGTTACCTTTTTTTGACTGTGATAGGAGTGAATAAATGGAATGCTTGACAATATTTCTGCCGTATGAGATTGTTCGATCTGTTTCCAGGCTGGAGGATGCTCTAAATTTTTAATCCAAGTCCAAACAGCTCTGGATTGAGCAGCCAAATAATATAATTGAAAGTCGGGCAGGTTTAGACCTCCTTGTTCAGTGGGGCGACAGAGGGTTTTGAGTTTTACTCTGGGAACTTTACCATTCCACAAGAATCTAGAAATCAGTCTGTCCAGATTTTTAAAAAAGGATTTGTGGATTGGAGTTGGAAGCGCTTGGAATAGGTAAAGGAATTTAGGTAGAACATTCATTTTTATACAGTTTATTCGTCCAATTAGGGATACCGAGACTTCCACCTTCCCAAATCTGCTTCCACTTTTTTAAGCAGGGGTTCATAGTTGAGAGAGTAAATCTGATGTAATTAATTGGGTATCTGTACACCAAGATAACAGAGCTTATAGGACTCCCAATGGAAAGAAATGTTTCCCCTTGATAATCCTTGGGCAGCTGGGTTTAGAGGCATCGCCACACTTTTATGTTTGTTTATTTTGTATCCAGAAATGCAGCTATATTCATCTAACAGGGTGCAGAGTACAGTATAATATCATCAGCATATAGCGAGATGATATGTTTTCCATTTTCAACCATAATTCCCTCTATGACAGGGTGTGTTCTAATAGCAATTGCGAGCGGCTCGACCGCCAGGAGAGGAGCGGGGACAGCCCTGGCGCGTGCCAGGGGACAGCCCTCAGATCAAGTTTGGGCCAAAGTTCATTTTTTGTAAAACGAAAAAAAAAGAGGGCCATTCTAAACGATCAAATGCCTTTTCGGCGTCTAAAGAAAGGGCAGTGACAGGCATGTTAATTTGTTCGGCACAGTGAATAATGTCAAGAAACCTACGAATGTTATCAGAGGAAAAGTGGTTTTGAATGAAGCAAGTCTGGTCTTTATTTATAAGACTAGGAAGCACTTTCTCCACCTTGGTAAATATCTTATATTCTGATGACAGGAGGGCTATGGGCCTGTAGGAGCCACAGAGTTTTGGGTCTTTGCCTGGTTTTAGCAGAACGGTAATCAGAGCCTGTTCTAAAGTTTTAAGTAATTGGTGGATTTCAATTGCATGCTTAAACATTTCCATCATCGGTGAGATTAGGCTAGATGTAAAGGCTTTAGAAAAATCCATAGGAAATCCATCTGGCCCTTGCGATTTTCCTGCTGAAAGCTTCCCAATTGCATCTAAAACTTCCTGCTTAGTAATGTCTGCCTCTAGTCTGTCCCGTGTCTCCACCGCCATCCCCGGAATGGCCAGACCCCCCAAGAAGTTATTCATTTTGTAAATATCTACACCCTGAGAGGAGTATAAATCTAGATAGAAATCCCTAAAAGAGTCATTAATAAATCTGGGATTATGGATTATCGTGGCATCATCTTTGGTTTTAACTGAGGGAATGCATCTTGAGCTCTCCTCTTTTCGGATCTGCCAGGCTAATAATTTACCACTTTTATCCCCATATTCATAGTACTGTTCTGGCCATAGCATTTTCAACCACCCGAGTGGTTAGCGTGTTGTATTCGGTCTTTTTGTTATTTAGCAAATGAGAAGTCGTATCATTTTGAGTCTGAGAATGATCTTTTTCAAGTTTCCTAATCTCTGATTCAAGTGTATTGGTTTTCAGCATATATATATTTTTTTCATGATGCATAACTTATGGTTTTACCTCTCAAGTAGGCTTTTAAGGATTCCCATACAGCGGTGGGTGAGGCGGTCCCTTTGTTAATGCTAAGAAAACTGTCTATCTTGTTTCTAATAAATGTCATATAATCTGCGTCAATAAACAGGTGTGTGGGGAATCGCCATAGCGTGCTATTACAAGTGGTGGTCTTTTGAGCCATCAGGAGCATGAGAGGGGCGTGGTCCGAGTGAGTCATGGCCAAATATTCACATGAGGATATAAGATGGATTCTGTCAGCGTGAGTAAAAAAATATCAATTCTAGAATAGCTTTTATGAGCATGCGAGTAGAAAGAATACTCACGCAGTAATTTATGTCTTTCTCTCCATATATCTACAAGTTTGAAATCTGCCATTTCTTTTTTGAGTGTCTTAGCTGCCTGAGAACAAGTTTTGGAGTTTGAGGATGACCTATGGATCCAAAACTAAATTCATATCTCCATCTATAATGAGTTCACTAGCAGGGCAAATAAATGTGAAAAACAAACTCTGGAAGAAATGAGGGCAATCGTAATTTGGGCCATAAACGTTAACTAGTGTGATAGATTCACCTGCTATGGAGCCTTTAAGTATCAGGTATCTTCCCTGTTTGTCTCTCTCAACATTATCCACCTGTAGAGGGACATTTTTACCAATTAATGTAGCCACACCTCGAGATTGGGATGTGAAGGAGGAATAAAAGATCTGCCCCTGCCACTGACGTATCAGTTTGGCATGCTCTGCATCCGTTAGGTGGGTCTCCTGTAGTAGAGCTATGTCTATTGTATGGTTTCTCAGAAAATTGAGTTTTGTCAAATCACTGATGCCATTGGTATTCCATGTCAGGTATCTAAGAACTGCAGCTGGCATTTCCTTTATCTATTTCTCCCATA
>NW_023339663.1:21335504-21341081 GCF_004916995.1 Morone saxatilis | reverse complement strand
GTAATGCTGCTGCTACACTGCTATTTTCCCAGCTTGGGATCAATAAAGTATATCTATCTATCTATCTATCTATCTATCTATCTATTTGCATTTTCATATTGCACAATGAGACTGTATAATTGAAGCCACATTTGCTTAGCAGAATATCTGCTCAGCTGTTTGTTTTCTTGAAATAGTTGAGCAAGCATGTAACACCCACACACACACACTTGAACTTCTGTTGAAATGTCAAATGCCAAAGACAGGGAGCACCGGGTTTTTAAAGATTGTTTTCTTTTCACTGATACAATCACCATAGGAATGCACCGCCGGTACGCAGAGGTCAGAATGTGTTCAAAATAAAAATGAGACAGAAAAAAAACTGGTGTAGTAAAGGTGCACAAAGAAATACATTCAAATACAGTAAAAACACCCACACCACACACATACTCTCAAGTCCTACAAATGTATGAATATTAAAAATATATACATAATTAATAATATACACTGTTGATCCCCGCAGGTAAATTCTCTTCACTAGCTCACAGCGAGGTCACATGTGCACATACAGCGTACACAGCACAGGATGAAGAAAAATGGAAAATAAAAATAAGAAGTATGTGCATCATTGTACAATAATTATGTAACAACATATAGAAAAATAGAAAATAATAGGGAGTATGTGCATTATAATATAATATACAACAACAACATAAAGAAAAATAGAATAGACCTGTAAAAATATGTATACTACAATATGTAACAACTGTGTAAATAAATAAATAAATAATAATAATGCTGGAAAATGGATTTATAAATAAATGTGTTAAATGCAAGATTAGTAAATAAGAGTATTAGTGTACAGTATAATTGTAATATTGCACATATTACTGCACTTTGGTCTGATCATAGTAACTGCAGTGCAAATGCTGCTGAACACTCAGCTGTTTTTATTTGCACACATTTGTCTCTATTTAGATGGGAGTATGTTTCAAGGCAGATGTGTGTATCACTGTGAGTAAAGTATGCAACAGCACCATCTACGGGCGTCAATTAGCAAACACGTTGCATCTTCTGTTGGGCTCTAATACTGCCATCATTCTGCTTAAAGTTTTTCCCTGGCCCGACAAACTTCTTCCTGTGTCCATTTGTTGTCCTGTGAGTAGCCTGCCACCTCTTGGTGATACCAAGAATGTGACTCCTGTCTGATAGACACTGCCTTTATTAACACACAGACACAAGAGGGAGCTATTAGTCCAGGAATTTCTCCTTGACCTGGAGTGACCCATTAAGTAGCTGCAAGGCTGGAGGACCTCCCTAAACCCTAACCTGGGTAATTAATACAAAGTGAAGATCATCTCCAGACAATCTTTTAACTACTGTACTGCTTCATTTATTAATGGGGATCTGTGAGCGCTTCCTGGTTGTAAAAGGGGTCTGCAAAGCAATTTAAAACAGATGATTCTCCACAAACTGCTTTTTTCTTGTCAGTGCATGTCTGCTTTAAGGAGCAGGCAGGTCTTCAGCGTGTAGTCTCCTCTGCTCCAGGTTGTACAGCGCGGCTCCATGGACTTTTGTACTGTAGAATAAATAAATTAGTCATGCCTCAGAGATCTGTTATTCAGTCAATTCAGTGGACTAAGGTTTATAATTTTACATGTCCTTCAGACAGCACTTCAGTCCTCTAAAAGTAGAAAGCTTGTCAGGTACTAATAAATCAGCAGGGAGAAAATGGATGTGACCTGAGAAATGGTTTTGCAAAATAAATTATTTCAGTTTATTTCATTTGATCAGAGGAAGCCTAAAAACTGACCCTTTTAATATTTCATAAGGGTGAAAATGTTTCTCTATAAGCTAAATCTTTCTTGCAACATCCTAAAATAATCTCTAGAGTCCTTGAAAATTTCCTGGGTGGTCCCAACCCCCTCGACTGCTGCTCTTTGACAATCTATTACACAGTTCAGGAGCATTAAATGGATCTTGTCTTATCTGTACCTCTTTAAAGCTGCTTTGACAGCATGAAACTTGATAGATTATGCTGCGCATTTTTACCTGATCCCTCTCGGATGTGTTTCGGATAAGAGAATTTTGGCTCCCTTGAATCTCTTTTATCTTTAAAATACAATCATAAAGATACACAGCAGTACAAGTATTTTAAAGATGTAAAGATGAGGTAACCAAATAGCGAGGTTAGTGGAGGAAGGTATAGAATTCATCTATCATGTTTTTTTAAGATTTATTTGTTTCAATCAGTGTCTCTGTTCCCCCTGTACCCCTGCATTCCCCAGCTCTCTCCCCCTTTTGTTGCCTCTCCTGCCGCCCCCCTCCACTCCTCATTTTTCCTGAGGGGCCTGCGGTAAACTTTGACCCGCACAAAGAGCTTGTTAAATGCCTGTGTAATCCCTGCGTCTGTGTTGTGAGTGTGTTTTTATTCGCTGTTTTTTTGCGAGCGCCATAACCATGTAATCCTCGGTTTGGTCAATCAGGAGACATCTTGTCTCTGTCTATCAGATCAACCTGATTGATTACACAGCCCTGAAGCTTTAACTCACTTACCAACAAGCTTTTCCTAAAGCTTCGGCCAGATCAATACTCTCGACAAATCACCATCTGATGTTTATTTTTTTTTGCGTTTGAAATACAGTCCCTTGGGGGTTTACAGGAAGATGAAAAATTATGAAAATCCTCTATGAAGTGCAAGCTTGAAGGAGTGCCAACTGTGTCGGCCTCTTTGAATAAAGACAGATGATCCATATTGGTCTGACAGTGAGTCACTGACATCCACAGACATGCCTGTCTCTCAACCCTGGTGTTCACCTCAGCGTGGAATGCAAAGGAATGCTCCTCGGTTCTCATGGCTAACAACTCAGGATGTGAATCAACTCGCCCTCCTTACGTTTACACATAAGAGGATGGAAGAAGTGCATGCATGTGTGTGCACACTGGTGAAAAGATATAGAAAATTGTTAGGGTAGGAGTCATGGTTTGAATGAGGACAGTGTTTATATTGTAGCAGAAATATGTGATGGAACAGTTAAAATAAGCCTGTTTGTGCAGGCAGTGCAAATAGAGGTACATGCATACTGTATACATGAGGCAAATGCATCAAGTTTGAATTTGAGATCCTGCTGCAGGTCTTAATGAAGATGATACTGGTGGAGACTGGTAAGCATATTATTCCTCGTACATGTAGTGCTATTTATCCATTTATATTGCTTTGGTGTGAGTTCTGCTGATATCTCCTGTAGAGATGTCTGTCTTCTCTTGAGTATAATGGAACCAGATGGCACTCGGCTTGTGGTGCTTAAAGTGCCAAAAAATACATTAAAAAAATTAAACAACAATGTCTCTTTCCAAAATCATGCTAGGTTCATCTGTGTTGAAAAGACAACCAAACTTATATGGTTAAAAGATAAAAGCAACATATTTGCTTAATTATAGCTAATGTTAGCAAAACACTATAGCCTACATCACTTCTCAGCTAGAGTTTTGGTAACATTAGTTATCACATGTGACTAGCTAGTTAACGATTAATGTAGATTAGCTTGCTAACTATACACCTATTTTATAGCTAATGATTCATGTAGATGAGCTAATTGGCTAACTTGCCACCTAATGTTTAGCTAAGTATGGATGTAGATTACCTAGCTAACCAGCCAACTAATTTACATCTAAATATTGATGTAGATTAACTAGCTAACTAGCCACTTAACCTATAGCTAATGTTTGATGTAGCTTAACAAGCTAACTAGCCACCTAATTTATAGCTAATGATTAATATAGATTAGCCAACTAGCCGCAGAAATTATAGCTAAGGACTGATGTAAAGTAGCTAGCTAACAGATATTTTACAGTATGATTCAGTTTACTATTTTCTTAAGAACATAGTAATACCCATTTCAACCTCATTTCAAAGCTGCTTTTTGTAAAGTGAATTTGAATCATCATGGCCTCCACTTTCACTAACTGTTCAGTGGCTGTCATCAGCTTGAGTGAACCCAAAGATTGTCTCTGTGTTGATGCGAGGGGGCAGTACATTTTGACACGATTCTCATGGTTCCCCTAGGTTTAATGGCTAAACTGACAACCTTTACATAGTTTACACCAAGACCTGTGTTTTTTACATTCACGCCAGGCCCACATACCAAGGTGTGTGTGTCTTTGCATGTGTGCACATTCATCCAGTGTGCCTGTGAACTGTGTTTTTTTGTTTTTTTTACCAGACCAATGTTATCCAGACTACCCCAACCAACAAGCGTTTTGTTTTAAATGGACAGGACCTATATAAGATAGCCTAAGTAAATATTTTAGCACCCATTGGTACCCATTCCATCCTTAAACTCATTGTATAAGGAAGGAATGCAGGGTGGTGCTGTGGGTCTACTGTCTCTGAAGTGTCCCCTGGCTGAGCCTCGGGGATAATAACTCCTTCCTCCAACACTGGGCTGCAGATCTATGCAATGGGCTCCCAAGCTACTTTCACAGGCCAATATGGGAGCTGGTTTTGTGACAGATACCTGTCATGCACAAATGAGAAACAATCCTCCTACTGAGAACACAATAGCACTCAGGATATGAATGTTTGCGCAAATACATCACACACAGAGGAGTGCAGAATGAAGCCCTCATGAACTGCGACCAAGCACCCCAAGTCAAAGGTCAAGCTACTGATTTGACCTCCTCCCCCCTCCTATCCACACTCTCCACTCGCCACGCTTCAGAGGGAGAGTGCTGAACATATCATGATCTGACAGCCCCATTCACCGCCACTGGGGTAAATACACAAGGTGCACGGTAGATGACCCCACCCCAATATTTTCTTCACTCGCCTGCATAAAAGCCCTCACTCCTCTGAATAAGGTTGGAACAAATCTTTCCATCCTCCTTTGCCCTTTTTACCTTCTTTCACCCTTTCTTTCCTTTCGTCTTCTCCCCCTCCTCTTTACCCTCTTGTTTGTCCTTTCCCCTCTCTCCCTGTAGCTGGTGGAATCCCAGCTCCATCCACCTAAGTGTCACTGAAGAATGTTCCATCATTTAAACTGGGGAGAATGCTCCGCTAATATATAACCAATTACACTGGTCACATTTCCTGTGTCTCCTTTGAGCTCTCTGCAGGCTCAAAGTGCCAATCAGGCCTGGAATGCCAGAACATGGCTCTTATTTGCCAGGGGTCAGTGCACCAGTAACCTCACATTCTAAAGGACCATTGTTCCCATGGCCAGAAAACTCGGAGAGGCACACATACACATCCAGGGTGAAAGACACACACACAAACCCTGGCCCCTAGAGGCCCCACATCAAGGGCCCGCTCTGTTTAAACAGCATCCGCCTGCACAGCCACCCGCCATGAAAGGGATTAAACAAGGTGTGTGTGCGTGTGTGTGCTTATATGTGTATGTACACTGCAAAAAATGTCCACAATAACTAATTTAATCCAGTATTGGGTCGTAACAATTAAAGATCCACTCCAGGTATGTATTAACAAAATAATCTACTTGGAACAATATGTTTTTTTTTCCACAAAAAAGTATGATTTTCCACTTTAAAATCCTTAAACAGTCATCTTCTCCTTCTGCCTCATTAAAACTTCCAGAATCT
>NW_023339663.1:21330510-21335404 GCF_004916995.1 Morone saxatilis | reverse complement strand
ACACAAATCATGCTGATAAAAAAAATCTGATTTTCAATGAGCACAGAGAAACTTTCCACTTTCAGCTGATGAATGTGAAAACATCCTTCTAGTGTAAAACACAGACAGCATTCAAACAGCACACTGTAGGAACAAGGAGAAACACTGATTTCTGAATGGAGGGGGGGTTTAAAAAAAATTACCTCTAAGGTTCTCTGATTTCATTTGCTACCCAAAAAAACAGTCAGCCTTCAAGAATTTGTGGAATGGAGTGACGTTAACTCTATGTTACCCTGCTTGATTTGCACAGAGCATTATTCATCATTTCAATATATTGCCAAATCTCAAAAATAAATCCTGTAACAAAGGAAACTTGGAGACTAAAATTATCTAAAGAAATTTAATGTTCGTTTGTTTGTGTTTATTGTAAAGGAAAGTCAGATTTTGTGACAAGATACCATCTTCCAGTTAGCATGTTTTTCCATGTGTGCAAGTGAGTGTGGGAGATAAAGAGAGAGAGAGAGAGTATGTCTCGCTGATTTCAAGTACTCAAACTGTCCTTGCACAAAGCAATGGCAACAGAGCAAGGATGCTTCATAATGCATGGTTGCTTTCAGAGCTTCGACATTCTGTCTGTTACATTTCCTCCCCAGAGCTGCAAACATAAACAAAAGATGACTCAGTGTGAATGAGCACTTGCCACTGCAGTGTGTATGTGTGTGTTAAAATTTAAAGAACATAACACTCAGAGTATCTCTCTCTCTTTCTCTCTCACTCTTGCCAACACCACACACACCCTGTATAGACTCATCAAGCTGGTTATTCCTGCACTTAGCCATGCCTCTCTGTATGCAGCTAAATCTGACCTAAATCAGATGCTTTTAAGTGGATGTATACTACATGGCCACAAGTATATGGACATCAAAATACAGTATTACACCCACATGGGTATCAATATGCTGCTATAAGAGCTTCTGAGAAGACTTTTCACAATAATTTGTTCACCAGTTGGCATAACAGTTTATTATTTATTTTAGGTCAGGCCTGTGTGTGGGGCATTCAAATTCTTCCAAGAAACCTGGAAAACCATTTTTTTATGGACCTTCCTTCCTTCATGTTGAAATAGGAAATTACCTCTTCCAGACTGTTGCAGAAAGTTAGTAGTTGTTTTCAAAATCAGTGTTTGCTGCAGCATTAAGACTTAATTGGAACCGGCAAGTTAAGTGGCACTGGACCAAAAGTACACAAATGTGTGCGGTCAGGTGTGTCCACATACTTTTGGCCACATAGTGTATGTCATAATATACCACAAGGTGAATTATCCAGATAAGGTAGTGTTTTTTTTTGTAACGCAAAAAATCTTTTTCATGCACAGGTACATTTTCAGATTTTGGCCTATTTTCTTTCAGATTAATGGAAAGATAACAGCCAAAATACACATTTAGGTATTTATTTTACTAAATTTTGTCTGTATATTTGTGTCTGTAGAAGGTTAGCATTAGATAATGCCCCATATTTCAGAAATGTCTCAATATAAGTAATCAGCTGGGGAGGTTTTATGATGATATCTATTAGTTAAACATTTTCACCTATGTATTCACCTTAAGTGAATTTCTTTTTTTCATGTGATTATACTGTACACTAATGAAGACATACCTATGAATATTCCATTCCATTTCTACTAATTGATCCTCCTAAATGTTACACCCTGGTCCTTTAAAGGGTGTTTTCTCAAAATGAGTTTTTTGTTACACTCTGAACAAAACATCTCCACTTCAGTAGCACTTACATACACCAACGCTTTCAGTTTTACTCCTATCTATATTCTGAAGGTTTTTACAGCGGCCTTTTGTTCATATATTATATATGTCACAGCCTAATTAATATCACATTGTATTCATAAAAACTAACTAAGGAAATAGATGGCTGTTGATCATTCAGAAATAGATCAGTATCTTCTGATTTATGGAGAGATAAAAAGAGATATCCACTAATTCCCTCTGTTAAAAACCTTTAATATGTCAACAAAATGAAACCAGAATTTTGAACCTGGCTTAATCGAATGTTCAGATTTATGTTCTGGAAATGTATTAATGAGCAAATATTCAATGCCTCATTTGTAAATTTTAATATAACATTTCAGAAAACCTGTTATGCAAAACATAATTATCTTAATGTAAGTTATCAAATGGGGAAGTTTCATGGTCAGTTTCATTCACCTGTAGTGTCTAACTTGCATACATAAATAAATCTTAACTCAAGGTCGACTTACTAGCTGTCTCCGAAGCTATCCACCACATCCACTAACGCAGACTGTGAGATGAAGTTGAAGACCAGAAAAAGCTAGCGAGTGGATCTTGACCTTCTATTTCCAAGATCAAGAATGAACTTTCAAAATATTAAAATATTCTTTTATCTGGTCTTTACTGAAGGATATAGATGATTCTGCCAACATTTTATACCTGTTATCCGTGTATTTCTTTTTATGGCCAATGACTGGCAGCCTCCTATATGGGGAGAATCTTTGAACAAGGTGCTGAAGCAAATGCAGAAGTCTGATTGGCTGTCTGGTCGTGTTTGCTCAGGACTGGCCATATCAAGAATAATTGGATTCCTTAGCTCTTTTTTTATGTGTCTCAATATAAGCATGCAGATGCATGCACACACATGCACAAACACACAAACACATACATAGTTTCACACAGGTATGCAGTCATGTTAAGAGAAACCTGACCTACCTGACGGATCGAAACTACTCCTACGCAGCTGTTAACCCCTCAGTGTTCGGCGTGGGAAACAATGCTTTGGCATTAGCAGCTAATTCCTGTTCAAATACCTGAGATGGATGGATGGCTGGATGGATAATGGATAGATACACTGATAATGCTGACCTTGAAAGGAGAAGCGCAGAGAGATAGAGGTTCTGTATGAGGAAGAAAAGGTGAGGAGTAGAGAAAAGGGAGTGAGGAAAAGGTTGTCAATACACTTTTTTCTCATTTGTTCCCTCTGCTTTCCTTCCCTTGCTTGACTATAAGAGATATCTGAGGCCAAAGGGCAGACAGCCTTTTCAGAGAAACATGATTGCAGCCTTGTTGCGAAAGGCCTTTCATTTAGAAATATGTGACTTTCTGTTAGAGGAGAAAGCTGAAGCATTCCCTCTCCCATCACTGCTTTTCTCCGCAACACAAAAAAACCACGGCAGAGAGAGAGACCTTGTGCCTCTGAAAAAGGCCTTTCAAGACACTTGTGGTTTCAAGGTCCTGGTTTGAAAGGCAGTGGGTTTATAGACATAAAAAATCACCCTCCAAACTGGAACTGGAGTTAAAATTCGAAGTTTCTCTTCATTTGAACCTATTGTAATCGTTATTTTCATGCTGTATTTATCAATTTGATTAAGTTAATGAATACAGTTGTATACAGAAAAGAAGTAAGGATAGATCTTATGCATGTTTCATCAGCTCCTAAAAGCCACGTTCCTCCTTCAGCTTCACACCAGAATGCTGTGTCATACTTTGGCCTTAACCATGCTCAGCACAGGCTGCTCTGTTATTTTGGCCTCAAGTACTTGGAGGTTATGTAGCTTAGGTCAATACCATGTGCGTGTGACCAGTGTACCGCAGGGTGATGTCACATGGCTTGTGAAAGTCCGCTTTGATGTCAGCAATTAGACGGTCAGACTTTTAGCTATAGCCTCAGATCCTGGCCCACTGTTCCTGGCTCATGGGTTGCTAAGTTACCCCATGGAAAACATTTGATGTCTTGATCCTTATCAGCGATAGGGCTCCATACGGCAAACTGCTTGTGCTTACGTAACCTCAAAGTGCCTTTCACGCAGTGGCGGACTGAGACTGCTTGAGGGTCAGGGGCAAATACAATAAAAAGGGCACCAGAGCGCAGGAAGTTGTGATGCATTTATGTTAAAACAGCTTAGTCACACAGTAAAACCAGATAAGTTCATCTAACTCAAAAGAAATCGTTGAAACTGATCACATCAAACAAGTACAACTAACTTGGTTTTGTAAGTTAAAAAAACTGTGAATCAACTATTTGTTTTTAGTTAGAATAATTAGGATTAGCATCCAAGAGGGCTCTTTTTTACAAAAATCTTCACCTCCCTCCAAGTATACCAGTGCTTGCACATGATATTATCCATTAATGTAGACAAAGTTAAAGACTTGAAGCTAAGAGTATAACTTTAATCATGTACAAGTACCTTTACCTTACTTACTTACTTACTTACTTACTGACAAGTTAAGGTGTTTTATTGTGCCATATTTTTCACAGTGGAGGCGATTTACAGAGAGCTATTTTGCTAATAAGTAAACATCACATTTAAAGGACAGAAAACTGACGCTGCTCTGCACTTTTTCTCACACATTTCCCTTACAGTGTGCAGTATCTGAAAGCACCGTGCGTGGGCTTGCCCACACAGTGCATGACCTGAAAGCCGTGTGATATAGGCCATGCTGATAAGGGGAAGACGAAAAAAATGGGAGGGGAGGAACATTACCGTGCGCCGCTTTATCACCTGCGTATCCTTTGATACAGTTTCACTGGTGGCAGATCAAAGCCACCTGCCCGCTCGAGGAACTACGCTGCTACTGTAGCTGGCTGCCGCTGACGATGGACTTCAGCCAGAAGCTCGCACTTCTGCCCTGTAACAGACTTGGAATGACTTGTAACGGTTGGGTAATGATGACTTTAAGTCTCACACACACACACACACACGCACAGGGCAAACTGCAGGCAGGATGTGTGGTGTACGCACTCTGGAAAGATGACTTTATTCACCTTTGTTCCTGACACTTTTCTGGAACAGGTGTCTGATTTCCATATTAGGGATTTCCCTCATTTCTAGCTTCCGCTGTCAGGTGAACCCCTCCAAACTGTGGTGGGTTGATTGTTAGTTGGGATC
>NW_023339663.1:21328338-21330485 GCF_004916995.1 Morone saxatilis | reverse complement strand
GTTGGGAATCAGGGGGTTAGAAATAGGAATCTATTCTTTTCATTCTCGTCTCTATCAAATAGTGATTGGTTGATTATCAACGGGTAAATTTCACATGGATCTTTTGGAATTTATATATATTGTGATCGATGGTAAGGATTCGTGTTCTAGTATGTGGGTGAATGTTCCATGGACTGTTCCTTCTCTGACACAGCAATAATCATTCTTAAACCTTGTTTTCATTGTGTGGGAGAACAATCAGTGATTTGCATGAGACTTTGTGTGTTGACAATGTGAATATGTTTTAATGGATGCATATGTGGAGCTTGAGTTTAAGTCCTAAATTCACTTTCGACTGGTCATTATAGTTCATGAGGGTCTTGTCAAAACAGTGGCAATATGGTTTATTAAAATGCGGTGAAAGCTTTTAAAATTGTCTCTGCCAAACAATAATGTATCTGACTGTCCTGTGCTGCATGAATAATAGAAAGCGACCCCTCATGGTGTCAGATGAGGTGCCAAGGACCTTATGGTTACAATTTTTTTTTCAGAAATTATCTAAACTTTAATTGAGTGGCAAAAGTTGAGTCTTCTCTTAAGCAGAGCTTTCAACTTACATGACCATTAGTATTTTTGGGTGTCAAAATTTAAAGTAGAGTCTGATTACAATTTTCTAAAGTAAAGGTGAAAAGTAGGTTCTGAAATGTACTCAAAGATAAAGTAAAAGTACTCTCTTGTTTTTCTCTAACGGCAGGTCTCTATGGGGCTGTTCTGTGTGCAAAACTATCAAATTCAATCCCTCAAATAGAACTTTGAGAACTTTAAATTATAAAACAGTAAAAGGTTCAGTTGGGTGACAATGACTGTTCCATTCCTCTGACAACCACAATAATCCATCTTAAACCTTAGTGTCATTGTGTGGGAGAAACATCAGTGTGCTTTGCATAGCAGACTCTTGTGTGTCTGCACACATGTGAATATGTTTAATGGCATCATATGTGGACGACTTGAGTTTAAAGTCCTAAACTTCACTTGTGACTGGTCATTATAGTCATGAGGGTCTGTCAAACAGTGGCAATATGGTGTTATATAAAATGCGTGAAAGCTTTTAATTGGTCTCTGCCAAACAATAATGTATCTGAACTGTCACTGTGCTGCACTGTTCTGACAAGCAGACCCACAGCATGGTGTCAGCTGAGGTGCCAATTATTACAAATCTTTTTTTTCCAAGAATTAAAAACTTTAATTGAGATTTTTTTTTTTGCAGTTAAGAAATCAGCCATTAAGTTGCATACAGTCAAATGTGGCAAAAGTAGTCTTTACTTAAGCAGAAGCACATATATTTGTGTAAAAAATACTAAAAGTAGAAGTACTGATTCAACTTCTGTACTAAAGTAAAAGTGAAAAAGTACAGGTTCTGAAATGTACTCAAAGTATAAAAGTAAAAAGTACTCTCTTGGTTTCTCTAAAGGACAGTTCTATCGGCTGTTCCTGTGCAAAACTAACAAAAACTTCAAATAGGGTGCCCTCTCTCCCTCTCTTGTCCCTAACCCTGACCCTAACCCTTGCACCTGGGGGAGTGTTGGTGTTTACACTGGTAGCCCCGGAGCTTTGGACCACTGGGAAGAGGAAGTTCTCCATCAGGGTGCTAATGTAGAGCGATCGTACCAGAACCTGTATTCAGAAGCTGGCGTTCTGTTCTGTTCTTGCAATATTTTGTGTTGTTGCACTTGCTTGATGTTTGGCTGTGTTAGCAAAGTTGGCATCTCAGATTTGTTTTTGATCATAAGTAATCAACAAAGAGCTGTCCATCTTTACCACAGTGGTAATGCTTTTCCGAAACTGGGCAACAAATTCCCAAATGTTGCTTTAAGTCAAATCTTGAATGGAATACGTATGTATAACAGAAGAGTGATATTCTACTTTTCCTTAATTTTCAGATTTTTGTGGGCCAGTTAGGGGCAGTAACACCAAGTTGTGAACATTGACATACACCGATCAGCCATAATATTCTGAGCACCTGGGCTCCCTGGTGGTCATAATGTTATGCAGCCCCATACCAACAAACTGTGATGCACTGTGTTCTGACACCTTTCTATCAGAACCAGCATTAACTGTTTCAGCAGTTTGAGCTACAGTAGCTCGTCTGTTAGATCGGTCCACAGTGG
>NW_023339663.1:21309701-21328238 GCF_004916995.1 Morone saxatilis | reverse complement strand
TTTTGGAAGCCAAGCGATGTATAGCTTCCTCATGGAAATCAGATACACCCTGTGCCACAATGGCTAAAGGGAATGACATTTTACATGGCTTTGGAAAAGATCAGTTACACTGCAAAAAACAGGCTTGATAAGTTTTGGAAGATTTGGAACATCTTTTATAACTTCCTTGAGAGAAACAATATGGATGTAGATGGCTGGATTGATGACAAGCTGAATTGAATTTTTCTTTTCTTTTCTTTTGTGTATTCATTCAATTCTCCTTTTATGCTGATGGTGAAATGTCTATTCATGGACTGATATATTGAAGCCTAAGATACCTCTACAAATAGGCCAATATGTATTATTATTATTATTTTTATTATTATTATTATTATTTATCTTATTTTTTATTGTTTTATTTATCTTCCTATCCATACATGTGCCTTGTGTGTGTTTTGTTGCCTTCTGTACAAAATGAGAAAATCTTCAATAAATACTTGTTTAAAAAAAAAAGTTACCTACTGCAGCTTTAATGTAACTGGAGTCCTGCTAACTTGGTCGCTTATCAATTCATGTATGAATTAACATTCCTTAATGGATGAACTAATTGCAAAAGGGCATAGTGACTTGATCATTTATTCGTGGTAAGCAACAGGAATTTATAGTCATAAAAGCTATCTACCGTTTGTGAGAACACATCTCCGCCAACACGGGACACTGTCCTCTCTGACGGATCATCATGACACACTGCAGTGACTCACAACATGTGTCTCTGTTTTTGTTCCTCAAGATGAAGGAGAAAAAAACAGGCCTACTGACCATTTAAAAAAAACACAAAACACCAGCTGTCAAGTGGACGGACTGCATTTGAGAACACGTGTAGATTTGTGCACATGTGCATGTGTGTTGTAGCCAGGACACTGTCATCATCCAGATTACAGTAAATTAAATGGTAGCCTGCGGTCAGAGAGGAGGTAGGACTTTGAGGCAGGTCATGATAAATACCACATGACTCATGTACAGTTGGCCATGTGGAGCGAACAGATTTGACGTGTTCAGCCAAATGCAAGTTTTCGGACCTTTGGTGCTAAAGTCCTGGCACCAGTACATGCGAAGGAACAAAAAATACCAGCTAACGCCTCTCAGTTAATAATATATATAACATACATATATACAGCAAGTGATGAAAACTTTTATCTTGTATCACTGAGGGAAATAACAGAGTGATTATTTTGGTGTGAAGGATTTATGCTTAAGAGGCATACTGTATGTACCTGCTCAGCTGATGTGTCATGGTAGGTACACCTCACTGGTATATATAGAATATGCCTACATGGTGGACATGGAGATGAATAAATGTAAAGACCAATATCATTTTCATGTCTGAGATAAGTCTGAGGTGTGTTTAGAATAGCTCAGCAATCAGACAGGAAACAAGGGAACACTGATAGATCTTATCACTATTTATCTAAGACTTAAAGCCCCCCTTCAGTCAGAAACCAGTGTTTGTTCTTGTTCTCAGTGTGCTGTCTTGAATGCTGTATGTGCAGAGTTTGACACTAGAAGGTTGTTTTCACATTCATCTGCTGAAAATGGAAAGTTTCTTCCTTGAAAAGTGGTTGCAAATCTCTAACAAAAACAATAACAATAAACACAGCTATTTAAAAGTTACACAATACCAACAAAACAAGAAAATGCAAGACAAGCCAAATACAAAGCTCAGAAAATAAGTGAAATGATATGAAACAATAAACTATAGTAACCTACAATGGAAACAAAAACAAAATTGTAACACACAAACACCAAATAAATAAATAAAAACAATAAAAAAAGGTTTCAAAGCAGTAATAACAAAATAACATCTATGTATGTTCATGCATTTTTAGTGACTTTCTGAAAGAAAATCTACTTTTGATCTGTCTATAGTCCAGTTTATGTTCCTCTTTGTATAGTGTTGTAACTGCAACATAGTTTCCAGCCACTTGTGGCAGCACTGAGCACACTGGTCCTGAGCAGCTCTCCATTCCGTGAGTGAGGAAGAACTTGCACGCCATCTTTGATTTTACACTTTGCACTTACATTAATGGAAATCACCTATATAGTTTGTTAGTTTACGCGTGCCCGACATTCTTTATTTCATATAAGGTACTGAGAAGATTTCCATCTCTCTAGACATATATTAAGAAGACAAAATATGTCTGAAAAAAGTCTAATTTCCACATTAAAATCCTTAAAAAGTATTCCTCCTCCTTCTACCTTATTAAAACTTCCAGAATCCCTGAATATACAAACGTTGATTTCTAAAGTTTTCCTGCTGGACACAAGATGTCTCCTACTGTCCATTCTCAGTGGATGTGCATTGGCGGCTTCAAGTTTCAAGAAGAAACAGATTTTTGACTAAAGAGGCTTCTTAAAATTTGTTAAACAAGTACAGTGCTACAATTAGCAAAATATATCTTTTTTATGCCACTATGACAGTCTGGGAAAGCATCTTATTTGTATGCATTTAGTACAGGTACAAGGGGTTTGTTGAGCTTTGATTCAAGACCCTTATTAGTCCGTATCATGATGCTTAGAGAAAAGTCAGACATCTCAAGGGGATTTTTCGTTTGTGTATATTTGTACATAGCTGGATGACTTTTTACACGGACCCTTGATCCACATCATGAGCCATTAACAAAGAGGAAAGAAAAGGAAATAAAGTGAATCATGAGGATGTGGTAAAGTGTGTTTACAATAGGAGGTAAAGTGTGTGTGGATCACACTTTAAAAGAATGCCAACATACTTACCTGTACTTGTTGTCAGATCTGCGTGTAATTACTCTAAGTTGGAATCAACATAGATAAGTCTTGCCACATCAGGTACACCCACCCACTGGTGGTGTGGTTAAAGCTGGTGATTTTAGTGATGGATAATGCCTACATCTGTCTGCTTGTACCTCTGTATCTCTCCATCTACCCTTCTTGCTCTGTTTCTCCTTCACCGTGTGTGGCTTAAATTACAAAGCTTTCACTCAGAAGTGACTCATGTTGGGAGAATGCACTTCTTTCTCTCTTCGTTTTTTTTCCTCATTGCCTCTCAATCACGCTCTCCCTCCATTTCTTAAGATCTCAATGTAGTCTTTTATTTGTTAGCTCCCAAGGCCGTGTTTACTGCTCTCCTTTGCTCTGTGTTTTTCTTTAAGAGATTTAACCGATGGGGTTTCCAGAGGGTTGAGCATCACACCTTACTGTACTGTATGCTGCAGCAGCCAGAGTCCTAAAGCACCATTACACAAAACGCTGCAACCCTCAAATCCAAAGTCCAGGAGGGGACGGCGCTGAGAGACGTGAGGCGGGAAGGGGGGGCAGGGATCACGAGAAAACTGAGCTGTGGGAGATGGATAGACATGAGACGAGCGCATGGAAGAGAGTGAGAGAAAAAGGAGCACAATTAGTCATCGAATTCAAAGACAGCATATAATAAAACATTTCCCCCTTAGGTAAACCTGCTGAATGCAAACACGAATTAGCCGCCCACGCTTAGTGAATAAGGCTAAAAGAATGCATGGCAGCCCACTCATTGAACACCACAGAGCCACTCTCCCCCTCTCACTCATTCTCCCTCTCCTCTCTCCGCCGACACATCTTATAATGGGTTTCACCTCCACCACTCAAGCACGGGCTCTGCAACAAAAAAAATAACAAAAACAAAAAAAACATATTCATTTGAAAGTAAAATTGAAACATTGTTTAAAAAAGGTCCACGCCTGAGAAGTGACTGGCAGTTTTCAAGACTTTTTTTCTCCCCGCAGCCGCGGATTACATCGTTAAATAGCGGCACAATGACGAGGGCGTGACAACCTGGTGAAAGAGACTGTCGGTTTTGAATCCGATGAAAAGCGTCATGTTTAATGGAGATACAAGGATGTATTTGGCGGGGGGGCTAGACACACAATCCAAAGAATGTCCCCCTCCATCCCCAACTAAAGAAAAGATTTGTTGACAGCAAAGGCCACTAATGCTACACTGCCATAGAAAATTATGATGAAAATAAAAGTTGTGTGGGAGCCATGTACATTAGCAGGGGCAAAACACTATTAAAGGAATGAGACTGAGCTTCCTCCAGCGGTGAAAGGACTGGCAGGATGATGCGCGGATACGAGTGATATTCTGTATTGACCGACAAATATGAGGATCAAGGCCCGTCGCACCCTGTGAAAACCACATTTGAACAACACGCATACATGAACTGCATGCATAGTTTGTGTGTTCTCACTTTTTTTTTTACCACGATCCTCACCTGAATCTGTCCTCGCTGTTACCAAAGCAACAAGTGAAATTTCAAGGGCTCTTTCCTGCTGCACCGGTAGCCGGATTTCTTTATCAAACGTGCATTTTTTTTGTCTTGGAGTCTTATACAGTGCCTTTAACACACAATCACAGTCACTCATAAAGTCATTGTAGTCTTTGCACGAGCTGACAATCAGCAAATAGTGGCTGTTCCTGGAGGGTGGTGGTGGTGATGAAGGCAGAACAAAAGCAAGAAATTGAAAGGCAAGAATTTCCCAAAACCACATGGGCGTTTTACAGTGTGTCAAAAACATCAAAACTCAGAGAGAGGTTAAATAATCGAGGGCTTTTGTACTTTGTGTTATTTGGTGTGTGGGCACAAGCAAACCCCCCCCCCCAAAACAAAAAAACTCAGAGGCTAAACAGAGGGGTGGGAACAGATGGGAGCTGTGATCTCTGCGGGGTGGAGGGTGACCCGGCATCCTAACATTTACCCTGCCGTCTCTGTCAACGCATCTCATTTCGCAAAAGTCTCTCACTCCTTTGGTCACTCTCTTGCTATATCTCTTACACACACGCATGGCTATATGTGATAGCGATAGAGGGAAACCACTGTGAGTCAGAAAACCACAACCAGCAGTCTACCCTTTAACTGTGGGGAAGCACAGTGACTTCAGATGTGACCTTAAACATGCTGATGAGCTCTGCACGCGCACACACACACACACACACACACATGCACAACTGTATTATTGCAGATACACAGACTCGCAACTGAGAAAACTGCACTTTTATTTACTCCGTCTCACCTTTCACCTTTTCAAATTAAATAGACCGACTGGAAATGCTTCACCTTGTGCAGCTTCCCACTCTTTCCTTGACTGCGATATTATTTGGCATGAGAACATTCCTCTTTCCTCCAAAGTGAAATAGTTCATTTGAGAGTTTTCAGTGTACTCAGCTGCAAGAACTATAAACTCACTTTCCAGTTCTTTCGCTCGGGCCATGTTTTCAAGTAAGCTAATCAGCATCTCCTGCATTAGTCACCTCTTTACCCTCTCCATCCCTCTTCCTTCATCTCTGCCGTCTGCCTCCTGTTAGCGCTGGCGCTGTTTGGCTGCGTAAGTGTCCTTTTGACTGTCATCTTGTCTGGGGCCTCAATACACTTCTACCTCCTCCGCAATCTCTGCCTTAATGTGTATGAGTCAGGGTCTTAAGCACAGGTTTTACAGTGCTAAGTGTTGAGGAGGGCTTTTTATGTGTGTGCTTGTACACTTGTGTATTGCATGCAGTTGTGTGTGTGCATGTCTGCTAATGCCAGTAGGTACCATTATCTTCCCAGTACTTCATTAGAATTAAATGTCAGAGTGATTACCTGCATCTGTGACTCACCTCTCAGCCAGGTGTTTTCTGTCTGCTCCCACATGCAACCTGCACACCAGGAATCCACAGTATGCAGATACACACACACACACATGCTTATACTCCTGACACATACCACAAATGAATGTAGATATCATCACCTCGCACTAAACAACAACAAGCCCACAATGGCTCCGCTACTTCAAGTCCAGACTCATACCCTCATCTCCATCTCACTGTTTTAACCCTTTCTGCCCGGTCTGTTCCATAATAGACTCCAACTCTAGGGTGGGTTTTTAAATGGCCCTTAAAATGTTCTATTCATTGCCTCTTCCGTTCCTTGGTGCCGCCATTCACATGAGGTCATGCACATAGATAGAAAAGGAAATGATTGAGGCGCATTTTAAACAGACACTCTACCCCAAATCTGTCTTTTAACAAATCACTTTCCTTTGTTTATCAGAAGTGCAGCAACTAGGTTGTCCGGTGTGTCATCTGACCATGTCTAAAGGCAGGGTTCAAGTTACGGGGAAGCCAGTGGGAGCCAGCTGTGTGTGTGTGTGTGACTGTTGGAACGTGTAAGGGGCGATGAAGTCTCTCTCTCTCACACACAGAATCTCCACCCCTAACATTACTTATTTTAGGGACCCCCACAAAGCTCAGATTATTATTCGAACCCTGTCTAGAGGCACATGTGTTTTTACCTGTACCAAATAGCCACACCCAAAGGTGTGGCAATAAGCCTGTTGTCATATCCCTCCCTTGGCTGCATCCCACTGCCTTACTGACCTCTCTCTACGGGCTGTGTGTCTTTAGTGTTTTGATACAATGAATTGTTTGAAGGTGCACACACAAGACAACTGAGCCTTTGAAGCATTCATTGTGTTGCAAGTGGTATTTACACGAATAATTAAAAATGAAAGCTTGAGAGAAGTTCAAATACTGCCTTCCTTTCCCCACACTGAACATCTGGACAAGTTTGTGAAGGGGGCATGCTTGTCGGATTGTCAGTTTTAAGCGGCAACCTCTGTGGCTGGCAACACAGAAGTAACAGTAGTTCCTCTAATGGCCAGCTGAGCTGCGCCTCGCAGTGAGTCAATCTCCATAAGGCCCCATATTAAATTACTCAACTTTACAGCAGAAATAAATGTGTTTACAGTCTGGTACAAAAAATGGTTTTGGTCTGTAACCATAATTTTACCCTTCATGACAAAGTACGGAGGGTGAATTTTTATATAACTCACCAATTTAAATGATATTAGGGCCTAAAGCGTTTGGTTTTAAGCATACTGAGGCACTGATCCAGATTAGAGCTGTTCTGGCCATGGTAGACCAAAAGGCAAGCAGAGTCCAGAAGAAGAAGAGTGTTTGGAACATTCTGACGATATGCATGGACAGTGGATTAGTCTGCAAGAAGGGTTTGTGAACTTCTGGGTCACCAGTGGAATCCATTGCTGTGAATCCAAGCTAACTACAGTTTCCGTTCTCCACAAAGGACCAAGCTAAAGAATTTTGAAAGCCACCTGCCAGTTCTATAAAGGGTAAGTGTATCACTTGGTTGTAGTATCAAGTTGCTAGAAGTTTTTCATTTTTATGATAAAACACACCAATATCTCGCCTCTTCTCATATTCACTTTCCTCTCTTGTGTCCCTCACCTCATCCAAGTTGCTTCCTGGTAGAAGACAAGTAGTAGTGGGGTAGGAGACACACCAATCACAATCAACTCCACGAGCGATGAAATTCATGAACAGAGAAAATGAAAATTGAAATGAAAATGATTTCCACATCCCCAACAGCCTGACCTATGGGAGGAATTAATACAACTTGCTGATCAAGCAAACAACTACACATTCACACGGCTAAAGGAGGTCCACACCTGCAACCTTTGACAAATTAAGTAAGATGTCGTTAGTCCCCAGTTGTTATTAACTGTGAGATAACAGTTAATATCAAGTAGAAGAAAGCTCAATTTAAAGAACCAAAACCATCACGAATAACTAGTGTGGTTGCTGTATTATCCCAGGTGAGTTTCTTTTCATCTTGTCCACTTATCTCGCTCTGTCTGCATCCCATCCTACCCCTAACCTTGACAAGTCATCCATTGTGGCCATTCTTCACACCAGCCCTGCTCCAAGAAATCAGCACCTGACAGCATAATACACTAAATAACTGCTCTCCTCCCCATGTGGCTCACCCAGTCTGTGGTGTCCCCCCATGGAGAGGATTATTATGGGACATGTGGGGGTAGAGGGGTAGGTGACAGAGGTAGGCGAAATGAACTGAGAAGACCTTTGGCTAAGTGCTAGAGGAAGAACTGTCAGTGCAGAAGTCATGGTAATTGACGATCTACAGCATTCCTGCTGTTAATATATCTCTCCCCTGCCTACTAACGCAATGCTGCTCGGCCCAGCCACCTACGCAGTCATAAGGCCGCTCTGTATCGAAGGCCTTGAGCTCACCAATCCAATGTTCCCTGGCTTTAAAAAAGCATGTTTTCACAGCTTCTCAGACGCTTCAATTTTCTTTTCCCTTTACGTGTTTTGTCAGGAGCCTCATATTTCTTTGACCTCTTGCACTCCATGTTCGATATCATCCCTGGTACATAGAACAAGCCTTATAGGCACCAGGCTGACTATACACACACAAACACGTTTGCCTATAACTGATTTTTGGTACTAGGTAGTGTCAGTGTTATAAGACGGTGTGCAGATCAGACGCATTAAGTGTGGAAGCTGAGAGAAGCTGTGAGATTCCGAGAGTTTTGGCAGCACAAATGAGGCAGAAATGCTTCCATTATTACACAACACATCATTGACTTCACATTTCTCTACATGGGGCAATGTATGTCTCTCTCTGTGTCTCTCCGATCTCGCTGGCATTATAAACTTTTTTTGCAGCACTCACTGCCACACACACATTTGTACGATAAATTATGGGTTCATGTGTTATATATCTCCCCAAACCCACAAAATAGACACATATAGATGTTGCAATGTAAACATGTAACCAAAGACTCAAAGACTCACACATACAGTGCACGCCTTATGGATTTAGGATGATACATGCTATCCAGGGTGTAGGGAGCATTTATTGTCAGAAATTGAATATAGGTATGTTTTCATTAGTGTATAATCACCTGAAAATAGAAATTGCTGTTTTTGTCCACCATGTTGAGCCGGCTTGTTTCTACAGTAGCCCAGAACAGACAAACTAAACACTGGCTCTATATAGGGTTTTTCATGAGTTTTGTGGCCACCATAATCTTTCCTACATGCTTTGAAACTATATTCAGTTGGTTGCAATCTGCAACTTTACCGAGAGACAGCTATCTCAAATAGTGGCAGCGGCATTTCCGGTGGCAGGTTAAGATGCCACGGCATCTGCCTCTGTTATCAGTGGCATTTCTGGTGGCAGGTTGAGATGCCAACGATTTTTCCTGAGATGCCACGGCATCTTTCGCCGTTTATATGGTATTTCAGGTGGGCGGAATCTAGGAGGGATAGGCCGAATCCACCTGCCGCCTGTACGGGTTGCCGGGTGCCAGCCGTCGGGGGACCGCCCCCCGAGGGGACGGGCCGAAGGACCGGGCCCCCCCCCCCCCCCCGCCCGCCGCGCCCCCGCGAGGGGGGCCCCCCCCCCCGCCCCCCCCCCGCGCCCCGCTCCCCCGCCCCCCCCCCGCTCCGTGAAGGAGTGCCGATGCACATGCGCGAATATGGAGGTATAAGGCGGTGGCAAACAAGGGCTGTGTCCGAAACCACCCACTGAATACGGAGTGATGAGCCGTGTAGAAAGGGAACCGCATGATAACCGAAAGCGAGCGGTAGTGGTAGAGAAAAGATCCGACTGCAGCTGCAGCTTACTGTTAATCAACTTTCCTTCAAAGTTTTACAGCAGTGGGAAACAATAAGTGGAAGGAGTAGAGTGCATGGCCCGCTAATGGGACTATTTCATTCCATTTAAAAGGGCAATATTCAGCCCAGCTGTTTAAATAAGCATTGCTAATGTACCTCAGGGGCTTGGCGATGGGCATTATCTACCAAACAGGGCTCCATCTGGCAGTGGCATACTGATTTTTATTTTTATTCCCCATGGTTTTTTACTCAGGTTTGTTTTATAGAGAATAGAGAAGCCATACCATAGCTCTGGTGTGTAGTTTGAGGATCACAGGGGTTCTCTCTAAAAGAAGCAATGCCTGAGCTAAGCCTGATGTATACTCCATTACTTCCCCAACTTTCACTCTTAAAGACAAATAAAGACTGTCTTCACACTCATTCAAGCATATTTCTGTACACTGAAACCATGTAAATCAGTGACTGGAAACAACAGTCAGTTTCTCTAAGGACTGAAATTTGCCTTTCTGGTTGCCAGCTGGGGAAACATGGACGAGATTGCAGCCCCCTGAGCAAGGTATTCAAATGAGGCTGCCACATCTGTGTTTGCCCGGCTACAGGGGGTAGATCTTGCCACAAGCCAAGGAGCCAGAGGCTGGGATGATGAGCTTGTGAGGTCTGTGTTCAGCTTGGTCAGTTCCTCTCTGACTTCAATCAGATTCTCTGTTAGAGGAATTTAATTTGCATCATACGCCTCACCGGTCAAGTCTCCCATTTTATCAAAGTATTTTCGAAGGCATCACCCCTACTGACTTGTCTCAGCCTGGTCTTAAATGGACCTCGGCATTTAAGCTTTAAGATGGACTCCGGTGGTGAAAGCGATGCCTCTGCTATTTTGTTTCAAAAGCGAAGTATCATTTTCAATTTTTTATGATTGTGTGCACTGCATATTGTGGCTCAGCTCAGTTACACAGGAAGGCAGACACAGTGTCAGAATTACTTAACCCACTGGAGAGCTGATTTTGACCCAGTCTGTCAACCCAGTCAGAGGTATCCCTCCTCCCTCTCTGTCAGAGTCTGCCTATCACAGAGGAGAGGCTGTGTCAGGGAGATGCACCAGCGTCAACTAACCTAATTGGACATGAAATGCTATTAGCCTCCTAGCTACCGAGGTTCAAGTTGATTGGGGCCTGTCATTACAGATTCTCATCTCCTGATTGGGAATAGGTGAGCATGGATTATCATCGCTGCTTGAGATGATGCTAAGTCCCTCTTCCTGACAGGTGAAATCTGTGTACCATGGTCCCCTTCTGTGTTTCAATATGGTGGTATATGAGGGAGGACATGGTTTTAACAAATTTCTTCACACATTATACATACAATCCATCCGCAGTCTCCTTCATGCCTTCATGAAGCATTCATCAAGCAATGTACCAAGAGGCAAGCGCTCTGGGTGATCATGTCTTCCACAGTCATTAGCTTGGAAGAAGCACTGCAGATGGTTTAAAGGCCAGGTCCTGTAGAAAACATGCAACACAGCTGTCTCTTGTTCCTACTCACTGCTTGAGCTCTGCATTAAGTGATCAGAGTCACCGATGCAAAGCTGGCAAAGACATTTTGTTGGGCAAGTATGTTTTTTGTGCTGGGGTCTCCTTGGTCATTTCCTGGCTCCAAATGAATCCACTTTGCTGGGTTGGATGTAGTTTAACAAAAATATGTGATTTACAAGTCAGTGTGTGTGGTTTCTAATGTGAATTGATCTTCTGGAACAGTGTATTACACACACTGTGGTGCAGTATGTTTATGTATGATGGTTGGTTGTGGGTTTAAACCATTTCAACATATTTTTTGGTTTTTGTAACTCTCATTTGTTCAGTCAGTTTTCACTTAGGTAACTCTTCATTTCAAAATTTGACAGTTAACTCAGTGACATCAAGGGCTGTCTTTTGGGTGAATACATGTATTTCTCCTAGCTTGCTGTCACTTACTTACTAAAATTTTACCCTTAGATGACATTTAGGCAAAGACAATAAGAAAAGTTACACAAAACCTGTGACAAAACCCGCTCTAGTACATGGACTGCAGATGAATGGGCTTGTATAGAGATGCTAATGGTATCTCTGGTATCACACATGTTGAAAAAAACATGTTAAATGGATTATTTAATGGTAGTGGTAGTAGTAGTAGTATTACAACATACATTTTTGTTTCAGCTCTAGGAGACAGGCACATTTTTTCTCATACACAATTCACAGAGCTTTAGTAGTAACTCTTTACAGCACCTTGTATTGAAATTAATCTGTGATTGGAAATTATTCATCAGGATCCTCAATTGTAGAGTCATAAATTCAACATATCTCGTCCAACGCAAGGAATAATGACTATGTAGTGAACCATGCCAATGACTAGTACTTTTTGCTTCAGGAACTGACACTATGAATTGATATTCTGTAGCTTTCTCTGTGAGATATCTAGTAGGTTTTCAGGCTCTCAGCATTAATAGAAGGGGGGCACAGAGATTTATTGACATTGATATAATGAAGCAGTATATAATTTGATTTAAACTAAGTATATTACTGTATGTTGCCTATTTCCAAATCAAAATGCTGCAAAGTTCATAAAGTTGAGTTAAGGGAAGAATCTGATGAAGTATGAATTTTCTGAAGTTTCTTGAATTATCCTGGGTCCAATCTCATTTATTATTTGTATTTTATTTGAGACTACCAACTATATATAGTAAGGGTTGACAAGATTGATTTGACAAACAACAAAAGAAACAAACTGATGATTTACTGTGCCAGTAGTAAAATGTAGTCTGAGGAGAAAACCCAAACTTTGTGTCCTGATGTTGTATAGTTCTGGCATTCCTTTTTTCTTTTTCTTTTTTTCTCCTTGTACTTCCCCTCTGGCTGGTGTTGCCTTTCTCCGAGTTCATGTGAGCAGTGATGCATGGTGACCAGACGGAATAATTACCCAATTTCTGCTCCATTGTGCAGGAGTGCACATTGCTTTGCTGAAAGCATGACCACCACAATCTAGACCAATCAGCTGACAGATTAGGAAAGGGACAGGGTGAGCTGTGGTAATTTATTTTAATCGTACCTGGACAGTCCTGACTCAGCGTGTGTGTGTGTGTGTGTGTCAACTGAAAGACCATCACTCTGATTGACAGGTGACATAATCTCTTGGTGGATATGGTAGCTCTGAGCCAGGATGTTGATGATTATTAGTTAGTTTTGTCTGTGTGTGTGTGACTGTGTGCCTGTGTGTTGAACGAGCGCTCCACTTGGGCACCAGAGAGTGATGAGCCTTAGAAAGTATTAGACATATAATCAGTGGGGCTGTTCATCTCTCCATTTGGGTGAGTGAAATCTTGAGGGGCAAGTGTGGGATGTGGATACCCCCCACCCCCGAGTGCTCAAAGCACTGCAGCCTCTCTTGCCTGCCTCTGTGGGGCCTTGTAATGCTCGCTCAAGAGAGAAACTAATGCAACAAGAAAGGACCCTACAGAGTAAATTTTGGTTCATATATTTCTCCTTCCTTCTGCATCTTGTGCAGTCTCTCCTACTTTGCCCCTTAAGACTCACTACCTATCCCAGCTTGTCTCTACCCACTTGCTGATACAACCCCTCCTCTTCCTGTCAGCCCATTTCATTATGCTGTTGTTGAATATACTGCAACCAATTGTGCCAAAGGAGTTGGTTTGCTATAATATGAAAATCTGACCTCATCTTGCGAGGTCATGGGCAATAAACACCTGACAAGAGGGTGGGCCGATGGAGCTTCAAATTCTAATCTTCTCTTAGCACCCTGTTCGTTCCTGGTGTTACCAGGGTCAGCTCGCTTCCCCCTCCCAGTGGTCAGTTCGAGCTGGAAGAGTGTGGAGCATTTTATTTCCATGCCTCTGCTCTCCTCCCTTCTCTAGCATCAGATTTATTGATATTGACCTTTTGCTGAAATTAAGCGTGTAGATCCCTGAGCAGCGAGAGCAAAGTTTAAACCAATTAAAGAGCACTTCACCAATCAGCAAGGCAAGGCTAGAGCTGTCTCACAGGCTGGCCTGGAGAAATTAAAATCATTTGCACTGTATCAAAACCTGTTCACAGGGCAAACTGTGCCAAAGTAATCTGATTAGGAGAGCCATCTAAAAAAGAGCAAAGGATATCTTTAGGTCTGAAATATTATGATAGAAATGACAATAAAGAATCAGGGTGCATAAAGTCCCCTCCAAGGATTCCTATGTTGCTGTCTGAATGCAAAACAAAGTTAATTACTTTGATAATGCAGTTTAAGTCTATGCATAATTGTTTGCAATCTAATGTGTTGCAAGTGATTTCTTAGTTTCTCTTTAGATGAACTGAGGAGAAGAAACACATTTCTGAATGGTGTTATAAATCATCTAAATAATCATTTTGATAATATGTACATCTCTATTCCAGTGCTTTTACATGGTAAAGAAAAAATGTATTCGCTTAACCAGGTTAGGGTAGGAAATAGGGTTTCTTACATGCGTACATGCATATGACAAAGACATAACATAGAGATAGGCTTGATGTAGCAGCAGTATTATGTTTACTTGTAGCTGTGTCCAATATAATTCAATCCAAAGCCTGACTAAAATGATACAAATCTATAATCACCAAAAAAATCAGTGACTTGAAATTAGTCAGTTCCCACAACACTTTTGAAATCTATGGATTGTCCCTTTCTGATGGAGTTGCTGCTTAAAGTGAAGGAGTTCAAGTATGTCAAGGTCGTGTTCATTGTGTTCATAAGTGAGTGTAACAGGAGTGTGAAATTGACAGGAGGATTGGTGTTTCAGCTCTCACCTGCAGTCATAAGTTCAGGCTTGAGATCGAAAGAAATACCTCATAGTCTTATGTTGTAAAAATTTGATTATCCTGCCATGTGTCTCAACACACAGGTTGAGGGGCTTAGACATCCAGACGGAGCTCAATAGTAGATTGTTGCTACTTTGCATTGAAAGGAAGGAGGTGGCCTAGGCATCTGATTTGGATGCCCGTTGGACATCTCCTGAAGGAGCCATCTTGTATTCTGAATTCACAACTATGGGAGACATCAGGGCAAACCCAGAACACACTGGCCTGAGAATGATGACCACAGGAGAAGTTAGAAACATATTTGGGCTACTTCTTTTAGCCTCTTGCAACACAACCAGGACCTCGATGAGTGGCTGAAAATAGGAAACATTTACATTATTTCATTTGGCAGAAGCATTTGTCCGAAGTAATGTCTAAATAAGGTACTACAAAGAAGCATTTGTCCGAAGCTATGTCTAAATAGGTACATATTAAGTGAGTAGATACTTTTGGAATACGTAGGTAGGTCTTCAAGAGGGATACTGCCTACTGAATAGCTTTTGGTCATTTGTTCCAACCCTGAGAGCATGCAGAGTTTGGAGATTTCCTGCCTCGCCTTGACGGCAGGATTATTCAGCATTCATTGGCAGTTCATAGTGAATGAGAAGGCTTATAAAAGCCACCTATTAACCACAATGAGGGAATTCAGGTAAGTGGGTATGGCTATGGACATTGGATGCACATTCAGCATGTTTGTTGGAATTCATTGGCTGTCGTCTGATGATTATTTAGCCTTTGGAGGCAACAGCCAATGTTTCAGGGCTTCCAGTGTAGCCAGTGGATATCCAGAAAATGAATAACTGATTTTCAGGCCATGACTTCGGCTTTAGCTGCCACTGGATACATGATAATGACGAGAAAATAAAAAGCTATTTTCCATCCAAAATTACATTTTCGCCAATGTGATCGGCCTCTTTTACTCTCCACATGGACTGTTTACTTGCATGCAACCAAAACCCAATTAAATGTGACTGATCAATACTACTCTGACAACAAATGGAAACCAGAACACTTCAAATACCAAAATATTGGTCCATTGACCACAGATCATTCATTCATAGGCAGATTTCTGTTTAGATTGTCAGAAATACATGTTACTCTGTGCTCATGTTAGGCAGTGTTTCTGGTGTTGGTTTGAAATCTGTCTGCCCACTAGTGATCAAAATTCAATTAAAGCATCTGTGAAAGTAAAAAAATAAAAATGGAATGCCAGCCTGAACACAGACTATATTTTTAGATCTTGGGTAGGCAAAGTGACAGGAAGCAGCAATTTCCTCAAATTGAATATCTTGTCATGTCTGTGTGGAATAATCAAATTTAAGTTAGTTAATTGCAATAAAATAAAAAAATAAACCTGAAATTTTGTGTTCATCAAAATGACTTATTCTATGCTAATGGAACGCAGTATTTGTGGTGATGTTACACCACCTTAGAACATGACAACATAAAAGGCCACCTCTAGAGAAGGCACCAAAAGCTTTGCGCCCTCTAAACGTGATGTTTCTTCCCTAGGTGGCACCCACAGATATGGGCCGGTGGCCTTTTTGGAAAATGTGGAGGGAGTGATGTTATAACAGAGTTGTAAGCAGCAGCAAACACCACCCTTCCTCTTTTCAATCTGCTGTTGGAATGTTGGCTGAGAGCCTAGCAGCCACTTTCTAAAATAATTCTGTTAGTTCCCATTTTCACTGCTATGACAGTCCTTGTTGTCTTTGAAGATGAGGCCAAGCTCCCGTGTCCTTCATGCGTGTCAGTCCTTACTTGCACATCAATCTTGTCTTTTTAATGCCATTACCCCTGAGGTGTTTTAACAGGCTTCTGCCTCTGTTTTCTTAATATAGATCCCCTTCTGTAACGGCACAGTTGGTGGAGACTGGTCATTGACATCCATTACCCTGTATGCTGTACATAAGTCCACTACGTCACGTGCATGGACATGTATGCAATTGTGTGTCTTTTTTGTCTATTCCTATATAGCCCAGTTTGTTCATCTAGGTGTAGCTGAGTAAGTTTGAACTTTCCTATTCTGCTCTGAGGCCCAGCTGCTCCCCAGGTGATATCTGTGTGTGTTCTGCATACAAACAAACCTGTCAGTCTGAAAGACACGGTGTACAGTTCAACGCAGCGCCCTGCTACTGTCAGAATACACAGGCGCCTTTACCCGTACAATGCAAACAACCGAAAGAACATGGAACTGTGCCTTAAGTGCATTTTGATTCTTAGAGTCTTTATGAGGGCCAGCAGGGGTGCCATGCTCAACAGTGCATCAGCAATGGAGCAAAGCTCTGTATCCAGCCACCTCTTGTCATCAGACTGGCCTGGCCTGGCTTATGTATGTGCATATTTAAATAACCATTTGCATTTATTCATGAGTTTATTTGTTCCCTTTCTTGTTATGATAAGCTGACTTTTGGTGGTAGACTTGGCTGTAAATAATCCACTGGAATTGGATTTTTTAACTTACCTCTTATTTAATTTATTTTCATATTAATATTAAAAATAACATTATTATTTCCATTTTTATTTTATTTCAGAGTCCCACGCATTCTTACAAAATGTTAAGTTAAATGGTCTACAGTAGGGAGCAGCCATTTGTATGTATCTCTATTTATTGAGACAGCAACATTATTTGTACTCAGGATGAAAAAAAGAAAGAACATGAGCATGTTTGGAATTTTTAAGGTGCATAACAGTGATTCTCCATTACACTAATCCTGTTCCCCATACCTAAACACATAATGGAAAACAGTGAACAATTTAGAAGTTTCTTGATCAGTAAGGGGTACCTAACAAAAATAATCTCACCAGAACTTTTATTAAAATTAATTAAAATCTGTCTGTAAGGCAAGTTACCTATCAGCCAAGTAAGGGAGAGCAATTGACCTAATTAAGGCAAAGCAGTTATGAAACAAGCAGCAGTGTTAGGCCTCCTGTAGAAGCTAAAACTAGCAAATCATTACTTCTAGCCATAAGCACATTTAAATCACATACTGTTTAAAGCTTAAGCAACCAAAAATGTTTAAAAGTTACCCTGGCTCATTGAGAAAATCCTCCAATCACAGTTGACTCTTACTTTTCCTCCTCAAAAAGGTCACAAGCTGATGGTCTAACTGGTTATTGGATCACTTGTTGCGACCTCCTGTGAATAGCAATGGTCATAAAAGTTATCGACTGAGGTTATGGTCAAGTGAAACGTTCCAACTGTTCCAAGTCCAGTTTACCTTTAAGGCAACACTGAGGAAAACTCTGACACAGTCTAACAAGCGTAGGCGTTCGAAATCATCCATCTGAAACAGCATTAATTTGGTAATTTAAATAGAAAATAGAACAAGGCAGTTAGAGCTACACGATGAACATACCACTTGACCAGGGAATGCAACATGTCAGCAGTAGCAGCAGTGATGTGAAGTGACAGAGCTTCCCTGCAAGGTATGTACAGTACCTCTGTATGCACACATTTGTTTAATTGAATGACTGGCAGGCTGTCTAACCCACTGGTTACAAAATTCAAGATAATTGGACTTTCATGCTGCAGCATGCTTAGCAAGTGTAGCTAAGTTAAAAAAAATAAAAAATAAAAAAAAAGAATTAACTGTTAGATGTCTGCTGCTAACATTAGCCCACTAATCTGCTCCCATTCAAACAACCTAAGCCCTGGATAGATGAGCAGACCCAGTGGGAAAGGTAAAAGACATTTAAGAGGACTGTAAACTGCTATCCAACCTTGGAATTAATAGAAAGACTTAGGGTCCAGTCGAATTGTCAAACAAAAATATGTCCTTTTCTAAAACACTTTTCTTTGACCTCGAGGGAAAACGTCATGAGTTCGAAGAAGGATGTGAAGGAGAGTTCATAAGGACTTAGGAAAAGACAACCACAGTACTGAGAAAATCCGACTTTACTACCCTATGCATTTAAGCGACAGCAACAAAAATCCAATTCAAGTTTGGTAATATGCCGAGCTGACAGTTTTTTAAGCCGCTAGCGACTGGCTCTAGGGATGGCAATGTCCGTATAGGTGGGTTGTTCCAGCTAAGTTTGTCCAGACTGAAATACCCCAACATGAGTTTATGACCAAATACCTGCAAAACTACTGACATTCCCATCAGCCTCAACTGTGCTTTGTGTTTAGTGCTAATTACTGTTAACATGCTAACTCTCTAAACTATAGTAGAGTGCACATGGTAAAATTATACTTGCTAAACATCTGTAT
>NW_023339663.1:21309355-21309595 GCF_004916995.1 Morone saxatilis | reverse complement strand
AACACTCAAACTACTGACTTCTTGTAATCGACTTAAGGAGATATTTTCTCTGATTTAGACCTCACAATACTTTAGCAACCTTTGTACAAGAGGACACTGCTTTTTTGATGTCAAAGCAGAAAGCAGGTCAAAGAGAAAAATAGTAGAACTTTCTGTAGTGCACATCAAATAAAGCAGATCAAAGTCAAACATTAGGAACATAAATTCATTTGTGAAGTTTTCTTCTTCTACTTCTTCTTC
>NW_023339663.1:21308803-21309213 GCF_004916995.1 Morone saxatilis | reverse complement strand
TGTATCCCACTGTATTTCTTTTTTTGCACATGTTATCAAACTACCGCTACTTGTGACTGTTGTATTTGGCAAAAATGTGAAATTCACTTTTGGAACCGCTTCCCTTTCATCCCAAACTCATGCTGCTTCGCATCTATTGCAATCTGATGCAAAGCTGCAGGGTGATTCAGTTGGATGTTTACAACCTTCTCATATAACATTGATCGACGCTGCATGGCTGCACAGGAGGCTCAGTACACACTCTGTATGCTTGGCGGTGGAGAGCCCCTGACCTTCTATTGACAGTTCTTATACTAGGTGTCACCTTGTGGATCAATTCCCCCTCCACAGTAGAAAACTGAATGCCACCCCACCTCTGGGGAGCCGGCGTACACGGCATGTCAAAATTCCATATGGATGATGGGGGGGGG
>NW_023339663.1:21306684-21308797 GCF_004916995.1 Morone saxatilis | reverse complement strand
GGGGGGGGGGGGGGGGAATCTAATCATTCCCCCAACGCTCCGAATAAATCTGCCTGCAAAGCATTATTCCAATCAAAAACATAATCTCCTAAATGTTTGTATTCATCAACCCTGTCACCTCTGCTAATCCGCGCCTTTGCTTACTTCTCATTGGAATCCTGGACCTAAATGCTGCTTTCCACATAAAGTCATGAATATTTAACATCGTTGCTGACTCATAGAGAACGATTTTCATGCCAACACCTAACAAAAGATTTCCATTTTTTAACATGTAAATATGGCAGAGACAATTACAAAGCAACAACAAGAGGCTTTTATTCCATCAGTGATTCACAACCCTAATCCCTCCTCTCAGGCGATTTGTCCTCCCACTGGTGGAGATTGAAAATGTGACGTGTCTCAAGCTTATGGCCCAAACTGCCATACCCTATTCATACAGTATTTGTTTATTATTCCGTCCGACCTTTATTTTCCCTTGGCCCCATGACAAATCGTGTTTAATATGAAATGTCTTGACTGATATACAGTCCAATGTGTTTTGAATTCAGAGTGTACTAAACCTTGCTGGCTTGTATATTCTTGTATATTATTTACTTTGAGGGCAGATAAACAAAACTGCTCATTCTGGAGAAGGGAGGGAAAAGTTTCCGCCAGAAAATTAAAAAGGGAATGTACCACTACTCTTGTCTGAGAGCTGGCAGCAAGTGAGAAATCTAAACCCACTGGAAGTGACTTTTCCAGCTGGAGGGGAAAGGTGGGAGAGTGAGGCCAGGCTGAACCATCAGGCCATGCCCTCTGTTCATTATCCCTGAGTAAGACTAGGCTCACTACAGTTCCCCCATCACAGGGACCGTGGAGGTTGGAGCCATGATTGATCACCACAAGCAGCAAAACATGAGCTAAAATCAACAGGTGCACTCAGTTATCATCTGAAGTGTGATTATAGTCATGAGGTTCCATGACGATCATTAGAGAATGGATATCATTGTATCTTTCTTTTATTAACAGAGCAATGAACTATTGTCATCATGCAAAATACTTAATTTTTTAAATGAAAATTTTTGATCTGCTGCACTAAGCTCAAATGTTTAGTAAATCAAGAACCATGTGTAACACACTGTAGTAAGATATTAGAGTGATATATTGGAATATATAATGTGATCTAGTCTGTGGTGTCAAATACAGTCAACACCATTTTGAACAGCTGAAAAAGAGGAGAGGTGTATCAAAATAAAAAAAGTAGATTTGAAGGTAAAAATAAAGATGTATTTGAAACTGTAAATAGTCCTGAATGTCTGTCACAAGGATTTGGTTTCTTTTTCCCCTTCCTTTGTTTAAACTTTAATTAAACAATTACTCAATCTCAGTGTGATTACAGCGCTAACAGAATTCAAAAGGCAAGGAGCATAGTGAATTGCACACATTTCATTTGTCTGTGAAAAATCCTCCTTGTTGTTTCCCTAATGAGACAATTGATTTTATTTGACACATATTGACTTCTGTTGTTGTTTCTTTATTTTGCTCCAGCAAATTCTACCGACTGCAAGGCATTAGCTAGGAAGAAAATGAACAATGCCTTGAGATGTGTTTCACCAGCTGTGTGGGATTCTGCATGCTCATGCTTTAGCATATACATTATGCAGTGTATGGTCCCGCAGTGATTGAATAATATAAGTACCACACTGTGTCACTGCTACAGTGATGATACTGCTTCAGGCACTGAAAAACTACCCCCTCCTTGTAAAATACCTTGCCTTGTTTTGCAAAAAAAAAAAATGTGTTTTGTAAACCAAAAACTATCCAGGTGTTTCACTGATGTTTAAATACAAAGGGAAACAATAAAACCTGCAGAATATTACATCTTCATTTCACACTGATACCCGTTGCTATGGCACAAAAACATTGCTAATTAACTTACAACTCAAAAGCCTGAGCAGTCTTAGAGGGTGAGCAAGAGGCTCGTAGTTAGAGACCTTGCTACCACTCAGGTAAACCTTTGCATGCCAGCGTCAAGCAATTTTAATGCCTAAGCCTTCTCCCTGAGGCTATTTTTTTGTAATAAAACATAGTTATCAAACTATAGTCACTCCTATATATATATGTATATATATGT
>NW_023339663.1:21304365-21306584 GCF_004916995.1 Morone saxatilis | reverse complement strand
TATATATATATATATATGCATAAGAGCTAAAATATGTCTTATTCTAAAAGTATTGAAGTCATGAAGACTAGAATCATTTGAACCCAGGAAAGTTAACTATTTACTTGTCACACAAGGCAATTTAATAATCTGGAGTTGTGCATTGGGAGATGAGGTGTATTGTCTCTTATATTATTAATGATACTGTGGTCTAGCCACTGACACAGCAGGATGAACTGGTCTGCAATGAACCTTGCAAAAGAGTCAACGACTTTGCATCAATCCGTCTGAAGTGAACATCAACCATTAAAGATATATCAACCCAAGGTGAGAAGACAAGAGATTAGATATGAATCAGTGAATACTGTGGCAGGAGCCTTTTTTTCTACACGGGGGACAAAATATCTGTGAGTTGCACTTCAAGTTATCATAAATACATGTGTAGTGTGTACTGCTTGTTTGTAAGGAGGTATTACATCAAAATTATATTATTTCTACATGCAAAAATGTAAATCTACATTTACAAATTAAATTAAAGAAACCACTTTGTTATAAGATCATGGTGTATCCTAAACTGGATACTTTTACAGATACAAAGAAACAACTTGTTCAGGTTAAGTTTTGTGCAATTAGCTTCTGTGTGAAGCTGTCTTCTCCACATTCTTCACTCGGTACATTTTTTGTAGAGTACTTTTAAAACATTTTTAGAGGCTGTTTTAGCTCCACTGGACCATGTTTCCCATCATGTTCTCAGCTGTGACTCTCCTCCTCCTTACTGTGAATCGGCACCAAAAGCTCACCACCTCCATTGTTAAAGGGCAGGCAGGTTTCTGCCTGTCCTTTGTCTTTTTCTCCTTCTATCTCTACTACTCGTCTTCATTTAACTAAACAAGGTGCAAGTGTGGTTCACATGCTTGTCCTCCTAAATGGGAAATTGGCTAATTCATTAAGACGAAAAGCTTGCACTTTTCTCCAACTAACTTGATTGGCATAACGGCTCTTCTCTGCCTCTCTCTTTCCTCTCTCACCTGTCACAGCTCTGTTCATCCCACTGACATCCCACCAACTCTCTCCCTGAATCAAAGGATTAAGCCTGGGAGGACAGCAATTTCTCTGCTTTACCTGGGGGTTAAGACAGCAAATAACCAAAACATAAATCACAAAGGAGATATATTCAATGCTGATGATTGTAATAACGTCATACTCAAAAAATATGCAGCAATTATGGTGCATGGATATGAAATTCTATTTATAGAAAATTTAGAGTAGTCTCATTGAGGGCTTAGTGTGACAGTGCTCTCTGAAATTCCAGTAGCCATCATCAAGATTAAGTCACACATGCTAAAACAAATGCACAAGTGCGGGTGCTAATGGAGTAAAATGATGGGTATTTTAAACCATCTGTTAACATGCACAATGGTGTTATCAGTGCCACTGTAACTCTAGTTAAATATGGTAATGTGTATTTGTACATGGACTTAGCACCTCATTCACAGCTGAATGTTATATAATGTAATGTGTAAAATTGTTTAAAAAAACATTTGTGACTGCCAAGACTGTAAATGAAAGAACACGTGAGGTTGAAAAGAAGAAATAACCCTATATTTCTAATTTGGAGAAACCCAGACAGATTTAAGAAAAGTATTCATCTGACTGTGCACTTCCATTGTATAACATTTAGGAGGATTAATTGGCATACATGGAATATTGTATTCATGTATATGTTTTCATTAGTATATAATATAATATGATCACCTGAATATATGAATTGTTATATTTTTATCTCCAAACACTGTAGGTTGCTTTCCACGGAATCCGCCATGTTGAACCGACACAAGAGGTGATCACAATCTGCAACTTCACCACTAGATGACACTAAATCCTACGCACTGGTCCTTTAATGTGAGAGTATGAAACTTTTGCAGAGCAGCAGCAACAGCAGGCTTTGCTGCCACAAGTGGTAATCACAGGACGCTAGCATATTTAATTCTACTGTTAACAGTATAGGAGCCGTGAAGAGTTGCATGCTGTTCTGACGGGACAGAAACACTGTTTGAAGGGGGAACTTTTAACAGAAAACTAGGATGGAAAGGAAAAGAGACATCTACTATGGGCTGATATTTGTGTCAGTAGAAACTGAATTTGAATCATTTAGAGCTGAATCTGAATTGCCCAACTTGAATAATTGCATTAAAAACCTGAATTTGAATTGCATAATTTGAATTTGTATTGTTTAACTG
>NW_023339663.1:21302753-21304265 GCF_004916995.1 Morone saxatilis | reverse complement strand
GACACAAATATCAGCCCATAGATGTCTTCAAGTGAGGTGTGAGGTTACCTTTTTGTTTTAATGTTATGACATCCCTTGTCGTGCATAGGGCTGATCTGATTACAGTGACTGAAAACATGTCAAATTAGTTGTGTGCTAAAATGTAGTTGCTAGCATTTCTCGCCAAAGGTCCATATTAAGAGGTAGTTTGTGTAATAAAATGAACTCTGTAGCAGCTTTAGGATATTGAATCACGGAAACAAATAGTCTTTCTTGATATTGGTTAGCTAATTTTAAAATGCAAGACGAAAAATGTACAGTAACGTGCAAGCTTTGTTCATTCAGCATAAATTATAAGGCAGTTTATATTAACAAACTGACATCAACATAATCATTTTTGCAAAAGGTTAATGTTGCTAACTTAATTGTTGTCAGGTAATTAACTGACTTCACTCTATGCGAACATACTGCATTACATTCCCCTAACACAATGGTAGACATTTACTATTAAAATGAAGAGTAATGAGTATTTAAATGAAACATGCACTTTCCTCAGATCATGTGTATAATGACTGAGGGGATGAAGTGAGGTGTCCCTTAACATAACTTAACAGCTCTATGCACCCCCTGCTGCAACTACTCTTGCTACAGATAATGTTAGAATGACATTTTGGACATAAAACATGAGGAAAGACAGAAATACTGCATTCCAACTGCAGCAACTGACAGTAAACATTATAACCTGATAATGTGCTTTATTCCATCCGTCACAAAATCTTCACTTGAAAGTGAACATAGTAATCAATGCATAGCAGAAGCCAGTGTTTGAAGTTTCGCTACCAGCTGAATAAAGCAGACGGAAACCCAGCGGTTGCTCTGCTTTGTTCCATCATGTTATTGATGGACCAATGGTTATTCTTCTCCACTGTCGACAGTGACGCAGCACGCTCTCATGCTCATGCCAAATGACAGATACACAGAATGGGCCAGTAAAGAGACAGACAGGGTTGGACGGCCAGTAAAAACTTTATGGATTTTGTGATGGCTCACCGATGTGGTGGCACACTGGGATTTGTCCCGGTATGCCCGATGGCCAGTACATCTCTGCTCAGAGCCCCTGTTTACACCTTAAAAGTGATGCTGTAAACACTATATGACTATCTGACTATGACTATTATGCAGTATATATTGCAAGATATATATGCAATATGTTTATATAGTATGAAGGCCTGTTGGTTTTTAAAAATAATAACACACTGGATACAACAATTACAGGATCCTTCCAGTCCAATTTGGCCATTTTCATCCCTGAAAAACATAAATCATTTTTCCTCATTTCCACATATCACCATGCATACATTTCATTCCATTCTCATGAGCTCACAAGGAAAAAAATCTTTGCCAAGCAGGGAATGTTATTTGCATATCACTGAATGGTGTCGTCAAACGCTGTAAATCCACAGCTCTTGATCTTCAAGATATGTGTTAGTTGCCAATTTTTACAGGATCTGAGGCTCAGCATGTTCTCGAGCA
>NW_023339663.1:21287650-21302695 GCF_004916995.1 Morone saxatilis | reverse complement strand
TCAATAACAATTCTGCTTGTAGCTTAGTTGCTCAGTTGCTCGTAGCAGACAAAAAACACAGAATGTTTAATCTTTTTGGGATTTGTAAGTATCAGTTTGTAAGGACTGGCTGTTTTAAAGCATGACTCTGATGATGTATATGCTGTCAATGCTCTGATGCCAGGCGGGTTAGCTGCGGTGTAGCTACGATGTGGAAATATATTTTGTGGGGCATGGGCTCTGGACAAACACAGTAGCTAATATTTGTTTTTATCTGTTTGTTTGGCCTTGGCTAACCTTTCAGTTTATGGTTGTTTTGTTTGTTTGTTTGTTTTTTGGCACAAGAACCAGAGGCTATAGTTTTAGACCTACAACAACATTGCACATTTTTGCTTGTTCTCTGACCCAGTGTTGCCAAAACCTGCCCAAAAAATGTAGTGAATGAATGATGTCATCAAAACCATTTACATATAAAATGTGTTTCCTGAAAGAGGGAGTGTTTCTGGAAACTGCCCCAAAAATTATGCTGTACTGACATACTAGAGTGTGTCTGTATGTGTGTGTGTGTATCGGTTCATTTGTGTGTGCTGTTACGTGCTCACTGCATTATTGCTCTTTCAGTTGTTGAGTGTCTGCTCTTCACCGTAATCCCAAGGAAGGTAAAAAGCAAATTAAAAAAAAGCAAAAAGTCAGCTTTTTTATTTTCACTCAGAAACACCTCTTCATTTTGTCGGCATATGCCTGCATTTGTGTGGAGTGATGAGATTGATTGTGTGAATAGTGAATACTCAGCAAAGGTCTTGATGGACATGGAAAAGGGACATTTCCAGTGACAGAGTACAGTAGATTAAAGATTAAGTGATGGAGGTCTGAATGGAGAGCTTGGACTTCTTGCTGGATTGCAAAAGCTTCAAATAGTGTCTGATATTTAAAACAGACTCTTTTGTTCATGCAAGAGCAAGAACTCCTACAGCAATTCATTATGATAGGCTCTACAGAGAGAGGAGGCCTTGACAGCACCGCTCACTAGTATTATAATTTGCGAGTACTGCATATTAAAGCATTTTTTGTTCTGTTGCTGTATTCAAACAAAAAATCTAAACTATTTTACTTTTTCAGCAAAAAGTGCTAAGTTTTTCCAACAAAACCAAGGTGTTGACACTTTACAAAGCTTGCTTTCATGCATCTAAACATACAGTTTACCTATAGTATATAGTAAAATGATTTCTGAATATGCGTAGTTCTCTATATACTGAATACCCTTCATATATAAGCTTTAACTATATGTTATTTGAGTAAGGATCTGAACAGGGCTGCAGTATGATTTTGAGCATGTTTCTTTATAATACTGTGAACAACGCTTGTCCTTTATCTTGGAGGAAGTGGATCATCAGTTGGTAAGAATGTTGACTTTTTGCTTAGGACTTGTGAGATAAGCCTGTTTTTTTGCATTATTACAATGCCAGTTAGCATATCTTGTATGGAGCTATAAATGCATACTAAAGACCATTTGCAAAGTTCTGATTTTCAGATAAGTCAGCCAGAAACACGAAAAAGTCAGATCTTTCAGTTATCATTTCAGCCAACAAACTTAACTGTCACTGGCAAAAAGTTTGAAGCTGGTTTTTCTGTAATTCTGTGTGGAATCAAGGCCCAGGGAACTCTTTAATTCTAACCAGATGCAAAGCAGTTTCATGGGTGGCAGGGGACTGTTGGTTTAAAAATGGAAATAATCCCTTTTCTTACAGGATTAATACCAGCTGTTTACTGGTGACTCTCATTTTTTATTGATACCATTGACAGTATTTAATCAGAAACAGAATCAGAAATGGAAAGAAGTGTCTTAAATCTGCATTCCTTCTAATGGCCAGCTGAGGGCAGCTACATGGGCTGCTTAAAATAAGTCTGATTGTATTGAATTTTACAGGCAAATTACCTTTCTTTTTACTTGATTTATTTGGTGCTAGTTTCAAGGCTTCTTCCATATGAAATTTTGTAAATTGTGGTACTATTTAGAGTAAAATAGACAATAAAGCAGGGTGTGCTTTAGGGTGTGACTACCCTGTGATTGAGTCTGTCCAGTGCACCGCATAAAACTCAGATCAAACTATCAAACTAGGCTGATAAAATATGAATGATCTTGCCTAAAATCTTTTCAGAAACATATTTTAGTCAAGATTGTATATGACCAGGCAAGCTGTCACAGTTTCCTGTTATGGACTAGTCAAAACCAAGTGCAGCCAATGAAAGCAGCCAAAAACGTGACCGCTGCTACCTGCAAAAAATCAGCATGGCGATGGCCATAATGCCAGACTCGAGGCTTTAAAACAGTACTTCACAAGTGATACAAGGTTCACACAATAGGTTTAGACTTGAATGATACCCCAAAATATATAAATTATTTAATAGCTTACTCCTTTCCGTAATGGGTTTTGTAATTTAAGGCAATGTTCTACTGGGCCAACATCATCAAGAGTCCTACAGTTCAGATGTTTGCCACTGTATATAAACCGCTTACAATGCTCAGATGTGTCCCTCAGATCCTGGTTGACAATCTATGGTGGGGAGACTGAAGATTGAGAACAGCTATAGACTATCAAGGACAAATGGAAACGTTTTTATGTTAAAATCTGAGGGCCAGTGGTGGCAAACTATTTTTGGAAAAGAAGAAAAGAGCAGGATACAACTGATATGACAGGTTTATGAAAAAATAAAATAAAAGTCTGAGTATCTGTAAGCCTCAAGCTCTGCCTTCTGTCAATGAAGTCCCATTCAGTGTTTTAAACTGTGATGAATCTGGATTGTACGACTATTTTGTTTGTAAGAACTTTGTAGAGAAGATATGGTGAATAACGTGAAGTAATAAGAGAAGAAAACCTCAACCCTGTAATGGCCAGATTTATTCTGTTGGGGTATTTACAGTTATCTGAGCAGTTTTTATTTTTCTGTGAAATTCTTAGAAATGGTTATTCTAAGAATTTCATACTCTGTAGATCAATTGCACTCTGTGTATTTACAATGTTTTGTTTGGTAGATCCCAATGGTTCGAATATTTATCTGGTAGACTATGCAGATACTATGCCCATACCCATGACATGAAGACATGGGTGTGGGTATTCACTGTTATTCAGCATACCCAACTAACGGTAAAAATGTGAGTTCTTGTTCAAATAAAGTTGAAATGTTTTCCACTGCCACAACCCTGTAGCTTGTGTGCTGACCATTACTGAGGATATTGTTAAAAGTAAAGTTTCAAATGTAAATTGACAGTTGGCAAAAAATATTCAGAACTCAAAAACCCCTGAGTGGTCAGTTGCATTGCAATAAAAAGACATGCTGTTAATTAAAGATTATGAAATGTTTTTAAATCTGATCTCATTATGCAAGAATGTCTAATTAAGTAAACACAAACTACTTTAACATTCCTTTTGATATTTAAGTGTGATTTTTCAGATCTTTAAAAGCTGTGCATGTTGAATCAGTGTAACTGATCTACCAATTATATACTGCTGTTGGGAATTTTAAAAAGAATACTGTTACACTATAAAGAACAAAAAAAGAGGTCGTCCCTCAGTCACTGTCCCTTTCCCTTTAGTCTGCCTTTTTTCCTCCCCTCTCACACTCTCATAGTCACAGAGATGTTGAAGCAAAATGTTCTTAGAAACCTTTGATATAAGTTTCCCATGGCAAATAAGGAGGTTATGCAAATATGGATGATCGGCTGGTGGAGAATTTCGCTCCATGCTGCGATAAGGACATGTGACCTCTGCTGTTCTCAGGATAGCTTAAAGGCCCCACACAGTGGTGGTTTTACTGAGCCCCTCCCCCCACCCCATGTAAATTTATAATGCATATTGAATGCATAAGATGTTTGTGTTCTGCCTCAGGAGGCATTATGTCAAAGGGTGAAATATTTTTTGCTAGCGGCATAGCTCTCTGAATGGCAATATCGGTCTGTCTATACAGCATGTCGGTCAGTCCTCCACTTTGCTCCAGCCTGAAATGTCTCAACTATTGGGTGGATTAAAAGGGATTTTTAGCTTAATGACTTTGGTGAACCCTTGTGGGTTTTCAGATGATGCACATTGAGCTACCTCTGTAATATGGAGAAGTAAAGCATAAATTAAATGTGAGGTAAAATCTGGCAAAGGATGTGTTTTCCAATATGGTGATTCCTTCTTGAAAACACGAGTAATGTTTTTGCAAGGGAATATTGATCTTTTATTTATAACACTAGGAATAATGAGCCAACACACATAGTTGTTACGGGACTTTTTCTTTTTAACCTGATATAAGTGATGCTAGGCTAATTCAGCGGCTACTGTTAAGGAACAAGCATTGTTAGGGGGTGTTATTGTGACCATATTTCGGTTTACTATTTGGTTCACTGCTACATTGTCTTGGCTGCCGTGGGCTGTAGTTATACACAAGGGAGAGTGAGCAGTTTGGCTTTGGTTGCTGTGTAGAAACAGCAGGCTGCACTGCCTCAGGTAAGGAAGCATGGTGGTGCATTTGCATTTCCTTAATATCCTTATTGACAGAGATCTGTGAAAGGCATAGAATGACTATTTAAATGACTACTCTGGCAGCTAAAATTCACATGTATAAAGAGGATTCTCAAATTTGGTGCAGCATTTTATATTTTGAATAAAACTATAGTTAGTGTTTTGTCACAGTATTGTGACCTATTTCTCTTATCAACACACTGCGCTAATAGACTTCTGATATGATGGATCATGGAATGAAAAGGTCGGCAGATGACTGAAGATCTAATCTTTTTCCATGTATTATATGAACTATGAATTAGCAAAGCATGCCTTGCCTTTGCTACATCGTGACTTGTTTGGGAGTCTCAAGCATTTTTAAAGGCTTCAATGCTAAATATGCTTAGTTTGCAGATCACATATGTGAGCCAGTAATAAGGGAAATTCTTCTGGTTTTCAGTGGATTTTAATGCATCACCAATTGAGCACAGTATGGTATTTACTATTTACAACTCACCAAGATCACCATTTTAATAGTGCTGCGCTATTTAAAATGAATTAGTTTCACAGCAGTTTTCATCACATGAAGCCTCTGTTTCTTAATTTTCCTTCTCCTTCAGCGGTCTTTAAAGTGATCTTTAAGTTGTGTCTCTTAATGTCAGGTCTTGTAACACTGATAATTTCTAAGGCACTTTAGATGCAAAGCACTGCCAACACCTTTCGGGGGTAAAATGAGAAAGGAGATTGCAATGAAGTCTGTCCCTTTCCCCAGGGACAGTAAATCCATGCGGAGCGTACTTGTCTGAAACTCCCTTTGAATACAATTGAAGTGTCAGAATAGCTTCATCTTCATTCGTCGCTTGAATCTGTGATGCTTAGCATATTCTCATCTTCATTAAAATGTAGACTCCTTGTCTTGAAAATTGCTTGTATGAGCCTGAGATATACATGAAAAGGTAAACCATTAACATTTCTGTTTGAAGGACTGAACACAATTAAAAGTGCATTTCAAAGGATTCTATTTAATGTATTGTTATATTCAGAATTACATGAGCCAGAAGTTTCTTTCATCTTTCAAACACTACACACTCTTTGTCAAAGTGTGATATAGTTATCTGTGTGTAACAGTATTTTGTTGAGGTTTTCCCAAACTGCCAGGTATAACAGGCCTAGCATCTACAGACACACTAGCAGTTGTGTGAGGCTGTAGGCAGCACAGTAGTGCTTTGAGCTAAATGCTAAGATTATCATGGCAACATTCTCACAATGACACTGCTACCATGTGAATATATGATAGGTATAATGTTTCCAACGTTTACCATCTTAGTTTATAGTGGTAGCATACTAAAGTGATAATTAACATTAGTCATTAGCTTAGTATTTTGTAACTAATTAAAGTAAGGGGAAAATAATTTTGAATTGGCAAACAGTGAAGGCAGGAGTTCAACCTTTACTATTAAGATACAATATAAGACAAAATCTGCATGGATCCATAAAACATAGTTAAGCCTTATATTGCTCATTTCTGAAAGCAAAGGTCTCTGTTGCATTAATAAATGACATATTTTCCTCTGCAACTTTTCTTTCAAGGCACACTCAAGTTACCATCACTATTGAGGTTTGTCAAAAAACAGAAGAAGGGTTGAGATGTAAAGTATGACTCAGATTATTTAGTTAACAAAATGTCAAACCTTTTTTCAATTCTGTGTACAGGTTACATATTTTGTAGTATAAATGATAAACAAAAATCTTAATAAACATTATTAATTTTCATATGATTTTTTGTCAAAGCCACAGAGGGCCACTAAAGAGGGGCAAGCAGCTCCGGAGCTGCTTCAGCCATTTCAACCACAAATGTGAACTTTTTGATGCTGCTAGATGAAAAATAACTATCTTCATGAAACCATGACTGTCTGTGAAAGATTGTTGCCAGTCCATGTAGAAGATGTTGAGATATCTCTCAGGATGAGTGAAACTTTGACCTGCTGGGGGCTCAAGATAAAAAATCACGTGGTCACCAAAGTCAGTAGGCTTCACTCTCTCGGAACCATGATGGCCTGTACAAAATTGCTTAAACCATTAACCATTTAACCATTGCTTAAAGTATGACTAAAAACACTATCTTGCTGCATGTTTGACTGTTTCATCATGTACTAAACATGTTTATATCATGTTACACTTTTATTGGGAAGCTCTGCAGTGGTTTTCTTTTAAGTAACTTTGGTTCGCTTTGATACTTTTAATTCTGATGTGCTTGCACATTTTCCTAACAATCTATCAATTGATTTTATGGTTTCTCTGCATCAGAGCCTCTATGACTACCATTATATAAGCAATTTCACCTCCCATGTCTAAAAACTCTCCAAAGGACTAATTAGCCAGAGACCCCCACCACCACCCAATTATCTCATCAATTACGTTTCTAAAAGCAAGTGAGGACTTAATTAGGGAAGTGTCTATATTGTTAAGATGCTTTTACCCAAAGCTGTCAACCCAAAAAGTGGTGATGCAGTCCAGTGTGCTTTTCAGCTCATCCCCTGAGGTCTGGACCACCATCGCATCTATCTTACCCTCATGAAATCCCTCTCTAAATCCATTGCTGTCTCCAATTTCAACAGGGCTTTTGTTGCTGTGTCTCAGGGGTCCAAGAAGTTTTTTTTAATCTAATTCTGCACTGTAATGTGCAAAATCAGAGGGCCCAAAGAAATCCAAAGTAATTAGCTCATGGATTGCATACAAACCCACTTGAGAGGCATACATACAGTTAATTATAGTGTAGTCACAAACAGAGTAAAATGACAATAAAATCAATAAATGCCCACATTAAAGTTTGCCAAGAACTTGTGCACAAGAAGAAGTGCTGTGGTGTATTTAGAATCACAGTGCATAGATATATTTATTGATTTGCACCCCTGTTGACCTTTAATCAGTGTAAGCTTAACTTATCTCAGCTAATGTTCTATGCATGTTCTATCTTTGGCATTGAGAGTCCAAAGCTAGTTCAGTCAGTCCAGAATAAATCAGGACTTTATTCAGTTGGCAATGAACTGATTCAAGACTAAAATTCTTTCTGGCTATATATCCTTGACTCTTTGTGACCGGTGGAAGAAGTGCTATGCTGTAAATGAAAAATGATCAGAGGTTTGGAGATAAGACACATTTTTATGCTGTTTTGACCTTTTGATTATAAGGACAGAAATCTGTAGGGCTGAGGGATACAGAAAGAATTCTCTGCTTGTTACAGTGGGTTGTATAAGTCTACTTGAGTGGAGCCTTTCTCTTGGACAAAGAAGAGTGTGATGCATCTATATACAAACTTTATTCAAATATGTTCCATCTGTGTCTTTTTAGGCTCAAAGCAAATACAATTTAAAAGCTGAAATTGAATGTATTTCTTTGAGCGTAATTGCTAAAGTTGGTAGAATTTAAGTTAAAATTCCTGTTTGACTCCAGATTCATGAATTGAGACTCAGAATTGATCATGTTTGTGTACTCAGCAGGTTTTCTGAATGATATGCTCATACAAAAATGATTTATTTTGTCTTAATAAAACAATATCAACAAAACAACAACAGATTTTTAAAGCTTTATGAACAAGTAAGAATTTCTACTGAAATGCATAGAGCCACTTCTTAAAATGTATCTGGTTTTCTCAAAAAAAAAAAAAAACATGTCTATGGCTTGTAGTGGTCAAAGACACAATAGGGGTGTTATTCCTTCACCGCAGTACATCGGTAAGCAGGCTAGAATGTCAACAGACCTGTGCAGGTCCATCAAAGTGCTACACATTTTTCATTTATAATAGACAGGGAATCAAAGAACCCACCCTTCGAACTCAGAGCCAGTTACACAATATCTTCTGCTGCCCCCACTTCACTATCTGTGTGCCTTTCATCCCGTCCTCTTGGAGAGGGACAGTGGATTCTCTTTCTTCTGCTCCTCGGCCTCTCTGTTTGATCTCTGTAATTCAGCTAATGAGGCTGGGCCTCTGGCAGGCAGCTGGCACACACACTAAAGGCAGCAGCACTGAGATGTGCCCCTAGATCTCAGTTAGCCGCATAGCGCCATCCCATCTGACTCAGCAGCCAACTCTGAGACATCCAGGGCCTGGTTGAACAAGGTGAAAGAATCACACTTAATTACCTGCTGTTGGAAAATCAGCAGAATTTAGAAATAATGGAATCTAGGTCAGCTTGATTTCAGCAGTAAAACTACAGAGAGCCGTGAGTTGAACCTATCAAAGCAAAGCTGGCACATTTTTTTCATTCTTAATTTTTTACATGTATAGAGTACATAGTGATTAATCTTATTTTGCCAACCAAATAGAGGACTGGGCAATTTGTTCCACATGATGAAGTAGTGCTGAAATGTTCTCCTGTAAAGAATGATTTTCATTACAGTGAAATTTTCAATGCAGTCAATCCTTCCATCGGTCACGCCCCTGTTATCAAATAGGTGGTGTCCCCATCAATTCAACTTTGGCACATGTCAGCAGCAACCTACATTCTCTGAAAAAAAAAAATCTAAATTATTTGTAGTGTGGAATATGAAATGTGCCAGACAGATTTGTCTCTGGAGTGCTGGGGAGGGCTGGGGAACATCTGAGTCAGCGGTCTTTGAGGCAAATGCAAACCTCTCAAAAATGCTAATCTTTGATTTCTTCCAGATTAGTGGGACTCAAGCTGAGCTGTAGATGCAGGAACACAAGTAGCTGGCGGCCATCCTGCTTCTGTCTCCTAAGCATCTGATTAAACGGAAACCTGATGCTGTATCCTCTTATTGTTGGTTTTGAAAAAATGGCTGTCCTTGCCGATGTTACGAAAGATGTTTTTCCCAGCTTGTTTTATCATCAATATTTTGATGTAGACATTCTGCATCTCTTTTAAGTAGAAGCTGACAGTGTCAGATGGAGGCACACATGCTATCTACACTATGATTTAACACAGATAAACTATGTCTTGAACAGTATTCAAATAAATCTTTTTGGCAGTTTGTCTGCGTAGTTGGTATTGGCATCTCCTCACAGTGGCCCCCTTACAAAAAAAACAATGTCGCTCACAGCGATGAAAATAAGAAGCGTGTCCATGACTGGGCATTGGGTGTCTTGCTCATTGTTGGTGCTATTAATTCCATGTCTGTTTGCTGCGGTAGCCATGTGACCTGAGGTTTGTTCACTCAAAGTGAAAGCTTCCAGCCTCTTTGGAGCAAGGGTATAGGAGCCATGCCTGCTCTGTGCCCTGCTTGAATGCCATGTCCCAGAGCCAGGCGCAGATGGCATGAAAGAAACCCTGAACTGTAGAGAAAAACCCAAGGCATCCACCTGGGGGCTCACAGGGTGGCATCATGGTGGAACAAACTCAATGTTCACACCACCAGGCTCCAGCTCTGCCACAACTCGGGGCTTTTTCAGTTTTCAAATTCTAGCCCTCTCTGCTTTACTTTCTCTGCTGCAAATATTTAGACCATAGGAAATAGGGAATGACATGAGTCAGCATATGTAAAATAACCATAGTTTAACTGCTTCTTGTTTAACTTAAAATCTTCCACATAACGCAGGTGCAGCGAACACATACAATGAGCCTGCAGTGCAATCACAATGTTCTCAGATAAACTCATCAAAAAGTACACAAAGTTGGCAAAAAAGTTTTAATTAATGAAGTCATTCATTTGTTTAATCAGACATGACACGGTGGTCTGTATTTACATATTTATTCAACTGAGAAAACATTATGTCGGAGCCCTCGGCACAAATGTCATCAAAAGCTGAAATTTGAAATTCCAATCCTCTGCATGAGAGACATCACCAAAGGGAAGAAAATGGGAGAGTGGAGCAACAAATAGATTATCTGGCAAAGAATTTACTCAGCAACTTGGTGCAAATCTCAGGTGACATATCAGTCTTGTTAGGTGTAGACTTCTTCCTGATTGTGTAAATGTTCCCTGAAGTATAGACCAGACAAAAAACATGGGGTGTTTGATGACAAGTACTGCTCAAGAGTCATTCTTGCTCATTTGTGCTATCACACTATGTAGCTTAAATACCATATATTGTTTCACTTTTCTATAGTTTGATTGAAATTTTAAGTAATGTTAAATATGGATATCTGAAGGAGGTTACTCTAGATTTGAATTGTACAGGAGGTCTCGTCCTTGATCCCTTGCATCAGTGTGTCTCAGCAAGAATGGCACTGACGGGTTCAGTATTTCTGTACATTTATCATGCTCAGTGGTGACAGTCTCTTTAATGCAAATTCTGAAATTTAATCAAATTAAACAGACAGAGTTTGGGGTGGCAGCAGAGGCTGCGGTTGTGGGTATGTAGGCGTGAAGACCCAACCATACATGGCTCCACGATAATGAGTTGGAGCAAGCCATCAGTGGGTGTGGTGTGAAAGTGCTGAGCGGGGAAAGTGAAGGTGAGCCCCACAGGACTCATTTGAGAGGAACGTGGTGCTGAGAGCAGCTCAGAAGCCATACACACAAAAGAAAATCACAATTACACATAATTACAGCTTGAAAACTGTGGGCAAAGGGGCTCTTTATCTGCCTGTATTGGCTCAGCACTCCACTGTGCCTCTAATTGCTACTCTGCTACTTGTGCATATCGCTTTCTGCGCCAGTTGCCATATATTGTTGAAGCATTCACAAGGCACACCTTCAGTATACTCTACTGCTTTGAAAATTGAACGGCTTTGAAACTGAAAAGCTTTGAAAATTGTTTTGTTTGCTCACAACAGATGCTGATACATTTTCCATATCTGTCTTATTTGTACAGTATAGCCACCTCCATTCTAAATAAACCTAACATTGGCTTTCTTTTAATCTGTCCAGCTGCTTTATTTTGTGCACATCTAGAATACAACAGCATGGCAAGGGCTTTGATTCCCACTGCAAGCATCCATTCTAAAAATGTCCACCCATACATCTCCACAATGCACTTTAGTCAAAGCCATCCACCACATGTGGAGAAGTGTTAAGCTCTGGGGGAAAAAATAGTCGATATAGAGTGTGTGGGGTCGGTGAGCGTGAGCATGTCCAAGTCAGCCCCATTCGTCTGATGAAATGACAGAAAACTCCAGGGCTGTATACAATACAGTTGTCATGTAGCCATTACATTTTGTTGCTTAAGGGGTCTTTCAGCTCTTGTTGTTAGTCTGTCATCTAGTTCCTGATACTGCTTTTACTTGTTACTATGGAACTCACAAACAATTCTACACAATCACATAAACTGATGTGATGGTTACTTCTTTTTGTCTGCATTTATATCTTCTTCCTTGGAAAGTACACTGTGACAAACGTGTTAAATGGGTTTATAAATAAGTGTGAGCTGACTGTATTGCAGTGGTGCTCATTATGCAAAGTACTCTTTGGCTATTATCTAGATATTTTGCAGCTACTCTTTGTTATTTTCTCAAGTAAACTTACAGTAAATAATGAAGGTGAAATCTAAAAGAGAGACAACTTAATAAATAACTATATGTATGTGTGTTGTCATAGTCAGAGGATTACATTTATCATTTTGATTGGTTGCAGTACTTCTCATCTAAGGGTCAGAGGGCAGACACTGAAGAGACAGGACGAGAGGAAGGTTCCGTTCTGGTGTTTTGTTCAGACCATGAGGGACAATGAATCCTCTATTGCAGGAATTATTATTTAAACATGATAAAATGTTTGAATGTTTTTATTACCTAAAAAAGCCTAAATAATAGAAATATTAAAAGACATTTTTAAAAGGGGGTAGTTGGTAAATTGTTGCTACATGGCAACAATGTGGCTATAGTGGAATGTGAAAAGTACCATAAAATCAGATTTATCTCTTAAAATATAATAATAATAATTAGTGAAATGTATAACCCAATGTTTAAGTAGTTACATTATTATTAGTTCAGTTGTTATTTGGAATGTATGCTAATAATGGCATCGTAATACACCTGTAATAAGACACAGGGACTGTGGGACTTCACTACCTTGATGAAAAAGAGATATATATATTTTATTTAATCATTCTCATTCAGTGTTTTACATTTGATTGAGTCAAATGGCAACAAATTCATTTTACCATTTCACAAAAATCTTATAACATCCAAGCATTTTTATGATGAAAAACAGTTACTCACTCTAAATAGATCATTTCTGCCGAAATATTGAACCAACTTTGGGAGGCCTCAGATCATCATCTTTTCATCTTGTCAGTGTCACTTGTCCATTAAAAAAGGAAGGGCAAAAAGGATGTCCTGTCATGTGACGTGCTTTCAAAGTAAAAGACCCCTTTTAACAACTAAACAATGAAACATGGATTCTATATTACTGCCTTTTAGTAAAATCGAGATCAAGTAATTGTTGCCATATGTCAACACCATGCAATAGAGGATGGATTTTATCTACAGAAGCACCAGGTCCTCTTCTACGGAGTTAGCCATGTTTCTACATTAGCCCAGAATACTGCCTCTAGATAGGGGTGTTTTTGCATGAGGACCGCTAAATGCCACTAAATCCTACACACTGGACTTTTAACTACTGAAAATGTCAATGTTGACATCAAGCCTGAGACCCCTGACTTTTTAAGTATCTAACCAAAACTACAATCTTTTCCTGTTTCTATCCAGGTGTTTTAGCCACCTAAACCTGAAGGAGATGCATGATGACTCCACTTTTTTGCACTGCTTTATATTTGCTGCTTGACAAATGTTTCTAGCTACAGCATGTCATGTATGCTGGTTTGCTTCTTTTTACCACACCAGATTCCTGATGAGATTAGTGTCATACTTCAGCATGGCATAATGCTATCAGCATTATCACAACACTAGGGCTAACAGTTAACAGTCCCCAGTTTTTCTGTAAGTGACTGCTGTGTGATACTACTGCATAGCTTGAACGATTTCATGCAGTCACTTGATAAACTTTCTTTTTGCATTTTACTATTGTACTATGCACTTTCTTTATCCACTCTATTGATATCTGACTTATTGCTTTTCTTATTTATCAGATTTTTTTTCCTTTGGTCTCGCTTTGTCATCGTTTTCCCTGCGTTTAATGTTACCCTGACCCATTTGCTCCCTTCACAGCAAAATCCAATATTTGCAGATACGCTCCCTGCCTCAGCCTCTGTAAATATGTTTTCAAAATCCCATTGATGTGGTTTTTTCTCTCTGTGCAAATGGAAGGCTTGTAATTAGATTGATTATTTTAATACATCTTGACAGAATTAAACCTTCCTGCAAAAGAAACTCAAATTCAGAAGTCATGAGCAATAGTAAGGAGTTTACTATTTCTGTGCCTTGAATGCAGGCCTCAGAGACAATATATCGAATACAGACTAAACATTATGCATGCAGCAGTGTTGAATGAATAATGCGCGTGCCTTTGGTCTCCATTCCTCTTCTGATGTGAGGCGTTAGTGACATAAATCCATCTGTCGCTTGACGGAAGAAATGTAAATCTTGGACCCCTTTGCATATCATGTCTAATTGGCTTCAGTCTTCAAACAGTTCTGCCTTTTAGATGAATCTTCATCAGATGGATAGTCTGGCCCGCTCATTTAATAACCCTCTGTCAGATCCCAAATGGACAGCGTGATTTCACCACTCCCTGATGAACCCTGAAAATTTGCATCTAAACAATGAAGTACTGTCCACTAGACCCAAATACCAAATCCTCCATATCCCTATACATCTGTTGTAGATTGTCTATTGCAAGTCAACTCAAGAGTAGTCACTCAATGGACCTCATTCAAAATTAAGTTTATTAAGTGGCCCGTATGAGTTATTTAAGTGGCCGGCAGTAGTAGGTAGGTATTTGGCTTGGGGAACGAAAGGCGGCCAGATCAAGTCCAGTATAAACCAGTCTATATGGAGTGCGGACTGGTAGCACAGAGATGCCCTTGAGCAAGGCACCTAACCTCTAACAGCTTAGGGCGCTGTGCTATGTGGCAGACCCATTTCTCTGATTTCTTTCCACTTCAATTGTATACCTATTCATTTTTCTGTGTGATCTGTGTGTGTGCAAAAATGAATAACAAAGTGAAAAGTAGTAGTAGGGGAGCAGGTCCTCTGCTATGGAGTCCGCCATGTTTTACCACCATATTTCTACAGTAGCCCAGAACAACTGACCAAACACAAGCCAACATATTGTTCATAGCTGTACTATGATTTTTTTTCTAATTGTTTCAGGTCCTCTAATACCACTGTTGACACTGCTAAATTTATGTTTTTGTTTGCTGAATTCTGACAGACCCTATATAAGCATAATGAGCAATTTATGGCAACTTTGTTCAGTTAAGAGAGTTTGTTGAATCTGACTCGGAGGAGAATTTTAGGATAAAATTACAAAACAATGTGTGGCCCAGTGTGTGTGACAAAAAGAGCACAATGTCCTGTTTTTGTTGGTTTCTATCTCTAAGGATAGAAGAGCAAAAATGACAGCAGAAGAGCAGAGAGCAGAGATGAGAAATGACATGCAACAAAGATCCCCAGCTCCCACTAACTCTAACCCTCTACGTTGGGTTCATGGTCCACACTTTAAGGTCATCAGGGCAACCCTTAGTTGCCCAGACATAACCAAACCTTAAAGGTGCACTATGCGA
>NW_023339663.1:21284918-21287550 GCF_004916995.1 Morone saxatilis | reverse complement strand
TGTTTTGTTTGGTATTTACTTTGAACGACAACAGAAGTGATGTCATGCAGGATCGCATAGTGCACCTTTAACCATAGAGGTGGCAGATCAGAAAACGCTTTTTTATGGATCAATTTGGAAGACATAAGGACTTAAATTACTATCAGCAACCTCCAAGATGCTGTGCATTACAGACAGGGAAGGACCAATCCACAGTGCTTTGCCCAATTTTAATTTCAGAATAATTAAATGTAAACTCTGATGTCAGTCATAACATTGGTAACATTGTAATTATATCTAGTCTTGGTCCTTAAACCAAGCTGGGTACATACTGTGCTTGATCCCAGGTCTCCTTCAGGGAGTTTCCCATCTCCTTATCACTTTCACAGTGCTCAAGCAGGGGGAGCTGGGAAATCTAATATTCCGCTTCATGGTTATGGAGCAGGCTAGACCACTGCTCATGGCTTAGCAGTCTTAAATTGCATCAGGGAGAACCATGCAATGTACATTTTGCTCCCTAACTCCAACTCATTGAGCGTAATGTATATATTAGTGTAGGCAGGTGGGGGAGTCAGTTCGGCTACAGCTGTCAGCATTACTGCAAGGTATGAGAGATTGGAGCAGGGGATCCCCACAGGTATAGGGGTCTTACGTGCAGGGTTACATGCTTTATTACATACCCTCTCCACCTTTGCACATGAAACCTTAGTTTACTTCAGTCTATGATGAATAACATGCAGTGGTTTTATATACAAATGCATTTAAATTATTAATAACAATTAGATAACAAGTTGCATCATCAGCTGCAGTGTGAGTTGAATAGGTGATACAAATAAAGCACTCAGTGTTTACGCCTGCATGCCAGTGTGTGTTCATGTAAAATATATTAAATATTTTTCAGCAGATTTAGTTGACTAACAGCTGTTATCTTCTCACCATTTTACAGAATGTACAGTAAAAGGGTGAACTAATGTGCACCCACACAACTCAAAACAGCATTATGGCCCTTAAGAGGTTATAGGCCTGGTAATAAAGGATGGCTATCCATTTATTTGGCTTGGTCAAGTGATGCTTTGAATTTATTTATAACCTCTCCTTAGAACTAGTCACCCGGGTCTAGTGCACATTTAGGAAAGGAAAGGGTACACAATAAGGCAATAAATAGTGATTTTAACACCAGTTAAAGAGGGTTCTGTGAGTGAGGCTCTGAAGTGGACAGGCTGAGAGCCGAGGTCTTGATCATTTAGACTTGTCATTCCCTACTTGTGTTATGAAGTGTGCACAAATGGGTTAAGAATGGCCACTGCTGGGCATTGCAAAGCACCTGCTGCTCCCCAAACAACAGTCACATTAAGATGGCAGATGAAGATGGGGCCTAGATAGACGTAGAGGCTGTTCTCCCAAGAACACTGACAGCATCCGTCATTTCAGCATATACCACCAAAAAAACATATGTTTATGCGACAAAGCCCTCTAGCAGCCATAGTAATTATGATAGGAGAAAAGGACGTTAGTTGACAGCACTGAGTACCAAAGATTGTGTCGGAAGGAGGTTAGAGTGGATTAATGGGTCAGTAAAAGATTGGACTTTTTCCTTAGAAAACAGCTGATAATTTCTTGTTTCCTACCAACCCTCTTTTGTGATTGTTTCCAAACCCTTACAGTGCAAAGTGTTATTTATTGTTACCATTTTGTGCTAAAACCAAACCTTAAACATTGATAATCATAATTAATTTGATTTATTTTTCAACAGTGGTTTTTGAAGACTGCCAACAAGGATGTCAGATTAGAGAGCATGGACAAAGGACTGAATAAACTGAAGGACTTGTTGACCACGTAGCAGTGGCCCACATTGTATCAGTACAGTACAGAGTGGCCCATGATACTGCCCAGCCACAGCACGTGGCACAGCACGTAGTGGCAGTGGAGATCAATAATTCCCCTCATTCAGACTAAAGTAACAAGCATGTTTTTGAAATGTGAGTAGAAAGTACATATATATGTGCTCTTTGTTACTTCCCACCTCTGTCCACAATCCATTGATGAATCTTGGCACTAAGCTCGAAACAGACAACTGGTTTTATGGTGGGCAAGTGTTCAATGTACTGTCAGAGCTCACTATTAATAACTGACTGCATTCTGCATCACCTTTAATCTAGTCCAAAAGAAGGTCAGAAAGAATCTTTTGGTTGCAGGATCTGCACCTTTGAGAAACAACCTGCACATTAAGCTCCTTCATACTCCTGGCATAAGTTTTTTAAAAAACAGTTTATAGTTACATAATTTCCCCAGTTCTCTTTTAATTGGGAATGTCCAACTCCCTATGCACTGCAGTGCACTACAGTTATTGCTAACTCAGTTGGCATGAAGAGGGTATAGGCAGCCATCTGCTACCTTTGTGATATACACATTGTCACCAGCTGCTTCTTTTATTCTGCGAGCAAACAACATTATTGAGCAATGAGGAGAGCCTGCGTTCCCACTTGTGAACCGGACCTATTGTGCGCATTGGAACACAAAACCAATCTGGAGGTACCGCTACCAGGAGTCAAACCTTGGCTCTGCAATGGTGGATGGGAACTTCCCATTGAGAATATTCTTCATCTTATTTTACTGCATTTTCTACAGGAGGTATTGAAAGGAGGGGGGGGGG
>NW_023339663.1:21264174-21284818 GCF_004916995.1 Morone saxatilis | reverse complement strand
AGGGGGGGGGGGGGCATTCATGCACACGCAGCCAAATGCCATTGATGGACCATTAATTATGTTTCAAAGGGAAGAGAGATGTTTCTTTAGGGAAAAGAACATTTGATTCTGGGTGCTCGCCATCGATGAAAAGATGGGAAACATTTCTAATTGAATGCAGGTGGTTGAAAACAGCTCCACAGTCCTAGGCTGTGATTGTCCATCGCTGGCACATAAACTGCTTTCAGGGACAGTAACCTTGTGGGGCCCAACATGAGGCCTTTTTTGTAGAGGTGAGAGGAGCCTAGCCATGCTTATCAGCACATGTTAATTTTGAAGATTGGAAAGAAGATGGTGGAGGCCCTATGCTGATGCCTGCTTTTGCCTACCACATAACCTTTGAGGAAGTCATATTTTGCCACAGTTGTGATGCATAGGGATTGGTTCACTTCATCTTTTTTCATTTTTATGTGTAAGGCTTACACTGTAACCACTTGGAAATAAACACCATGAGTTTTAATGGACTAATTTGACTTTGAAGAGATATCTATGCTTCTAACACATGTGCCGGATGGGCAGTAAAACAGCCTGGACTAATATAATATGGTTTCTGTTATCACTCTTGTTACTTTCGGTCTTTGATGCAGCTCCCTTTAGAATTTTTTGAAAATTCCTTTTCAGGGTCATGGGGGTCCTAATGGCTTCACTGCAGACAAGCTGCCAGTGTTAAAAAAGTTGGGAAGACACTGGCATTTGTAGTTACAGGCAATTTAAAGTCTCCAAATGCTCTTTCTTGAATGTCTTTGAATTACGGGAGGAAAACCACATGAAGAAAGGGAGAAGACAGAAAATGCTGGAGCCAGGAATAAAACTCCTTATTGCTTAGAGGCAAAAGTCCTAACCTCTGAGTCACTATGTCCACTGAGTCACCCATTTATGACAGTTAGTTCTACAATATCAGCATCTTATTTGATGTATGTTATTTCCCAGTGTCCCCACAATTTACTGAAATTTTGTTTAAGTGCAGCAATAACTTCGATGTTTCTCTAAATGAAGGCTTGTACCTGACTACTTTGTCCCTGGAGTTTTAAATGACGCAGGTCAAAATCATTTCAAAGCATGGCCTTCATGTAATATCTGGAGTAAAGTTGAAATAAAAGATGTAAATGTCTGGAATTTGTGGCTGCATACTGTGACAATAAAATAGCAATAATGCCATTATCTTCATGTTGTTATTTCCCGTTGTAACTTTTAATGTTTGTAGTTTTCATTGTTTTTCATATTGTTATTTGCTTTTTTAACTTTCTAATGTTTGCATAGTACAGCACTATGTAACTGCTTTATAAATATAGTTTACTTACTTATTATTCAGCAACTTACATTCTGTTGAATGTTGAGCATGTTAGTCAGATTTTTGTTTAAGTCATCAAATTAGTTTGGGAGGTTGCATTAAATAGGATGTATATGGTCAAAGCATTTTCCGCCACATATATAATCTATAGGATAAAGATAAGGCTTTTTGACAGGCAGGTTTAATGAAGCTAGAAAAAAATACTGAGAGAGGTGAGAAAAATACTTAAAAATGCTGCCACCTTACACACATATGAGGAACTCTTGAATAAAACTGTCTCTCTCTGGAATTCTTGTGGCCAGAAGCAGACTTTGGCTGTTGTGGGCAGCTCCCAGATATAGATGTGGTTGACAGTATAAATATGAAACAGGGTATAGTTTAAGAATAGTAAGCTTACTCAGCAAAATGTCACTGAATGCTGTATACTAAATAACTGTGTTCAAGTGCTGCTGTGTGCCCTGTTGTGTGTGTATGAATACATATGAAATTTAGAGCTCAGGTTGTTCAGTAGACCGCATAGCCATAAAATGAAAGGCCTTTTTTTATGTGCAGGTGTTACCCTTCGCAGTGTTTTGAACACCTGAAGGATGTTACTAGTGATTCAGGCCGAGAAAATGTTAAATGAAGATGTACAGAATTGAAATAGAATTTCCTTTTTTTTTACCTTTAGAATAATGTGCTGTGAAAAAATAAGTTTAATATAGATCTGAGAAATAATATAACAGAATATGGCCTGTGTGTTTACTCCAATCTTGCTCTGTGCCTGTATTCATGCATTTTATATTTCGACATGTACTACTACCATGCTGTTGAACAGAGAATCAGATAAGAGCAGATGTGCTGTATGCAGTTTTATATTTCAATTTGGCAAATCCTATTCCTATCTGGACAGGATGCAGTTTTATCATCCAATTTGCTGCATTCTACATTGACATCCCTTCAATAAATAGGTTATGGTTCATGGAATTGATGTGAGGTATGGGCATGCCAACATCCAGATGCAATAAAGTTTGGTTTATGCGTCCTGCTACAGTAGCTCGATAACTGTTGATCACAAATTGGTGTATTTGCGGGGTTCCCATGCAAGTGCATATTTGTGTGTGAGCTAACATGCACACTGTATATTTCACACACTTGCATTGGTTGTAGATGACCCAGATTGAAAGATATTCAGATTTTATGTGCTTTACTCAAGGGAACTAAATTTTTTATTGTGTCATATGGTCTACACTTGTCTGGGGGAAAAATATGCAGGCAAATGAGGAGACTAATAAGTGCTTTTCACTCTAGTATGTTACTTCCCTACTGATAAGTATAGGCATTAAGCCCAACTTGGGCCTTCTCTGAGAGTAATCAGCAGTTTGGAAAAGCACTGTAGTTAGATGGACCCTATACTAGCACTGTGACAATCCTATTAAGAAAACACTGTGTGCTGTTAGTGTGACGCAAATTGGCTACAAGTAGTCTGGCTGCTCTCCAGGCATGACTCAAGGTGACGGCAGCAACACAAAGGCACAAAGTTACTGTCCAGATCAATACATGCATATTGAAGACATGGGGCACATAGCCACTTGTTTAATGTGGTACTCTGTAATGAAACTAAATAGTTACAGGAGGAGAAGTGAAGCCAAACCAACAGTGTTATGATGTTTGTACGCTGCTCAGTCTAGAACAAAAGCAGCAGATCAACACATCTGTTCCTATCCTTCAGAGTGTCTGTCTGTTTCCATCCAGCAGACCTAATGATTTCTCACGTATGTCATGAGAGAAAGGCTCACTAAAGCACACACATTGGCACACACAAGCCCACTCTCTCTCTGAGGAACTGCAGAATAGAGATTGAAAACACAGATACACTTATGACTGAATAGACATATTGCACTTTAAATTACAGGGAGTTTTGATGCATTTCCTGTGCTGAGAAAAAAACCCTGCCACAATACGAGGAGAAAAAGGGAGTGCAAGGCGGAGAAGAGTATCACATGTCAATGTTTGCGTCATGAAAAGAATTATAGTCCATATCTCTGGAGCCATGCTCATGTACCCCTTTGTATTCAGTTAATGTTCACTTTCTTTTATCTTTTAATGCAACCATTCGTCTCAATGTCTAACACTGTGGCAGAAAGAAATAAGGCGGCATCCCGTTTCCTCACAAGGGTGAGTAAATCATAGATTGTACTCAGAATCCTTCACCATGCCTTCATCTAATCCTTTCTATATCCATGTGTGTTAAGTCAGCAGGCAGAAAGACTGTATCTTTTTGTCCTTAAGTAAAACAAATATAGAAATGTATTTATCTTTCAGTAATCTAAAGACAATTCACTTTATTAGGGGCTGTGTAATTTATCCTTTGATTTTGACCAAAAACAAGCCTTTCCTGACAGCGAAATACAGTTTAGCATAACCAGATGTGCAAAAAGCAGTAAAGTGCAGAGTAATAGAGGGGTAACATAAAAGACAGCGAGGGAGAATATACTAAGATAGCAGTTACAGTAGGCAGTGCAGGTATAAGTGTAGTGAAGGTTTAAGTACAAGTAATGCTAATAGTAGATATTATACAAAATAAACAGCTGAAGGTGTGATATGAATACAGTGTATTACCAGTGCATTTTGCATAATATTTAATGCTAGGCTTTTATGCTAGTTTTTTGTTGATTCATCATTTAGTGTTGTAATGCTTACAGAATCCAGTGCTTCCAGGACCATTATGTACAGTTATATATTATTATACAGGTATATGGATAAAAACATTTGAGCATGCATCAAGGAGTTCAAATTACTTTCAGTAAAAAGCTCTTTTTGAAAACATGAGTAGACCACATTATTCATCTGTCCCATCTCCGTCACTGGACACAGTAATTTAAATGAGACTAAACTTGCATTGCTAATGATAAAATCATCATTTTTGGCATCTCTATGTTAAATTGACTGTTTTTGGAATGTTTTTAAGTTAAGTTGCTCTGTGTAACATTTAGGAGGATCTTGGCAAAAATGTCATATAATATTCATAAGTTTTCATTAGTGAATAAAAATAAGGTCACCATTATTTCTTTTGAATGCAAAGATTTGAAAACTCAAGTAGGCATGCAGGAGGGATCATTTGCCCCTTCACCTTTGGACAAGGAGACTGAACAGTTAGTTAATTTATTTTAACACAGTATAACATCACGCAAGTCTCGTTGTTCAAAACACGGAATAAATAACTTCCAACTTTACAAAAACAAATACTTGCGGACTTATGGAGACAATGGATGATGTATAACTTCAAACTCGCTCCTCTTCCTCCATTTCATGCCTCTCCTGACCCTGGCTGAACCTGGCTTGTCTTCATCCCCAGAGTCAAAGTCCTGGTCAGAGCCGCTGTAAATCAGTTGGCGTCCGTTGAGGTTGTGAGTCGCTGGATCCACCACTCCTCTGCTCATAGGGTTTAAACTCTACCTGTTCTTCGAGCTCCCTAATTGGGTACAGACAGCTAATAGGACCACTAACAAGCTAGTGGCAGCAGCCAGTACAGTTAACATCAGTTAACGTATGCAACGGTGCACCAGTAAGCGATCACCTGCGTTTCATGAGAAAAGGTCCAAGTTGCAACAGTCCCCTGATACTTTAATCCCGGTGCCAAGGTGCAGATCCTGAACGAAGTTTAACGTTTTTGTTTTTCTATGACTAAGACTCTTCTCAGCGACTAACCATTAAGTCAAATATTAGAGGGCAGCCCTACTTGAATACCTTTAGAAAGGGAATTGTAATGGAATGAGTAATTTTGCCTTAAGCATCTATCGAAGGAGATAACAATCAAATAAAATCATTAAAAATATATTTTTTAAAGTTGCCATATTCTTCCATTAATACATTTACAATAGTGTAGTTGCTATGTTACTAATGCTGGTTATCTAGGACCGTTGCTCCAAATTGAACAGCATGATATTTATTTATTTGCAGGAATCTTCTTACAAGCATGTGTGACTAAAGGCAAAGAAAATCATCATGTGTTCATGTATACTTTACATCATGCATGTACTGTGTGTAAAAAGGCTGTCTGCATAATTTTGGATACAAGTAAACCATGCCTCATTTATATTGAACCTTGAATATTCTAAAGATGGAGTGCCTACTGAAATATTTAAATATAATTCAAGGAAAAGTAGAAGTACAGTACCTTCCAGGCATCAAAGCAATTTTATTCACAAAGAAATTAGTTTTTTGGGGTTTTTTTTTTACTTCCTGGGGCCACAGAAAGATATAAAAGTGTGTTCTTGCCTGGTAAGGTCTAAAAACACGTGAGGGTATTCCTCAAATAAAAAAAATATATAAGCTAATTTAAAAACTACCCAAATGTTAAGTTACTAGCCATAAAACTTGAGCTCATGGCTATTTTTACAACTTTATCAACATTAGCAAATTGTTGAAGGTAAAAAACAATTAGCAGAAGCTATTCTTAATCTCTTCTCTGCTGAAAATGAAATTTACCTCAAATGTGTGAAAAGCTGAAGATAGCCCTGAGCCAAACTAGAGAATTTTGTGCAAACTCATTAAAAGATTTTATGATCTGTTGTCTTATTATAATTAGCTATCATAAGATGATACCAACAGTCTTAGTGTTAAAGCTTTAATAAATATTTGTATATTTTATCATGTGGATTACTTGTATGTGAAAGGGGTCGCTTGTAGTGATAAACCCATAGAGAAGTATCACTCTGCAGTGCTACGACGCTTTATAGCATATGTTAGTTAATTGTTTTTGTTTTCCAGCTCGCAATGTAATTGTTTTGGTGCACTGCACTGGTCATGGTTTTCAGCAGCAAAAAGCATAATTTAAATTGAATAAAAAGCTATAAAATCCCACTATATGCTACCTGCCCACAACCAAGCAGTTGGCAAGTTGGTGTACGTAGAGCATGTAGCAGCTAAAGAGCCAGCTATTTCCCTCAGGAACAGACCCTTTTCACAGCACACATTTTGACTTGTCAAAGAAGGAAAAGCACACGTGGAATTAATAATATTAATGATGGCTACATTCCATTTAGGTGAGCTAGTTTCAGGGGTACTTCAGTTATTGCCAGACAGGTTAATACACAGATCAAATCTAAAATCTGTGAATTTTAATGCCCAGATGATCATACAGGCCTACAGTTATTTGGCAATGCTGTGGGAAAGGAAGATGTTTGAAGTCCTCGGGACCAGTTCTCTTCTCAATGTTTTTTTATTTTGAAGTCAAGGCTGCAGCCTCTTTCCGCCTTGGTTCTGATGAAGAGGGTTTTCATTGTATGGAGTAATTCACTTTCGTTAGCGCGTTTCATTATTGAGCCTGGACATCCTGAAATGAACTAAGCTGACTGTATTGGCATTACTCTTTGTTGTTTGTAATATTAAAAACAGACGTCTTGATGTCAATCTATCAATCAAGAGGACGCTTTCAAGCTCAAACATTATCATAGGGAAAGGTAGCCAGTGGTAGAGAAAGAGATGAGACACTCATAAAGTAATTTATTTTGTCTGTACTATATACTGTGTTTTGGTTTTGATGGCTACTGTTTCTTACCTCACTAGAAAAACTTTGATTATTAATTAGTTATTGTTTTAATCTGCATGTAATTGCGTATGTTTAGGATTTGGAACAGAATATGTCCTCATCTAACACAAATATAACACAAGGTAATTTCACACTGTACTAAATTTACGTTTTTTTAAATTCAGATGCCATATCTGACTTAATTCAGAAGAATGTGAATGGAATTCAGTAGTACTGTAGTGCTATGGTGGAATTATTATTACATTAAACATTTTACTATTTATTCAGGCCCTACTATGTTACATCTTAACAGGAATCAGTGTATTTGGAAGCAGTCCATAAGGCCATGTTTAACTCTCAGATTTTTGTCCCATCCAAAAGGACTGTGAAATCTATCCTATTAAAACCAGTCTAATATGGAGGACTAATTGATCAAAACAATGTCATAATTACAATCATTGCGGTGATTTGGGCTCATTACCCATTCTGGATGCAGGAATTTGTCCAATTGAGTGGGTACTGACAGAGCTACTCTCTGCCTTTCCAGACTTCTAATTTCTTGGTGCCACGTGTACATCATTTGTCTTAGACAGAAATCTATTCTGAATGGAAGGCTTTCATTAAGTCATCCAATAATGAGCCTGTTTGTCAAGTACAAATGCCAGTGTGCTGAGGGGGGTCATTCAAGGGCACTATTCTGCTGGTTTATTCACCCAATACTCAGAAAAAGGAAAATCCAATATCAGTTTCCTGTAGAACATCACCTGAAATTAGGAAATTGGCATTAAATGTGCGACATGTGTAAGTGTTTTTATAGGTGCAATTATGTTTCCACAATGTAGCAATGTATACAGATTACTTTTATTTTCCCTTTTCTGCTACTGATGGGTGTTTTTCTCACCAGAGCTAGTATACATTTTTAATTGACCTCCCAGGTCTACTCACATGTAAACATTCAATTCACTCTGTGATGGAGATCTATTCTGTCTGATCAATACACAAGTCCCAGCGGGGTCTCTGACACTGTAGTCAGCAGGTCTTCTTATAGCAGTTATAACATAGCTCTGATTTTCTCTTTCTGTAATTGAGAAGCCCGATGCCTAAGAAGTAATTAGTCTGTTGGACAGTTACATTTTTCTGCAAGAGAAGGTGTTCTGCTTAATAAGAATGCAAACCTCCTGCTGTATGGAGACAAAAAAAGACCATGAAGTCAGTCATTAAAAAAAAGCTTGAGGCAATTTCCCACTAACTTCAATTGACAAAACAGTCCACTCTCTCCATCTCTCCCTTTTACCCTTTACAATAAGTATCTAATTCTGCTATTTTAACCACATTACCACATAATTTGCTGCTTTTCCATACAATTAGAATAGTATAGTAGAATAGTCCATGATGAATGTGGATTATTTACAACAGTGTAGTTGTTTCCCCACCATCACCCAAACCACACCCTTGGGCAGGTGAATTTGAGGCTGACATATTACATACAGTATGTGCAGTCTCCACTGCATCATGGGCCGATGTAATATATTACGCCTCTGAAACACAGGGGAGACAGCAAGCGCAGACGTGATGTGCATGCAGCTAAAGTTTGCAACAGAGAATGTCCTGAATTATTTAATACCAAACAAGGCCTGGGTGAGCGCTGAGGATAACAGTTCATTTAGGTAATGCATGGTGAGAGCACTGTCAAATTTTCCCCCAGATACATTCTTAACACATCCAAAAGAATAGAAATATAAAGCCACATTGGCTTCTCTTGCAACATATTGCCAAAATCATTCAATGTGAAAAGTCCCCAGGCCTTGAAAATATGGTAGCCTTAGAAACATTATGTGTTTATTCAAATGTAGCAATATCAGATTCTTCTCGATGGACATTCGTGTTTGTGGTTTTAATATAAATAACTGCATTGTGATAGCCTGATTAAAAAGAATATGTGTATGCAATTTATATTTCTTTTACTTTCTAGACAAAAGAGGGGGCCATTTGTGGCAAAGTCCTTTTTTGTGTACAGCCTCAGGTGTACAGGATCCCTGACATGTGTGTGACTGAATGAAAAACCTATTCAGTACCATTCCTGTGCCATATATGTCCAGCAGGGCATTCCTAACAAAAATAAATGATGTTTTATGTCTAGGGCTGGGCTACCCTTTGCACCGTAAACAAGCCACCAGGTGCAATAAATCCCAGACTAAGATGTAGCACAATCCTAATCTATCCTAATATGCAATCAAGGGATATCAGCTCTGTGTGGCTCCTGGTGAATCACCACACGGTACAGTAAGTGAAGAGATGCAGTCTGAATGAAATAGATAAGCGTGTTTATGTGTGCATGTCTGGATAAGTGGTGTGCCTGTTGATTTTTGAGTGACAGTGAGCCCTGTTGCCAAGTGAAGATGAGCCTTTCATGTGGAAGTGCACTATATCCGGTGTGTGCACAGTGTTTTCTCTGCATAATGCTTGCTCCCAGCATAACCACATCTCCAACGCCTGCTGTAAAACACTGGGGGCTTCACAAAGTCATTTTCGGTCACTTTTGGTATAAATTTTCAAGTGTGAGAATATTGTCTTGCTTCATAAGACACCAGTCAACCTGCATTTTCCAAGTGTCAGTAAAATAATTCAACTCATTAGGCTTCCAAGTCTTATCAGTTGTTTATGGGATCACAAGAACCAGAACTTTATTGGTGGGTGATTCCCTCAGGCACTCCCTGCCTTTTATCGAGGCCTGTATCTCTGTATCTTGTGTTAAGCTTACTGTCATCAAGGAGCCCTTTCTCATCTCCATCCACAGTAGTTATCACTGTCCCTATTAACACAGAGCACCAGTGAAAAAAAGCCAGCAGCCTCCAACTGATCTTATCAAGGTCATCCCCTGGATAGCGCTGAGGAAAATAAAACAGATAAGAGATCTTCCATAACTTAATTAGCTTTTTATCACACAATGCAATTACAAAATTGTCAAGCCGTTGGTGTAAGGGGCCAGGAACACTTTGAAGGAACTAACAATAACAAAGTGGTCAATGCCAGTGGGAGAGCGATGGTCCTTTTGTCTCTTCAGCTAAGGGCTGTACCTCAGTACTGAGGGTAAATCAGAGGGAGCAATGTGGTTTATTTAGCATCCGTTGAGTAATGGTAGCCCAATGCAGAACATACCATTCTGGGGCCAGAGCACCCACTGAGATGCTGATAAGAGAGATTAATGGTGTTGTCTGAGTGGCTGGCATATGATCAGTGCTTGAGCAACCCAAATGTGTCTGCTATCTAAAGCATCTGTATCCCTGCAAAGCACTGAGCTGGATGAGGCAAAAGGACAAGATGTCACATGAATAAATAAAGCGACGAGAACAGGAGGGTAAAACAGCCCCGTGCCCGCTCATTCTGGTCAATGCACAAAACTTGAATTAAGCCAACACATGAGGAAGAGACAGAGAGATGGAGCGAAAGGGGAAAGAAAGAAGTATAAATGTATAAATAAATCAAAAGGTTAAGCAGAGTAAACAGCGAGTTTGAGTCACAGTCACACTGAATATGGAAATCTTTTTGTAAGTGTGCTCAAAATTTGCATGGAAATTGCATTTTGGTCCCATGCTCTTTTGTGTGGGTGTGTGTATGTGTGTGCATGTGATGCATAGGGTGGTCTATTATCATCTTTTGTAATCTCACCACTGCAGAGAATCATGCTTTGGGTTGTGGATGTGATCTACTTTTTCCCACATGGACCATTCAAGTTTCACCAAGCACGCAAGCTTGTTTCATTGGCAAAAGCAGTACCAAGCAATGAGTTATCATTTGCTGTTATTTGTAGAAGAAATCAGAGTTTGCATGGTCTTTCTTGTACATAAGGTCATGTTATTCTATTTCAGCAATAGTTTAATGTTAGAGAAGGAATATAGTTTAACATACAAATAATATAACTTGGATAGAGAAAACCTATGGCTACCTTTTGTCTATTTATTCCTCAAAATGCAGTTTCTCCTTCAATCATCACTTTTGCTACATGTGTTATGTGTTATACAGATCCAGTGGCTGAACTGCGAAGAAAAAATCAACATTGTTTTCGGAACCAAAGAAAGAAAAAAATCATAATATTTGTTGGTCACAGTCAAACCCAATAATTTGTCACACTGTGTGCAATACTGAGCTCCTATGATTTCCTCAGGGTTAGAAGCAAATGCTGGGTGCTGGGAAAAATGGCCAACTCAACAACATCTGGGCTTGCTGTAGAGCCATGTTCATTCTCCTACCACAATGAATTTGAAAATGTCAGCAGAGTCAACTGAACTTGTCTCATTCAGACTCACACTACATTGTCCAAACACAACATCTCATTGGCTTTTATCGTCCAATTGCCAAAACCCAGATTGGAGAAGTTCTGAGTTTATCAAAATGTTAAAATCCTCATTTGAGCATCCATATTTGTTCATGTGCACTCACAGCATTTAAGCTTTACAAGCAGTAGCCAGTGCCTTGCTTTTTTTTTTATCATGTCTTCTGTTATTCTCCATACTCAAATGAAAAAAGCAACAAACAAGCTGGCTAGATGATTAAAAAGTGTTAAAAACAAAACAATCGATATGCCAATAAAACTGTTTTACTGAACACATAAATATGACCAGACTGCCTCTTACAACTTGCAACATGAGCCTTACCAACAGATCAACATCACGAGGGAGCTTTAAATTGGACATGACAACACACCTGCAGTATGTACAACAAACTAAGCTAGCTTGTACTGCCTCTGCTGTGGCATGTTAATGATGACACTCGCTATAAACAAACTACATCGTCTTTTAACTTAACTATCTTGTTGCGACGAGATAATAATGCGTGGCCACAAGATAGTAACGCGTGGGCACAAGATAATTATTGCAGTAATTTCCATGCAGAGACTGTTGATTGTTAACATGGAAGTTTGAATTAATTTCATTTTATTTTAATATAGGAATTACAATGACATATTTCAGTCACTTGTGGTTAGGCATGTAGTAATTCTTAGCAAGAGACACTTAATTCAGCTGCTCAAAATTACGGAGCCCCCCTGGTGAAAAAAATAATGCATGGCCACACATTACTTTTTTTTTTATCCAATGTCACCAGGGGGGCTCCGTAGCAACCTGTCCGTAACCGGGAAATAATGAGGCAGGTAACAGTTAGTGTTTTTCCTTCTGTAGTTGTATATGCAACACCAAGTTCTCTCACAAGTGAAGCAATGCCCCTTGTGGCTACAATCAGATTTCAACTCCAATATGAATTTCTAAATAACAAAATAGATAAGGCTCTTAAACAAAAATATTTCTGAAAGTTATACATAATTATACAAGATAAAATTGCACAATGTGACCACCCTTTAATGTTCATCACACAGACATACATTTCAGAGACTCCCAGTAAACTATACAATTTTTGTTTTAAGAACAGTTGTTACATTAGTCATACATTGTTCTTTTGTGAGGGCTACCAGACCGTTGCTATAGTGGGTCAATTTCTGACATAAGTCCCACTACCAATGAGGAAGTAATGCCTGTAGTCATGGAGACAGACTGTCTTGGCTTGTAAACAAGATGTGGGATGTGAACTCATTGCACCCCACTGAGGATGCACTATTTGGCAGGAGATTGACCTATTTTACTACTATAGGCTATGAATGATGATACTGTCAAGAAAATAAAAAGGCAATATAAAAGATAGAAAAATAAATTTCAAATAGTAATTTTCCTTCAACTCAAATTGAAACTGTACCACCATTGTTTAAGCACCTGACCAGATGTTTTGACTTATTTTCTAGCATTGCAAAATGTTCAGATTGTTTCATGTCAATGTAATATAACACTTTCGCACTGTGTATAATATATATGAAATATATGATACTTTCCATCAAAGACCCCAAACCGGCAGCATGTCTGTAAATGCTTTTGGGGCTTTGTTTATTTTGTCCTTAAACACATCACATGGTTAAGTCAGAATGGCTCTTATCTGTGCTGGCCAGCCGAGGAGAGATTGAAGCCTGTGTCCAACGGGTATCGCTTTGTGGTTTTCAGCTATCAGCTCTCAATAGATGCATGTGGAAAAAATTGGTCATGCTACTGTTGTGGCTACAAGAACATTCAAACCCTGTTTTAAGGATTCAAATCTCTTTTAAAAGTTGAAATATTTTTTAAAAATTGGACAGGTGAACTGGCCATTCCTTGTTTCTTGGAAAACAACAGTGTGTTTACATGTTTCAGAATAGTCCCTAAATTTAGACAAGGTGGAAGTGTTATAAGAAATGCGCCGTACAGTTGGTTTCGGAGTGTACAGTTATGGCTCCAGAGACAGTTAATTTGATGGAGAGCAGCTATCAGTGGTTTTACTTACTAAGAGAGAAACACTGTTGCTTTTTGTTAAAGCCCTTTCTTTTTTCTGGCATTATCTTGGATCTTGGACAATGCTACTGTTATAATTGAAGTGCTAGTTGCACTGATAACAGACTGTCCCACTGCCACTGCCAGGAGAATGGCTTTTGTCTCTGATTGATCATCACAGTATGGAGACCGCCGACGTGACATTGGCACCCCTTGAATGCTCCTGATTGATCACTCCCCAATGATAACAATACATTTTCTTCAGCACTGTAACTTCCAGTAGTCATGGTGTACATTAAAAGCTTGGCCATGTTCTTGACAATCTGTATCCTGCTGGGTAGTAGATAATTCAAAACCAGAAAAGTGAATGCCATCGATCTGTGGGATGTCTAGTGTCCTTATCAATACGTAAGACTTGTGCTGCATCACAATGCTCTTATTAGCCTTGCATTACTTAAAACCTGCTTAATATACTTGACCAGGTGAATGGTTTGATAGTTTACAATGTTTAACTTATTTCTGTCATGTTTTAAGCATACACATGCAGTAGCCGAGTAGGTGCCATATTTATCAATCCTCTTCCATGCTCTGCGTATCCATTGAGAGCCCCTGATTACCCTTATACATTATTCATAGTCAGTGGGTCTTGGTTGACTGTGTAAAGAAACAGGGTATAATTTAAAGGGCGGGGAATAGAAGCTTGGCCTGTCTTGGAGTGCAGCCTAAGGAGCATGTTGAAATGAAACCACCCTTTTTGTGTTCTGGCTGGCATTTATCAGCAGGATTGCTCTAATGGGGATGTCATTGGAGGAGGAGAGGAACGGTCTCTCTGGGCTTCAGAAGAGGCACCATGATGGAGATGGAGAGCCGTGTAAAGATTAGCCATATCTCCAAATGAGGCCTCCAGCCATACTGGAAAAGGGAAATTGTGTTCCTTAATCTGTGTCCTATTTATCATATTACACTAATGGCTGTATCCAGGCCATACAGCCTGATGGCTTGTTGGCCTCACTTAGTAACTGATCCAGGATCAGTCATCATAAGTGTCCAGTGACTGACTTTATGATCACCGCTGATAGGTTGCGAGGGATGATGATGATGATGACATTTATTTGTGTTGGTTGTACAACCACAACACACTGACTGTTTGTTGTGAAGAGCGCTCGTAAGATCTTAAGATGGACCACTTAGCTAGTTCATGAAACAAGAAATTCTGACTTTTGTCAGAATCGTTGGAGCTCAGGAAGGTCAAATAAGGAAACATCCACCATGGCTGACAGGGAGAGACAGAGACATTCTGTCAAACAATAACATATACGGCAAAAATCCAGATTGAATGTAATGTTTGATTTAGAAGTGGTGTGTATTCATACTGTTAACATTTTGAGTTGTTGTAGTGCAGGAGTTACTAATAACTAACGATTGTTCTGTTTCATTCAAGTAGTGTGATTCATTTTTATTATTTACACCTGTGCTTTTCCTGCTGTCACATGTCCAAATGTCTTTTTGCTGCAAACATACACTAGTTCGTATTACGTAGATATATCCAGTCTATTTCTAAATGTTTCAATACAAAGAAATAACTAAATTTCTAAACAGACAGAGATCGGATTAAAATCTTAATTGAAAATGACTTGTTGTTAGCTAAAAAAAAAACATCCATCTATTATCTATAACTGGATATGGGACTGGAGCCAATCCCAGCTGACACTGGGCGGGAGGTAAAACTTTGGTTTGCATTCAGTCTGAATACACCTCTAGGCATTTAAGCATAAGCTTCACCACTCAGAAATATTGGTTGCTGCTTGATACAGCCCAGACACATAGACACAAGCAAAGACATGCACTCTTAAATACACACAGAATCACACTAACACATGTACAGTATATGCCTGCGCAAACATAAGTAGACACATCCCTCAGGCAAAAGGTGATCATTGCAATGTCCAAATGTGTGTGCGGTGTTTCGCAGCATACAAAGTGCCTTGAAAACATCCAATGCTACATGGGATTTATATCAATATTCTATGCTTCAGCGAGTGGTTCTATCATTTATAGTTTATGGACATTCATATTTTTTTCTCTAGATTTCAGGGCATAATGCAAATGCAAAAAGACTGTTATATGAAAAAAACAGATTCTTTATTCATTAAACTAAACTCAGTAAAAAAATAATTCCTAGATATGAATGTCTTTGTGAAGATAAAGAACATGTATGAACTTGCATTATTCCACAAAATACTTACTTTGCAAACACAGTGAATGCTGCCATTCAGTTACATTTTACAACCTGAAGCTATATTTAGAGCTGGATTGCAACCAAAGATAAACAAAAGCAGATCCGTCTATGCGCTGAAAATTGAAGTGAAGACTCGTCTGCCTGAGTTGTAAAGGTTTCAACCTGATTAGAAATGTAGTTATTTGGAGCTCCATTACTCCATGAATTCACAGAGATAGATTCAGCAAGAATAAATGAGAGAAACTGGCTTTCTTGGTACGTTTGTAAATCAGTTTCTCTGAGCTGTCACACAGTTGTCACAGCATACATCAGTCTACTAACTTGTCTACTGACTGCTTATGGCTAAAAGACAATAAAAAGGCACTGGAGAATTCAAAGACAGAAGAAAATGTATTACTTTGTACCTAATTGCAGCTTGCTTTCTCCCTTGAAGTGACAGAAACCCAACACTTTGAATCCATGGCAAAGGAGGTACTTATGGTTAGGGAAATAGCGTGATTTGGGTTAAAATTACTGCTTTGTTAAGGTTAGAGGAACTTCGTTGTGATGATTACAATTATAACCAGGTAGTTAAGGTCAGCGAACAGTTGTGATTAAGTGGAACCAATGCTTACTGTCAGTTGGAAACAGGAAACAAACAGCACTTTCCTGTGTTATAGTCCAATGTGTTGTTGACCCTTATCACCCTAACCTCGTCCCTCTGCAGAATCTGTTGCTCTGTAATATGGTCCTGGACCTTACTTGCTCCTTTGCTTCAGTTGTAATTACTAGAGCGACCAGGGGGCACGCTCACTTGAACATAAACATTTTGTGGCTACATTGACTGATTCGTTTTTTCTTGTCTTATTAATTAATTAAGTCTAACATCACTTTCTTGTTTTTAAGAGGATCTGATGAGCCAGAGGAAGTTGGCGTTTGAAGTTGATCATTTCACGGACAACACTTTGTTGGAGTTCATTTCCAGACAAACTTGAGGGCTGACGAGCATTACTGTTTGATACTGGCAATGACAACACAAGCATTTGGACCCGCAAACATAAGAGGCCTCTGCGTCATTGCATTTGTAGCACCCGTCCTATGTAGCTATGTAAGATAATATTAATCTGCTGTGTGTAATCGTACAATGGGCAGGGGCCAGGTTATGGTTTAAATTTAAATAATCTATTATCTGTACCTACGAAATTATTACAACTCTTATGATGTTTGTTCTCCGTACCTCTTTACTTAATATAATACATATCTGGCATTACCTCAAATAGCATTCACCCAAAATATGTATAATTTATGATAATCTATGAAACAACATGTATACTTTAAATGCAACATGACCTTGTTTAGTCATTTATTAACACACCAAATAATAATACTCTAGGTAAAAAAAAACAGAAATAATACCTAATATTAATAAACACAAAATGTAAACAAAAACAGGGCTGAGTCGTGTCTTTGGAGCACGGATGCCTAAAAACTGTAATGGCTGCTTCACTTGTTCACACAACAAATCAAAATAAAAGGCACGTTGAAGTTTAGCAGTACTCACGAAACCCAGGAATGATCAGAGGGGTAGATGAGCAGAGACAACCCGTCTCTGGAAACCTGGAAGAGAAAAGAAAAAACAGCAGCGACAGTCCACAGCAACAGCGCACAAGCAGGAGGGAAACAGTCTCCACAGTGGTCAAAAAAACCTTTCCCCGATTCTCCTGAATCAGATAAATCCGCTAAGCAACAAGTCCATATACTATTTCATGCCGATCTAACAATAACTTGTCTTAACCAATTGCTTCAAATGCAAAGCTAACAGTATGAAAACAAAGCTAATGACAATTATGCTAGGCTAACCTCTATTAACGATTAGCAACACAACTGTTTTTTTTGTCACAGTACAGAAAACAGTACACAAACACATATTTACCTTTTGTAGATCAGAAGAATTCAAAACATTAGGATAACTGGTCGTTAATCATGAAGTTATAAACGTTATTGCTCTTGTCCAATATTCACAGTTGAATCCGGTTCCTCTGAAGCATCCATGGATGTTGGACATCCTAACCAGATAACCTATGGGTTTTGGTCCTTTGTAGGAAATGCCTGTACACAATGTGTATAGTGATCTGTCACAACCAGCAGGTTAGCAACACCTTTGGAATCAGGTTCTATCTCCAGATAGTCATTTAGACTAGATCCAGATTACTAGTTATTTGATTCAAAGGTGAGGCACGTTGAGGGAACTTCTTTCCGGAGATACATCTTCCACAGGTTTAGATATACTGCTCGACCTCAGATGGCCTCATGCGTGGCCCGTAGAATCTGTCTTTATTTAGTTTAGGGGTTCGTTCCACTCCCCTATGTCCACACTCATCATGCAGGGACCTTAATATCACAGAGTGGTATCTCTCAAGCAACACAAGTTGTCTAATCTCCCTTCTAGACAGTTTCTTTGTTACTCTGAAGAGTATTCCATCCTTTGACTCAAGCATACTGCCTTCCCAGATGAGTAGTGCAGTATCAGGTGGATCGGTTTGGTATGAATTGGTATGTTTATGGTTGGTGAATGGTTTATGGTTACGCTTATTGGTTTTAGCAGCTTTTTTCACTGGTCCAATTACTGGATTCAAGTCTTGAGCTGTCTGTATGTCTTTTGGGTTCAGCTGGTCGATGGTGCTCATACGTAGGTTCACTAGGAAGGCATATGCTTTTCCAGTACAGCTGTTGCTGTAGCTCCAAGCTGATCCGCTAGTCTGACAGCACCATCTGGTGCTTTACTGACTTGAGGCTCGCTTGCAGATAGCTTTGATGCCTGACGGTGGGATTTCTGTCCAGTCTTTAGCCTCTTCCTGGGTATACTGTCAGGACAGCAGGTCAGCATTAATATTGTGTCACCCAGGACAATATTGGATGGTAAAACCGTAAGTGGCTAGGGTAGCCAGCCAATGATGTCCTGTGGCATTAACTTGGTGAGCATATATTGTCAGTTCTTACGTTAAACGTGCACCATACAAGTATTCATGAAACTTATACCTCTGGGTACTCATGCAAGATGTAGGGCTTGGTGGGGTCACCTTATGGTGTTTTTGAAAGCATTTCGGCCTTCCTTTTATGCTGGTGTTTTTTTCTTTCTTTTGTGAGCTTCATAAGGGGACCAACAATCGCAGAGTAGTTCGCAATAAACCTGCAATAATATGACTTCAAACCAGTGGGCCCCTTCCAGTGTTTTACCAGGTCCACTTTCTCGGTGTTTGTGGCAATTCCAGACTCTGAAACGATGTGGCCCACGTACTTGACTTGAGGCTGACAAAATTGGCATTTGTCAAAGGAGAATTTCAAGCCAACCTCTTCTAGCCTATCCAGGACCATGAGAAGACGCTGCTCGTGCTCTTCCAGAGTCTTCCCAAAGACGAAAATAACGTCCAAGTACATAAGGACTTGAAGGAGATGCCACCACCGGCTCTCTACATTAGCTGTTGGAACGCTGCAGGGCTCCAGTTATTCCTTGTGGCATAAGTTCAAATTGATAGGACCCAAGAGGACAAATAAAGGCTGTCTTCTCTTTATCCTCCTTAGCTATAGCTGAGTGCACATGAATAATACAGATACATATTAAACAAACAATGCTAATTTGCATGAACTTTATCCTTTGACCTATGAACTGTAAAGATGACTCCTACATTTAAACACACATTTAGTCTTCCATTTACATTTTTAACAATAAATAAATATTATTTATATCAATGTTTTGTAACCATCTTTATATATTTTAACCTTTTTTTAATGCTTTACTTTCTAATGACTACATTAATTATCCAAATCTTGAAGTATAAAGGTAAATATATATAAATATATATATATTTACCAATGTGGACTTTTGAGAGAGCTTTGTGAAGATAGTTATTGCCACCAGATGAGGCAGTTTTACTACTATGTGAGACACCACCAACAAGATACAAACTAGTATAAGGCAACTGTGGGACAGTGGCTTAACTAACTGCTGAATATAACTTTGTTTAAGATGTTGTGATCTGTCTTAATCTGACATAGCTTGGCAATGTCACCATCTTTAGTTCTGCACACAAAGGCTCATTCAAATAAAAAATAATAATACAAAATACAACTCAGAGGTATGAAGCCAGGCCAATAAAACATCACATTATACACATTAAACTATTAAAATAGAGGAAACAGACAAGCCTCTGTGTCTTCTTCTCCTCGTGGTGAAGCACATAAAATCTTGAATATTCTACAGTTTGTCTTAAAGTAATCAGGACTGGTGCATTGTTGATGGAGTCAAGGGCAATCTTATGAAACAGACAGATGGCTCAGTCCCTGGCAAAGGGCAGGTGACAAGACTCTTTACATTGTCGGCTTGCATCTGGATTGTGAGCTGGATGAGCCTGACTGACAGAGAGAATTAATAAAAAACACTCAAAGCAGAAGTCTGGATCCAGCTGCAGACAAGCTCTTACTGAGAGGCACCTCAGCACAGGTGGATGGTCTATGCACACATGTACAGTACATACACACACACATATGCACACACACACACCTGTACACACAAACACACACAAAGACACACTTTTCTTTTTGTCCTTTGCTTTGTACTGCCACTTTTATTCTCCTTGACATTGTTAGTTAATGGGATCAGGGCCATTTTGGCAAAAAATAAGACAAATACCCTGGTTTTTTGGTGGCTTAGTCATGTTTAAACTGCCATCCCCTCTCAGATTTCCAAGGCACAGTAAGCGTAATATTTCTAATACTAAATAATATTTTGAATATAATTAAAGCTGCTTGAATTTTCTTACATTAACAATGAATGAATAACTTAAAAATGGGTGATGTGAAAAAGCTTTTAGTAAGTGAGGAATCCACTAATTATGTGCAGAATTATCTTCAAACTGCAGCTCGGCAGAGATTTTTAGTCACTTTTAGCGCATCGTTTTGGTTCCACTGCTCTCACATTTACTATATGGTTCAGTGTCTTTCAGTCACTCTTATTAACCCATGTTTTCAGAAACTGACTTGCTAGCACCAAACTGCAGACAAACAAAGTTAGCAACTAGCTGGTAAAGAAAGTTAATTCAAAATTCAAATTAAATTTTTCTGGAACTGAAGGAGTGTTAATACTGATTGAATTAATTCATCAGGAGAACGTGACTCCAAATAAAGGCTAATGTTTCGCTGCTACATGCATTATATAAACTTTACAATAATAATAAACT
>NW_023339663.1:21256359-21264074 GCF_004916995.1 Morone saxatilis | reverse complement strand
TTTTATTTTTTTTGTGTTGTTTTTTATTTTTGTTTTGGTGGTGTTGTTGTGGAGTTTTGGTTTTTGGTTTGTGGTAGGAGGTATAAAATAAAGTTATAAAATGTTAAATGGCAGAATTAGAATGCTAAAACCTAAGGAAACCTATAATTAATAGAATTTGGGCCTTTGTATAAAAGAAATAGACACAGCAACTTTAGCTAATAATTTAATAAATCTTAAATGAAGATTTCTTTGTATGAAGTGAGACTCAATAATAGCAATTCAACTATAAGTTTAAGGTTTAAGTATAAAACTTTTCAAAAGAGCTAAAATTGGCTTTAAGACTTGATTTTTTTTTTGCATGATTGTGTTTGTTTTGTGCCGTTGGTAGAAAAAAAATCAAATCACCAGCTCAGCGCCATTTCGTTTTGTCGACTCCAACCTGTAAATCCTCCTAAATGTTACACACAGGACCTTTAAACATTTTCAAAACAAAAACAGAGTAAATTTCTTGAGTGTAGGCTTTAATTGCATTCCTTGTCATGGTTATATGAATCGGTATATGATATCTCTGAGACGACTGCTATTCTGCTTCTGACCCCCAGTCTCCATCTGCACAGCATTCCACCTATCCATTCACTATTCTGTTCTCTCTGGCAGTTTGGAGCCTAGCCCACAGGCTCTGCGATGTCTGACCTTTACTGTGGTCATAAGTAAATCATAGTACATCAGGAAAGGATGAGCTCCTCTCCTCCAAAGGCTCACATCTTGTGGTCTAGTTGAAGATAAAAATAGGAAAATCCATTTACATACATTTATTGGGCTATGAAATAGACGATTAATGATAGCTGCTGAATAAATGACATGGTTGAATTACTGTCACCACTGAGTTAAGTGAAGAATATCTGGAAATCAAGTTAGGATGGCTCGTCCATTGCAAATTAGCTTTGTGGTTGGACTAAGCATTGCAGTTTGTTTTTGGAGTCTTCACACAAACAATGCACAGTGCCCAAACAAATTGTGTCTGAAGTGCAGCATATTTTAACCAGCCTTGTGTCTCACCTATGGGTCTAATATAGGATACTAGTCTTTTTGGCCCACTTACACTCTAGTATTAATTTGTACTAGAGTTATCTGAGAGTTGGAGTGATTCTCAGATAAACACTATAATCGTGTCTAAGATGACCAGTACTATCTGAATATTGGGAATAAGAATGTCCTCATGAAGATAAATATGTGTGTGCACTCTGGTAAGGCCTTTATTCTTTATTCTTTTTTCTTAAATTGGATCCCCATTAGCTTCCATAAAGTAGTCTAGCTACTCTTCCTGGGGTCCACACAAAAACAATCAACAATTTAAAATTACACAGTATCAATAAAACAGGAAATCAGAAAACAAGCTAGATAGTGAATAGTGAAATGATTATACATATGAAAACAATTAACAAAGTAGCCTACAATGTGAACAAAGACAAAAATTGTCACAAACACACAACACCAAAACAATAAATATATTGTAAACAACCAAAAAGATTCCAAAACAGCAAAAGCAAAATAACGTAATAATGTAAGAATTATCAGCTCTTTTTTGAGTGACTTTTGAAAGAATATCTACTTTTGATCTGTCTGATGTTGATGGAAAGCGTATTCCAAACAGAAGAAGCTCTATACATCATAGTTCTCATCATACAGTTTGTTTGTGGACTTGGTACTGCCAGATGATCAGTACTTAACTTGACGTGTTATATACCCATGACAAGAGCCAGTGTATATTCATTTCTCACAAAAGAAGTGTGGTGTATTATTCCAGATGACATTTTGCATGAACAATAGAAGACTACATTTCAATTTATCTTCTACAGTAAGCAAAGATAATTGTTTCACACACATTAGCACGAAAAGAACAACAAAGAACCTATCTGTCTGCTCTGTTCTGTACAATTACTAAAGTACTGAAGTTTTTTTAGATGTTTCTCAGCAGCACTTGACCAGATGACTGGGCAGTACTCCAGAATGACAGAACAAGTGACCGAACAACATCCTTTATAACAGAAGGTGAAATATATGCAGAGCATTTCCTTAAAGTAGCAATGTCCTTTCCCATCATAGAGATAATATAATCAATGTAGTCAGACCAAGACAGTAAATTATCTAATCAAACACCCAATAATTTGGTTTTAGTGACTTGATCAACAAATATCCCATCTACATACAAGTTGAATGCAGTGATATTAGCAAGAGCATTTCCGACTACGAAATACAATACATTTAGTTTTGTCAGTGTTCAGTACCAATTTAATAATTTTCATCAATTTAGTTATAGCATCCAACTCAACAAGTAGTTCCACTAATGTGGGTGACACACAGAACAAAGTTGAATCATTTGCATACATAACTACAGCAGCATTTTTAACAGTATATGGAATATTATTTATACAAATTGAAAATAAGAAAGGCTCTAAACAAATGCCTTGTGGAACACCCCACGATATATTTTTTAAATTGCCAAAACACTGCCAAAGAGATAACTCTTCAACCAAGCAAAAGCTAAAAGTGAAAAACCATAATATTCAAGCTTGGCAATAAAAATGATCATCAACTGTGATCAGTGATATCAAAAGCTGCAGTAAAACCCAAGAGCACAGCACCAACTAGTATCAATGTATTATCAGCATTGATCAGCCATTTGTACTAATGTAGTGCCCAAAGAGTGACCTGGTCTGTAAGCATGCTGTGCTTTTGTAAGTAGTCTATTTCTACTAAAATAATTGAACATTTTACTGCCTCTTGTTTTCCTCAGTCTGAGAAGATCACTACTTTTCCTCTACAACTTGGCCATCTTCTCATCATCATCTTGACTCTATCTTGCTTGTTCCACATTGGTTACTTAAATAAGTTGGTAATTTTGTACTGTTGGTTGTGGTGATGGTAATACCACTCCTTACTTACAGTATACACCTAAGCCTTTCAGTAACCCTAGGATCAATCAGAATCATTTCATTTAAAAAAAATCTTAATTGACTTTTCTTTTTTGAAAGAAAAACTTGGCCAACAGTAAAACAGATTTGCAGTGTAAAGCACTATGAGAAGTAGATGGATTATAAAGTTATGTTGCAGTCCAGAGCCTGACAATTGCTTCTCAGGTTAGCCATCCTGACCTGAGAAACAACTCTTTAACTAACCATCACTGCCAAGCAATACTTATGGGCTACAACAAGCTGAAGCATAGAAAATAGCATCTTAACAAAGTGCCTTGGCAGAGTGATGGAATACATTTCACAAAAACCAACAGCTGTTTGCTAAATCATCTGTTAAAGAAACCATAGTGCCAAAATTCTGTTTAAATAGTACATGTTAATGCCTCTCATATATAATCGCTCGCTGAACAGATGCTGGCTTCTTTTAATTAAGCAACCTCTGAGTTTTGTTACTTTTCAGCGAGTGCTAATGCAATCTGCTTCACAAACCTGTAACTACAAACTCTGAACATCCCATTTTCCACGTTGCTGAACTGGTTCTAATGATGAGTCGATAATGGCCTATAACCATATAGCTAAGTCCTGAGGTGGTGAAGCAAGCAGTCAACAGGTTTAATTGAAGTTGTACTGCCAAACTTTACTGTTTGTCTTAAAAAGTTATAATGATAAAGTATGCAGTTAATAAATTATATTTTGTTATGCTGCGGCTATGATTAGCAAAAAACATACAAATAAGTTTGATCTCTATTGCATTACATTTTAAAAAGTTTAGGATACTGCAATGAATACAAAGTATCTAACTAGAGGCCAATAAATAGTGACGATTGTCTGCTGAAGGATCATAGCCAGAAGCAGTGTAAGTTCCTCTGAGAAAAATGTTTTCTTTATAAAGTAACCGGATGTAATGGCATTTCTCTCACATTTTGAGTTCTGGCAAGGCAGCAGTGGCAGCCCTGTGGTCCGTGACATTGTTTGCGAGGTTTAATTAAGTCACAGCCACTCTTGATGGAGTTAGTTAAAATCATGAGCCCCTGTTGACTTTGGAATGGCTGAGTGAAGCACATTCGTTTTGTTCCTTTGATTGTTTTTGGTCATTAAAGGATCAGGGCCCTGGAGAAGTTAAGGAAAGGGTACAGGCAATTCCGCCGCATCCAAAAAAGACAACAGTTATCCATGGAAGACTGAATAAATCCATTGGATTACTAGAAACTGGATCCTAACCAATACTTTATTCAATCTGCATGTCAATAATTTACTGTACCTAGCTTAAAATCTCTCTAAAGGTTTTTTTTTTATAAAATTACATGAATAATGAGTAATTTCACTTGTCCTGTCAATAATGATGATATTTGCATGAAACATTGTGTAATTAAATATTACATATGACTACAAACAATATTATGGCATCTATAATCATTTGTCAGATGGTCCTGCTAGCATTAACATTTAGCTCAAAACACCACTGTGCTTAAGTACAAGAGAGGAAAGAGACCTATTAAGTTAATTACTCTACAGTGGGTTGATAAGTAAATTGAATGCTTGCTCAGATTCTTCTTTGAAAACATTAAACCTACATTTATGACTTTTTTGGCCAGTAATGTGTGAGAGCAATTTGCTCTAAACATAACACTGACATATTATCACCATATAAAGCTGTTATGAGAGAGTTTCAAGGGACCTGCTATGATTTACAAGGTGAGGATGACCAATAAAGACAGTCCAAGGTGTCAGTAGGGTAGTTTTCAGTGAACCTACTTTGTTGTCTACTTGTACTGTCAGAAGTTATTGAGTGAAAAAGCACATTACACAAGTGTCCATGAAAAATTAGTTAAACTCTATAGCAAAGGGAAAAATGCAGTAAAGCTTGTTAATTCAACTAAATTTTAAAATATCAATAACCATTGATATGCATAAGAAAACCTTAAAACAACATTATCAAATCTACAGCCAGTTTTGTCTGCATAACCATCCAACATGCTAGCATATTAATTGGCTAGTTCAAGTTCTCTGCTACACCCATGACTCATGTGACATTAGCAAACAGTCGTCTATTTACATATCCAGCAGCTACATTATCCTTCGATTGGAGTTGTGATTCTGATTCACCAAACAAATGTAAATTGTACTGTATTAACTCTGCTGTTACTTGTGGTTTTGTCTCCACCAATTCCAGAGATAAATATCTGGCTCTTAAAGGTGGGGTCAGACATTCTTGAGAAAGATTGTTAAGTCTCAATCCCAGGTTGACGCTTGAAAATGTGAAACAAACAAAGTGGTATAGAGCTTTATTTCTTTTATGTTGTATATAACTACCATGGTATACATATCTTCTGTATAGTAACTGAAGAGTATTACACACACATACATATTTGTTGAAGGAAGCGATCAGGCGGCCATAAGTCTGTGTGCGTTTAAACAAGAAGTGAAAGTACAGTGGTGTGAACAAGCATCATTCTGCTTCTCTCATGCTCTCTCAATCTCTCTCTGTCTATATGCCCCGGTAAAGCTCAGGCCAGTTTGGCTTCATTTGCAGCACAAGCCTCTTAATCCCTGGAGTCTCCAGTGTAGAAAGGGACATGAGGAGCATATGGAGGGCCTCTGATCCTTATTAGTACATGGCACAGACAGCCGGAAAAATTCAGGTAATTTTAGAGAGCTGGCCTTTTTTTAAGCCTTCCTGGTTTTATCATTATTTCTCTTCACATCATGGCCCATGAAGCTTCCTTTCCTTCTTTTGTTAAAGCTTTCATCAGTGAACAGTTTCTTCAGAATTTAAGAACAGGGTTAAAGGCGAGATAAATTTACCCCACATTTTCCCTAATATTTAAAGTAAAGCTGTGATAATTTACCAAATATTTTTCAGACAAATTTTGTGTGTATGTGTTCTCTTCTGCAGAAATGCCCTACTTTATGCTCACTGCTCATTCATGTGTTAGAGCTGCCCACTAAGACCACAGTCTTCGACTGCAGGTCTCTAAATAGCTCTACTTAAGCTGTTGGGGTTAGGAAGAGGGGATTATTCATTCACTTTCAAAGCCAAGATTTTAGTGCTGGTGCAGATTTTTGACCCAGCAACCCTCTAGTCACACATTTGATGCCGTCCATTTTTAGTTTGGTCTATGATTTGACTTCCTCAGGCATATAATGATGTAGCTCAAAAATCTGAAACAAGAGACCATCAGCTTTGTGAGGCATTCTCCCAAATCACAAATTACTCCATCATCTGGAATAAATCCTTCCACTCTGTCTGAGTGGATGGGACGCAGCAGACTAAACACCATCTATCTCTCACATATCACATCACATATTTAGCTATTAACATTTGTCCCAAGCTGTCAGAGTGGTTCAACCTTAACCTCACCCCACTGCTCAAAACAATGAACCATGATTTACCGTGCTGCATGAATGCATATTTTCCAATCATAGACTCCACATCTCCAAAAATAAACTATGAATCTGTTTGCAATGGTCCCAATTAAAACCACTCCTCCTTGACTGAAATCTCTAAATTGTGGCACCTTAGAGTTTTGTTGTAAAAACTAAACACCCAAAATTAAACTCTCCGTACTTTAAAAATCCAAATCACATCCAAAGACATCTTCTAGATAGGCATAAACCTTTGAATTGCTGACCTACAATTCATCAAGCCAGCTGTCAAAGACCACCCTTTCGCTTACCTAATGAGAGCAAAACTCCCAAATATCACAAAATTTCACTGAACATCTTTAACATGTCTTTCAAAGTAACATCCTGTTTTCATTCTTTCATTTATTGGTGATATAGCTGCCGCCTGACAGCCCAGGTGGTATGTGGGTCAATATACAATGCTCAGGAAAAAGATCTTGAATCTTGAAGAGTTGATCTGGTTGGTCTACAAGTGTCATGCTTAAAAGAAATACTTACACTACAAAATGTCAGGCCACACTTGAAGGATGGGTGAAAGGCCTCTGGTCATAGAGAGCTGAGAGATGTGATAATTGTTCATATATGGGGCTAATAGAGCACACCACGCCTATGGACAGTCTTCCCTTGAAAGATTTTAAAGTATTGCACTCTCAATTGTACATATGACACTAGGTTGAAACCCTGTATATAGCTAGACCATGTATGGTCAATGTGCGTAATCAAGGGCTGTGCTTGCCTTGAAGACATAATTGAGGACTGTTGATACATATTCATTTTGAAAGAGCAATAGCCCCAATGCAGTAACTCCAACACTCCACCAACCAATGGTGTAAGTTTATCACTGAGACTCACATTAACAAGGCTGACCCTGCTTTAATGCTGTCCAGCAATGCAAAAAGAGAGTTTGAGATAGAATTTAAAATCCTGCCTTATTTTCTCACCTCTAAGCAGGTGTCCTCCATGATTATAAATCAAAGGATGTGATTGAATTGTTGGATTTCAAATCAGTAGGAGGTGACAACAAAAGTAAGGTTGTAACTAATTATTTAGATTTTAGTTTAATTAAACTGTATTATTACAAAAATCCCTTAGTAATTAGTTACACTACTAGTTACTGGGGAAAGCAATAGTATTGCTGTAATATTATTGCTAGTAATACCTTACTGCCCAACACAGATCTCCACACAAATACTGACACATCCATACACACACACACGTACATACAGTACTCATACAATACTTTGAGTCAATTCAATTTTATTTGTATTAATACCAAGAGTTATCTCAAGACACTTTTCAAATAGAGCAGGTCTAGACAGCAATCCTTTTAAAATTATTTACAGAGACACAGTT
>NW_023339663.1:21235402-21256334 GCF_004916995.1 Morone saxatilis | reverse complement strand
AAAGAAAGAAAAACACACACAGATGCACATCACAACAATAGCGCAACTATACTAGAAAATGAGAATAATGACAGTCCCTGGTGAATAATGAAATAATGATATGATGATGATGATGATGATGATGACTGCATGATGGATGATCCAATAATAATCCAATAATAATAATGCAATGAGAATAACAGATAACAACGAGAGCGAGAGTAGACTACCATAAATACATAAAATAATAATGAATATAAGATAATGCACACCTAATACTACCCAACTGATACTACTACGTATAATAAAAATAGATAATACCGCCAGTGCGGTCCAAGCAGGAACGCCAAGCAAAGCACGACACAAGCCACGAGAACCTGCCAAAAGCACAAAAAAACTCCTGGGACAAGAAAGTGACTGCTTTAATTACGACATTGCATCTGCTACACGATAAGCAGAGGGAAAGGAAGTCATGGACCTCCCTGGCCAGTCCTGGCTTGAACAGCAGCATAACCTAAGCGGCATCGTTCAGGACTCGCGCGAGCGCGAGGCTAAACTATAAGCTTTCTACAAAACGGCAACATCTAAGCCCGTACTTGGAGAGGGACCAAAGCGTGGGTGCGCGCGCGCCGAAGCAGACTGTTACATGTCTGCACCAAACAGAAACCACATAATCATCAGCCTCAGGTCAAATTCTCATCCTGACTCATCAGTGTTAACATACTGTCCAAACCCATCACTCACGACCTCCGTCTGTTCCCTGTCTGTCCGTCGTATCACAGTCATCACATTCTGTTGTTTTTATGCACGCGGCGTATTAGGGTCTGTCTATATCATTACTTTCCAATTTCATCCTCAGCACTCACATGTCAGCCCCCACAAACCAATGAAAACTAAAAATAGCGATGTCCTCACGCTATCTCGAGTGCTGATTACAGTAACACTCATTTTTCCCTAATACAGGGCTCAAACTACTCAGAGATTGCTTCTAAGCAAAGTGATTCAATCCTGCACAGCTGAAAAAGGAATGAGAGCAAGGGCCAAACCCCTCATCCTGCCATCCTCATCTCAGGATCACTCCTACCTAAAACCCCTCTGCACAGTCCCTAATCCAACCAGCTTTTATTCTTGTTGTATCTGTAATTCTTTTTTAAATTGTACATGCAACAAGACTTTGTCTCATCATTCATCAATTTCTGCCCTCAAAAGAAACTTCCATACGGGGCAACAACATAAACACAAATTCTGTGGTGTAGATCATTTGCTCAAAACTGAAACACACACACCCGATCATTGATCACAGCAGGCGATTTCTCTAACTCACCCGCGACGAGGAACAAACTATCAGAATCCCACAAACACAAAATAGAGGGGCTGATCTAACGCATAATGTTCTATGGAGACCATGACTGAGGGAGAACAGGAGAGTCCATGGAAAAAAGACCGCGATACCATCTACACATAAACTCAACTGAGCCCCACAGGACAACAAAGACACCGCCATCCTACTCGTGCGTACAGATCTGGACCGGGCAGTTTACACACCCACCATCTAAATGGACACCCAGGGAGCAGGGCACGGCGCAGCAGGCGAAAACTCAACAGCTAATTCGGCTGCGATTGGAGGCTTATTGAACTGACTGCACCATCGTACTGGATGCACATTCCCATCATTAGTCATCGGCGGAGACAGAATCGCAGGCTCTGGGACACCATTAGCTCTATACTCCTTTGGCCAATCTAGACTCACTTTTTTTCAGGATTATAGTTAACACTTTGTCTACCTTCCACAACCTTCATCGCTGCCCTCTTCCTTGACACACGGCATTCGTACTAAAAGACATGTTAGTGTGTGCGCTGGGGCATCTTGCGCACTTGCTGACCCACACACAATGGTAAAACCTATCTGACGCAGCTGCTGAGTCCTTGCTCCACTTCTCCAGTTCTCTCATCTGCTGCGCAGCACTACAGTCATAGATCTGGAAACACCAAGCACAAGAAAGGGAAGCACATAAATACGAAAGACCCATCCTTTTTATATAGTACGTAAAAAAAAGAAAACTTGAATTATGAACATATAATACAAAAATTGAAAAAGGCGCATGATCAATTTGCTAGGCATGAATTGGATGAAAAAAGAATGTTGCCTGCGTTAAATTGCCATATTGAAACGTTTTACACCCTCACTGAGTTAAAGCGTCCTAGATTAATCAACTGAGTTCACTCCATCTGTGTACAAACCTGCTTAAAATAAATCGTTCTACAAACACAGAGCGACTATAATTATGTGTTTAGGATTTTATAAGGCATTGCTGGAAATTACTGCACTGCATAACCCCCACATATTATGTCATAGACTCACACCGGGAGCCAATGTAGTCACATAGGTTAAAGATAACAAGATCCCTTGCAGTAATTAACCTGTATGTTTACTGCATTGAAGGAAATCGACTGCTGTGAACTGAGGTTTTTAAAGAAAACCATTATCTTCAGTCAGCTTCTTTCCCTCAATAAGTTAAAACATGAGGCCCAACTGTCAAGCTGCTTTGGACTTGGAATCATCTTGATCAGCATTTGAACTACGAGTGAAAGATTGACTCCTCAGTCTTGGTAATGCGAGTTGTTCCCCAAAGAAATGAAGAATAATGTGTCAGCAGTCAAATTCTCACACATTTTCAGATTGAACTTGTCACTCCACTGCCATTGTCACATGGTTCAATGAGTATCCTCTTGCTCATCGTTGTGTCAACATGCATCATACTAGTGAAGATAAAAGAAAACTAGCATGTTTCAGGGGCCCCAAGCCTTACATCATTCAAGGGCCAAGCATACTTTGGTTTTCCTAAAGCTTAAGGTTTATAATAACATTGTAATTAACTGTTTATTATTAACACTTTATTTATGCGAGGTGAATTGAGTTTGAGAAGATAAGCGTATTTTTTTCATGTCCTTTTCACAATCTGTAGAAAACTTCAGATGTATGCGTTATATTTATTATATTGATAGCGTTTTCAGACATCCTGTTTCAAGTTTAAGGCTTTTCCTGTTTGGGGTTGGAAGGTGTGAAATGCCAAAATCTGGCAGTCCCTCCAAGCCAAAAGACTTACTGGTTACCTCCTGAAACGACAGTATTACTGTTTTGTTAGAACACCTGGGCTTTCCCACCTGAGTCTTTAGAATTTTATGTTTGTCATGATAAAAGCTAGCTCTAGAAAATGAACATTGGAACCGAGGTTATAGTTTGATCCCCCAAATAAACAAAAAAGTGGTTCGAGGACAATTTTTACACCACGCCAATTTTCTTTCATGTTGAGAAGCCTTGTATCTGCTTGGAATCGTTCGCGTGTAGAGAGATTACGAAAGGAGGACGTGGGTGCAGACTCCATTTTTAAGCTATGTCCCATTTCATGCTTGTGTATATCTTTCTCGTTTTCATGTCCAAGGCAACATGTTACATCTGTACATTCTTTGTAAACATCCGAGACTGGGTTTGCAGTAAAGTTTGGAGTAAACCAACAATAAACCTTCGTCTCAACTTAACTTCCTACCAACAACCTCGCACGTGAGAGTGGAGAGGTGGCGAGATTTTAAGGGCCAAACAGGTACAGCGTTTTGGCAGAGATTTATTTATTTTTCTATTCCCGTCAGTGTTTCCTCTGCAGCTGCCTGGGTTCGGATGTCTCAGCCAGAGGGCCTGCAGCTGTGTCAAAAGCAGTATGAGTCTTGTGCAAGGTGGAACCGCGCTGGAATTAGATTGACTGGCTCCTTACTCTTGACATTGCACTAAAAACTCCTAGGTCTTCAGTGTCGATAGACAAGCCCAGATTTTTCACTTCATAACTTTTATAATAGCTATACTACTGAACTTGTAGTTACCCGTGGCATATCACCTCCAGCCCTTTTGCTCAGGTATCTCTCCAGTGGTTGTTGACTGAAAAAAAGGCAATGGAACGTCCTCACGAGTTAATCAATCTTCCATCAACTTCAGTGTGCCAAAAAACTTGTGTAAAACTGAGGGAGGTTACCACAAGCAAAGTATGTGTTAGTGACTGTAGTAAGCACTTTTTAAAATCCTATTGAACCTTCAATGAAATGTCTCTGGGAAATTTTTGTACTACCCAGATTTAATTCAACAGAATGCCCTGGGAGTGACAAATTTACAGTTCTCTCCGAGTAAAACCCCGTTAAAGTGAGTGTAGACTGTGGATGTCGGCTGGTAGTGACAAATGAAATAACCAACTTCCTGCCATGTTGCCCTCACTGTTATTCCTCCAAAACCACCATAACAAAGAAAACCTCGCTCACACACACCACACACACACAACCACACACACAGACGTCAGTAAACCCACCTGCAGCAGAGGCCTTTTCTGAGAGTATACAAGCTTTTTCTGTGCCGTCTGTCCACCATCCCACGACTGCACAAAGATCATTTGTCTGCCAACTAGATGCTGTTGATGGTATTGAAATCAACCCCCATGCATCACATCCCGTGAGCCTCTGCCAGGGTGGAAAATTAACAAATAATAATAACAATAACAATAACAATAATAATAATAATAATAATAATAATAATAATAATGATAATGACACTAATACTACCACTGATACTACTACTAATAATAAAAATAATAATAGCAGTGCGGTCAAGCAGGACCACGCCAGCAAGCACGACCACAATCCATGAGAACCTGCAAAAGCACAAAAACTCTGGGGAAGAAGTGAAGTTAGTAACATGCTTTAATTAGACATGCATCTGTACAGATAGAGAGGGAAAGGAATCATGGGAAGTCCCTCGGCAGTCTAGGCTTAACAGCAGCATAACTAAGGGATGGTTCAGGACTGACCTGAGCCAGCCCTAACTATAAGCTTTATCAAAAAGGAACATCTTAAGCCTACTTTTAAATGTGGAGAAGGTGTCTGCCTCCCGACAGACTTTACATGTCTGCACCAACAGAACACATAACATAGCCTCAGGTTATTTTCATCTGACTCATAGTGTTAACATATGCTCAAACCACATCATATCTCCTGTGTTCTGTGCTGTCTCGTATACAGTCCATCACATTGTTTTTTTATGTGGGTATTATGGGTCTGTCATATCATTACTTTCATTTCATCCTGCACTCACATGTCAGCAACACTAAATAGCGATGTCCTAGCTATCATGAGTGCTGATCTACAGTACACACTCTTTTCCCTAATACAGGGCTCAAACTATCAGAGATTGCTTTAAGAAAGTGGATTCATTGCACAGCTAGAAAAAGGAATGGAGAGCAAGGGCAAAACCCCTCATCCTGCATCCTCATTCAGATCACTCCTACCCTAAAACCCCTCTGCCACAGTCTCTAATCCACAGCTTTATTTTTGTTTATCTGTATTTTTTAAATTTATCATGAACAAGATCTTGTCTCATGCATTCATAATTTCTGCGCCCTCAGAACTTCCTAACGGGGGCAATGTATTTTTTTCCCCCTTTTTTTTCTGTGGTGTAGATCATTTGCATAACTAATCTGGTATTTACATTCATCAATTGCTTCATTAATTAGGTCAGTGATCAAAGCAGGATTTCTCTATCACTCGGGAGGGGAAGAAAACATACATTTTGGTGGCTCTCTGCTACAGCTCTGCGCAGTAACAAAAAGAAATAAAAGCAGGGAGTTTGGGCTGAGATCTAACGCATAATTTCTTATGGAGAGCCTGCTGAGAGATACTGCACTCTTATGTAACTCAGCAACATCATTATGAAGACAGTCAGAGACGGCAGAGAGCCTCCATCTTTAGCCACTACCTCTGGCAGAACAGTCAGATCGCCCACGCCATCTACTGGTGGACAGATGGAGGGATTTTAACCACCATTAATGACCACCCAGGGGAGAGGGCCAGGGGCAGAGGAAAACTAACAGTACTTTCAGGGACTGGATTTGAGGCTTTTGAACACTGATGACATGTATGATCCAGCATTGGCCGGTATCATTAGTCATGTGAGACAAATCCAGGCTCTGGGACCCACATTGCTTCTCTCCTGCTCTGCTGCTCCTTTGTCTGTGGTGATGTGTAATTTGTCTACCTTCCACATTCATCTGACCTTCCTCTTGACAAGGCATCGTCTAAAAGACAGGTTTGTGTGCGCTGGGCATTTGTGGTATCTTGCTGACACACACAATGTGTAACCATCGAGCAGTGCTGAGGTCCTTGCTCCACTTCTCCAGTCTCTCATCTGCTGGCAGCACTACATCATAATCTGGAAACACCAAGCACAAGAAAGGGAAGGCACATAAATAGAAAGTGCTGACCCATCCTTTTTATATATTAGTAAAAAAAGAAAAACTTGAATTATGAAATATATACAAAATTGAAAAAGGCATGATCAATTTGCTAGGCATGACTGGATTGAAAAATGAATGTTGCCTTGCTTTAATTGCACATATTGAAGTTTTTACACCTCACTGAGTTAAGCGTCCTATTATTTCACGAGTTCACTCATTTTGTACAACCTGCTTAAAATAAATCTTCTACAAACACAGAGACTATAAATTATTGTGTTTAGGATTTTATAAGGCATTCTGGAAATTACCTGACTGCAGTAACCACATATTATGTCATAGAACTCACACCGGTGAGCCATGTAGTCACATAGGTTAAAGATAACAAGTATCCCTGCAGTATTTACCTGTATTTTACTCTGTATGATCAGGGTAATTTGATTTAGGCTTCTGCAATTTCCTGAAACGCTAAATCATTCTTTTAACTAGTGGTTTGTTTTACAATAATGTCTTACAAAGCTTTTTTACCTAATTTTGTTCTTGCTTATCAGACATAACATAACTCCCTAAAGGAAACTGTTTCAGTAATTAGAGAGAGGAGAACATTTCCCCCTGATTTTCTCCTGCCCCTTCACTTTCACCTCACCCTCCAGGGAATATGGACCCGAGGTACTAATGCAAGTTTTTCAGCAGGCTGCCAATTAATCCATGTTGACCCCACGGGTCTGTCACTGCTCTTCAAATACTCAGGAGCCACCAGCTGCTTCTTGAGGGCTTAACCTTCATGGAACAGACCATTTCCGATGGTCACAGATTAATGGTGAAGATACTGATGTAATATAGGGTAAACAAAAAAGGGCACTGCAAGTAAAATGCATTCAGAATTTGTGTCTCCATTAAATCAAAGTTCAGCAGCAGTCAAAGTTCAATGACCAGCTGGCTCCCTGCGCTCACTTCCTACATAATATCAAGAGAGGCCCCTGTCACACACGAACCATGCTTTTTAAAACTTTGTAGCAAATGTGGGTTACAATTTCATGTATATGAAGACTGAATGTTGCTATAGATAAAGGTTTTATAGAGCATTTGTTGCACCTATTGTGCAAAATGGAACTGTCCTCTTTGTGGGTGATATGCAAAATCTGAAGTTAGTTTGTATTTTTGAAAAGAGGAAAATAAAAGATTTTTTAGAAGGAAAAAAAGAATCATATGTTCTGTTCACTCAGTATTGCAGCATCTGTCAGCAACAGCAGCCATGACTAATCCAAGATGAAATGAGCTGGAGGGAGGGCACGAGGGCTATAGTAACTTCAAATGGAGAGGGAAGATAGCTCATACACATACACACATACACACAAATATTCGCTTGCGTTTACACAGAAATCCCTCTATGAGGAATGAGTGTGGAAGATTAAATTCCATTAAATTACCTGCTGTTGCAGTAAAAAAAAAAAAAGAGGGGGGTGTCCTGATTGCACTTCCAGATTTATCTGTGAATTTTTTGATGAAATAAATTGCAGATATAGCGAGCTAGGAATGTTGATAGGACAGAAAGTGTGTCCCAACTAGACCTGAGTAGAGGCGTTACTAGAGTGTTTGGAGACGCTGGAATTTCAAGTTGTGAAAATTTGAACTCAAAAGAAAGAAATGGCAAATCACAGCATTGTCCGTCGCCACCGATTTAGTGATGGCTCTGTCCCAACAACAGGTTACAGCCTTCAATTCTCTAGTGTTCTTCTCAAATGTAATTGCCTGCTGTTGCTCTTATCAAACTCCTGACACTTTCATGTCGCGCATCCTTTCTCTACCCTACTATAACCCCTGGGGACCTCTTCAGAGTAAACAGAAATCACATGAACAATTGCAGTCTTTTTTGTTTTTTCTTACCCTGGGAAAGCGTTTGTGAAGCAGCATCATGTGCAATGTCTCACATTCACAAAGCGAGAAACATTCACGTCATACAGCTGCCCAGCGCAAACCTGCTTCTCTTAGTATTGACTAATGAGCACCTTCAGCAATACAAGAGAAGAGTAGATGCCTTGTTGAAAGACAGCTTAACAGGAGAGATGCAGTAGGTTGACCAGTGCAGTTAGACTAATGAGAGACTGAGGAAATGGTGTTTGCCACTGATGTTATGTAAGTATGTTTGATATTCAATGACATCACCTCTAACTTACATTTATCTGTGAAACAAAGTGAAGTTTCAATAGATTTAGCTCTTTGGAAAATGTGGCTTTGTGCTCATTACTACCAATTTTGTTTTGTGTTCCTCTGACAAGAGCTTATATCTCCAGATAAAGATAGTCTGCCTTATTCTCTCTCTATAGTGAATTGGTTTTGGTGTCTGGTGTCTTACAGAATGACTGCACCACTCTTAAAGGCAGCAAATGCTCGCTGGGGTATTGTACGTAAAGGCTTTCAATTTTAGTGTCTGGTGTTTGAAAGTCTTTGCTAGATAATACTGTGCTCTGTGTGTGATTTTATCCAAATGCTTGGGATTATATGTATGTAAGGATGGATACACACATATACTGTCTTCAGTGAAGAGAGACCGAAAGAGAGGAAAGGTGAGGTAGAAGAGGAGCAGAGCGATAAAGCAGAAACGGCTGTGTGTGTTTCGGGGGCGTGCAGAGGACCAGGGGAGTAAATAAGAGTGTGGATGACAGCGATGCACCTCACTGTAATAAGTAAACACATCACAACCCCATGTGATTTATTGCAGGGCCAGGATGACATTTTCAGCTGCGGGACAAGGAGCCAGGGTCCTGCTTTTTGTTTTTTGTTTTTTTTCTTTTTAACGCAGAGGACAAATCCTGCATTCTTATTCTCGCATTTCCCCAGTGAAGAAAGGGCAGTCTGCTTATCTGGCAAGAAGAAGAGAATCCAGCCGCTTGGGCTGAAAGGGGGTAAGAGGTACGGTATTGGAAAATAGAGGTGGGAGGTTACAGTTTGATAAAGCCCCGAGAAGTGCACCATGACAAGAATAATAAGTCGTTCCTGTCATTGATTCCTTTGTATGTATATTTATTATTTGGTTAAGGATTCCCACATACAAGGACACACTGAAGATGTAAAAAGAATCATGATTTTGCACCAAACACTTGCAGTTGCTTCGACTTGAAATTTTCCAACTGAATCTTTCCCGCTGTTACAAACTGAGATCATGGATCAGTCAACAGTCTGCACCAACATGTATCATAAAAAAACATTGGGCCTTGTAGTTTTTGTGTTTTAATAAAAGCTCTAAAATGCAAATTGAACAAAACACCAAATAATCTATTCTGATGTGAATCAGAGGACTTGTTTGTGTTACAGAGTTTGCCAAAATAAAAATAAAGTACTGAAACTGCTTTTTTAATTCAGACCTGGACTCAAAATAGTTGGAGAAGAAAGGTCTGGCAAAGCAGATCCCAAGTCAGCATTTCAGGGCTATTATGCCTGCCAAGGAAAGCTCATACATAATAAAACTTTAAACTTAGAGGTGTTGACAAGTGCTAAAGTAGTCGACCGTCTCCATGCTGAGGTGTTTACATACAGTAGTATACTGTAAACTATATTTAGTAGCTATCACATAAAATAAGAGGCTGCAGTGTCACTAAAAAGCCTCAGTGTGTATTGTCACCCTCACTTCCAGAGGAGCCATATTAGGCTGCATGCTATCACCTCATCATAGCTATGTGCTTATCTTTCACCAACAAAAGCAAAATGTGAGTTTATTGTCCTCATACATACAGTGCAATTTATTGAATCTAGCAACAGATAAGACTTTTGCATTATCTGGATTTTAAAGTGAGAATAATACTTGCTATTCTATCACTTATTTGAGATTATATTTATGATAACAAAGAGGATTTTCCCATCCATGACTACAGTTGACACGAGATAAATACATGCGTGAAAGGATTATGAGGGGATGTGCTTAGACAGGTCTTAGGTAACAATTCTGGGTACCAATAAAATCCCCTAGACCCCATTCTGCTCTGTGGAAATATGAAATCAATATCATTCAGACATTTTTTCCATGTCAAACATTTATGAAAGATTTGAAAGGAACACCAGTGTCTTATCATTCATTTTTCCATAAATAGACCCACAAGGGGGCAGTAATTTGTTGATGGTCATTGTAAGTTAAGATGTGACTGTAAGGGAAAGTTGAGTTCCACTGCACCAGTAATGGGTAGAAACAATAAACATTCTTTACCATTAAACACTGACCATTTAGCCAGGCATGTTATTGACATGCAATTCCCCCATCAGTTTGTCTTATCACATGTAAGATAATAGCAGAAGACAGAGAAGAAGACAGCATGACCTCACCTCTATCAGGTCATGTGCATAGGTTTGACTGGCAGCCAGCATTTTATCTGCCTACAATGTGATCATCAGGAAATGCCTGGGAAGTGTTTTAACCTGCCCACCTCAATCCAAAATGCCAGAACACTAAATCAGGCAGCCCAGAGCAAATATTCCAGTTGTTTTTTGGCTTGGCCTCTGCGGTGGGTTTGCACAGCACTCTCACTCGCTTTCTTTTCTCTGAAGCACTTTGGCATTGACCCCGCATAGCAGCATACATTACAGAAATACTCTGCTGCTCCACTGGGCCAAGGCAGCATGTGTTTGTGAAATATTTATTACATACATTCTACAATGAGAAACACATCCCTGTTTCAGCTATAGTGCTGTAGAGCAAGGCAAACCCTTCAGTGAAGCTGCACTGGGGCCAACAGTAGAAGACTGTGTTTGGAGTGAACAGCCTTTAGGTATGACTGCATGTGACTCTGAAGCAGGGCGTTATTGCAAAAGAGCACATGTTCTCAGCACAACCCTCCCAGGATAAATAAAGGTTTAAAAAAACACACTTAAGCATTGGCCTCTGACTGCAGTATATGTAACAGAGATATTCTGTCATCCTGTTGGGACTATCCAGCAACTATTAGTTTAAGATTGATTCCACATGTCCTTATTTTGGGTCTTAAATCAATGTGAAATTAGATTTTTATATTATAACTTCAGTAGGTACTCTCAGTTGTGGCTTGTTTTGTGGTGAATTTTATTTCTTTACTCTAATCATTCTGAATAATAAACATTAGATGCTTTCAAGCCCTCCAGGGAGTATAAGAATTTGGGTTCTCCCCAAAGTGTGAGAGGGTGTGATGGCACTTATATTCCCACACTCACCATCCTAACCTCTGATGTTAAACGAGACATGGTTTTAAAGGTGGAATTTCAGGAAGAAGCTCCACATTCAACACCTGACCGAAATGATTAAGATGCTTCCAATTTCTGAGCAAATTCTCTCCTTATGTAACTCGGTTTCATGTGATATTTTTGATTTTTATCCATCAGAAAAAAAGATTCCAATAGTCTTAGTGCTGACCATTGGTGTGAAATTTCTGAGCCTATAAAATTTAATCAGTACTGAAGGCCTTGGATCAAAATGAATAATGATATCTGGCCAAGGAGGCTAGTTCTCCTTTTAGAAACACAGCCTCTTGGAGGAGATAAGGGGAAAGAAAATAGTTGTTTCGCTATTCTCTTATCAGTGAGAACTGCATAATGTAATCTGACTCAATGGCGTATCAGATCAATCACTCTGTCCAGTGAGGAGGGAGGGAGAGAGAGGGAGAGAGAGGGAGAGAAAGAAAGGAGGTGAGAGACTTTACAGAAGTAGAAAAAAAAAACTTTACTCCAGTAAAAATGTTCTTTCTGTACAGAATAATACATGCATTTTTATGTGATATATTTTTCTGCCCCTTATTGCCATTTAATATAACACAATGCTGTGATTTAACTTATACCTAATGAACTTTTATATTTCCTGTCACATATATGCACAGTACAGGGTTTTTCAAATACCCAAATGTTATCAGAGAAAATGTAAGAAATAGTGCAGGTGCAGTGCACCAACTCCACATTAGCCACACAGTTAATGAAAACATTTGTTATTTTAATTGATTATTTGATAGACAAGGAATGGCTTAAACAGTGTAAAATGCAATTGTTAGCATTTTTTGCAAACTACTATGAACACTAGTAACTAAGTGTTACTTTGTACACCAACATTAGCACACCATTTAATGTTGTGTGATTTAAAGCATATAATATAGCAGCAACAACTATTTGTGATTTAGTAATATAAGATATAGTCTATTAATGGAGTCCTCCAACACTCCCTTTGCCTGTGTTGCAATCGCAGCCTCTCTCTGGTTTGTTTACGTAGCCGGTCTGCACATGTACAGCTGAGTAGAGGGACTGAAACTGGACTGAGTTTGTGATTATTGTAACAGTGGAAAGACTAATTTAGATGGTTTTGGTGAGTTTTATTTTGTTTCTGTCCACTTTGAATGAAGTTATGATGTTACAAGGTAAAATTACCATTGCTGTCTCTGTATGGCAAACGATAGCAATTTTACAGTTGTTTCTAGTTAAACAAAAGTTCTGTCTCTGTCAGGATAATTTCCTTAACGTTTTCAGACACTTTGAATGTCAGTGGCAAAAACAAGCACTTTTAGAGGACATACTTTGACAGGCGCAATTGTCCTTAACATTAGGATTAACATTAGTTTACAGTGTGGCCATTGCAGCCCTTTTCACAAATATTCTCGCATCTAACTCAATGAAATAAGGGTTTATTTCGCATTGGTGTTTGTTGGATAGACTGTGGAAAGACTAAATAGATAAATTTTTGGTGAGTTTTAATCTGTCCCATTGTTTTGGTCTGAGATCTTGGTGCTCTTGTGTGACATCTAGTGACAAGTGAATTTTGTATATATAACCTTTTAACAACATCAGTTAGTTAGTTGGTTAGTTTTTGGATTTGGAGTAGTTTACATTAAAGCAACCAAAGCTAATGTTACCCAAGGTAGTGTTTGTCAAACATGCCGGTTATTCCCTAAGAAGCCTTTTCTCTTTCAACATTTAAAGTTAAAATATAGTTATGGTAGAATGAAATATCAGCTAGAAACATTAAACAGTCACCTGGAAACAGTTTTCACCATGGAGTTTAACTGCCCCTGTCTGAAATCAAGCACACATTGTTTCAGAAATTAAAAGAATTTCCAGTGGTTAATCTGCTCTCCACACAGATCATCACACTAATGGCATAATAATATTACCATGCCCTCTAAGAGATAATTCACTCCACACCTTCACAAATCCACTGAACGCTTTTCCATTATATTTAAACATTATTCTGAATGTGGGTGTATTTGAGTGTGCCTCCCTTTGTGTCTGTACAGAGGAGGGCCTTTGATGACTCTTTCTCCTTGAACAATATCAAGCAGAGGTGTGAGATGATTTCAGATTCAGTCTGTTGTCTGTCTCTATGCCCTGTATCCCGGCTCAGCCAGCATCTGATTACCAGGACCTTGTTGTGTTGTCTAGAGAATGTAACAAAGAGGGGAGGAAAGAGTTGAGAGAAAGGGAGTGAGAACAGAGCATGGGTAGTTCTCTGGGATATGGAGACAACAGCACACAACACATCTGTGGAGATGACTCTCTGGGGACCAGCTGTGGATTTCTGGAGCTAATTGAATAGGCTGCTCCAACAAATTTGCAGGCTCTCTTTTCTTTGGGAGACACATGACAATGGAATTCTCCTTCTTGCATCACTCACCCCCACCCGCGCCACCTTACCCATTTTGACTTTGTTTTCCCTCTTTTCCTTTTTGCTCGATATCTCCCGGCAGTCATCCTGGTGCATAGTGTGTGCTAGAGGTGCCCACAGACAAGCGCTAGGCGTTTACTATGCCAGTCACTTCCTTCCATCTCCTTGTCCCTGAGAGACCTAATTGATATTCCAAACCAGAGTTGGAGCTGCATCCCGGGCTCACCTTAGTCATTAGTGAGCCCCACAGGGCTGTTTGCATTATAATCTCTGATTTAGATTGTGTGTTGCCTCCGTGTCCTTCCCTCGAGGTTGAGATGTGTGTGCAAAAGGCCACCGCTGTAGGGGATCCAAGCTTAAATTAGCCCCTGTCTCTGAAGTCTGCATCTGAGACAAGGGTTACAGGTCGTGAACTCACACTTAAACAGACAGATCAGATGAGCAGATTAATATCCCCCCGAGTTCTTTCATAATGTGTGAGGAGTGAACACCACCATCTAAAGGTCCATCTGGACATTTGTATGGTAACGAGGGAAGTGAAAGTGTTCATAACTCATGAAATCTGGCTTATTTATGGAAGGAGCATGAGAGGAATAATAAAGCTTTGGGGTGTTCAAATGCATACTATCCGCTGTATTATCCATGTATGGATGTATGAGCCAGGTATGTGTGTGTGTTAATTCATATCAGGGCTTTGCTCAATTGCATGTTTTTTTTCTGCTATACACTCAATTTCATTAATGTAACATACTCATCAGCACCAGACAAGCACAGATATCTCGCAGATATAACACTTGTGGTTCCCTTGACTAACCTCACCCAGACTTTAACATTAATCACATCACTTCCCCCCTAATGTCACAACACTGTGGGCCATTGTCAAAGCTATGTACCTGTTAGGCAATTATCTCTCTGTCCTCCCTTCCCATCTGATCCCCCTGATTTCCACCACCCACCTCCTAGGTACCCTGTATTTTGAAGGTTCTGTGAACTTCGTGCCTTAATTATAGATGGAGTTAGGTAATACGTATGTCCGTCTTCAAGCAAATATGTTGCCTGTTTAAGTAGAGTAGTAGTGACATATGACCTTTTTATACATCAGAATGTATACATTTGGTGTATAAAACACATTCCTACATCTCCATGTGTTGTTTCTCCTACATTTATACCTCCTTGATTATCCAATTGATTAACAGAATCTAAATGATGTATGCAGCTGTGTTTTGTCAAAAATGGTCCCTCTGAGAACAATCAAGACCATCTTTGCCCTTACACCTTAATATAATGAAAATACCATATGCCATAACACTTCAGCAAAATTCTATATTGCTTTAATGTATACTATGACACAAGTGGTGTTGTCTAACAAGATCCTTCGCTGCAATCGTTTAGTTTTTACTGTATCTTGTAATGTTGAACTTTAGTCATTACACTTATTCACAGCATGCATTTAGGACCTCATAATTGAGTCCTGTTGTTGTGTAATCACATTTTTAGACATTACAAATATGCACAGAGAAAAGAAAACTTCCAAGAAAAATTATAATTTGCTGAACTACACTCAGGGTGTATAATAATCCTTCTCTTAGTGTATTTTTAAAATTAAGGTGACAAGGATCATTTTGATGTTGAGCTAAGAAGGAAAAACATATTTAAATGATCCTGTGATTGAAGGAATTTTTATTGTTTCTGTCTCATGTATATCTGATACTGAGCCAAGAACAGAGTGCAGGTGCTTGATGACTCTCCTTGAATGAAAATTAAATTAATGGAAAGCAGGTGGGTACTTCAAAGGCTGACTGCTCCAACGGTATGACCAAATGTGCTTGCAATCGCCAACCTCAGCTGTTGTCTCTGCCATTGCAAAGTGGAAGTTAGGATTGTAAAGGTGGAAGTAATTACTTTATATTAGAGACAATGTAGAGTAAAGCAGATGAAAGACAAGGGATGCGTACCAGTTTTGTAATATTACAGGGTCAAACTACCAGTCTCTCTTTATGACTGTTACAATCACAAAGTGCCTACTTGCTTTGGCTTTGTATTGTCATTTTGGCGTCCACGTTTCTGTTTTTATAACTTAGCAATAGTGCTAAGTCAGTGAACATAATATCTCTTGTATTGTTACACTTACTGCTTTCACTGTACAATAAACTCATTTTACTGCAGCTGTGTCTGAATAATTTAACGCACCTATTTTAACACCTACATGACAAATCAGATCAATCCTTCTAAACAACAAAGGCACATTCCTTAATGTTTGGATTTGATAATAATAAAAAAAAAAACACCATGACCCAAAAAATTATTTGCAAAACTTGTTAGAAATGTTCCACAGAAAATGCAGCCCCAGCAATCTTTTAATGTTTTTAAAGCAGATTATAGACGAGAAGGGAAGCTGTAGGACAACAAAATGCTGAATGTGTCAAATTCTTCACAGACTTCAGGAAGTGGTTTATCATAATGTCTGACAATGAACACACAAATTTAGCCATCACAGAAGTCTCAGTTTTTAACAACATGTTTGCTGAACCGTAGCTACTTTGTTCCGTAGTAAATCCTTAAAATGTATTGGTGCAGGATAGGAGCTGTTAGACATTGGCAGCCAATCTGGTTTATGCAGTTGTTCTGCATGTTCTTCATCTATCTTTCATTTGTATATCAGACAATTGACTTTTGGAATAAGGAAGGATCAAATAAGTATATTGCAAAACGCAACTCTTGCAACATCTGACAGCTGCAAAGTTGAAAGATTTTTTCTTGTAAGAAAGAAAGATTTTTTTGGTCCATAATTTTGATATTTCTTCTGTTTATGTGCTCTCGTGTTGACAGCTGTCAAAATTAGCATGAAATTTGCACTGTGCAAAACATGTTTCCATAGAGAACAAGCTTCTCTTTTGACAGAAGAAAATTGGTATCTGGCCTGATTAAAAAATCGTTCATCCCCTTGTTAGATAAAGGTAAAGTTTTCATTTACAAAACCAGGAACCAGGAAGTTTGGTTTGAAACATATTGTGTTTGTTTGTGCTTGTTATATCATTGCCCAATATACTATATTGAATAGAATTCTGACCTAAAAACACTGATAAGTTTGTTGTAACATCACCTATGAGAACTTCCATCTACAATGACTCGGAGGATGAATGTAGTTCAAAGTATAAGAGCATTGCTAGCTCTGTGCAGCTAAAGGTTGCTCTCAGCAGGACGCCTGCTCCCTGGGCTTTCCTCCTGTGCCGCACAGTCACTCAGATCAATGTGTTCTTTCACCGAACTTCACAGAGTACATGGTGTTTCCAGCAGACAGGAGACACACACAGCAGTCACACAAAAACAACCAACCTTGCCTCACAACGTAGACTAATCTCTGTGGTATGTCTCAGTGACAGGATTTCAAGTCATTCTAAGGCTCGATGTTGCTCTGCCTCTTTAAAGCAACAATTTCTGTCGGTGAGGAAAATCCCCTGGGATCAATCTGTAATTAAGAAAAAAACCCTCAAGCTGAATATAATAATAAAAAAAGTCTAAGGGCATGTAATACAACCCTCAAGCTGAATATAATAATAAAAAAAGTCTAAGGGCATGTAATACAAGGAGATGAAAACGAGACTGATCCAAAAGATAGATAGAACCCTGGCTTTCTATCTAAGCACTAAACAAAGTGTGACAGTGTAAGCTCAGAGGAATCTGACACTGTCCTTCCACAAGGAATTTCTCCATTTTGTCACTTTGAAGTAAAAACCCCTCATAAGGTACCACAGCAAAAACATCCAAACACACTGTAGTGAAAAGAAAATACTTTAAAAAAAAGAAGATATAGTTCTAATAGTAGTAGTTGTACTGATGGTAAAATGTAATGCTGAACATACAGTACAAGGATAGACGTAGTTTTGTTTACCTTTTAGAAATTCTTATTTTGATCTTATAATTATCCTTCACAGCAACTTAAGGTTTGATCTTGGATACATTTCATAAATAGGCTGACTTTGTACACCTTTTTCACAAATTATTACATAATAACTAATAACTAACTGATTAATAAGCTGTTGACTGACAAAAATAAATCGACTTGTGTTAACATTGAAATTTACAATGTCAAGTCAAAAATGTTTGCTCTTCAGTCGTGAATATATTAGCCATTTTTAAATGTGTTTTGAGTCATTGTAGTATGAGTTAACAGTTCATATCTGTAGACCCAGATGTGATGTACTGTACAGTATAGTGCAGCATAGTAGTAATGCTATAATATCCATATTGATGCACTCTGCTTCACTCTCATGGCCAATCATTCCCCCCAAAGACTTACTCACTACATTCTATTGTGCAGAAATTATACGGATGGATCTCTTTGCAGTACATTTGCCTGTTTGTGGGAGAAGACAAAATTTGAAATCAGCATGTGTGCATCAGGTTGTTTTTCTAGATCCTGTTTCAAAGAGGCAGAGTGAATGTTGACTGCTACACCCCTGGAGGAATGTTGTCCTTTCTTTGGTCTGAGGCTCATTGTGGCCGTTGCCCATGCAAGCCATGCCAAGTAAAATACATTGCAAACTGCTGACTTTGATAACGGGGAGAAATCTGATTCTGTCTGCATGCACTCCATCAAGGCAAGCAGTAACTGCTGTTTCAAATCCCACATGAATGTGTTTACTAATGACTTGCCTCTCAGAACATTTGTGTAAATGAGGGTCTCGGAGTGCAACAGTGCTTTGATACTACTCTCAGACAACAGCACGCACAGTGTTATCTTGTTGGGGAGCTTTGCATGTATGCATGTCTTTTGTGCATTCAGTGTACTACAAGCAACAAGAGGAATGAGGGGTGGAGCGAGGTTGTGTATGTTTGTGTGTGTGTGTGTGTGTGTGTGAGTGTTCAGTGGGAGGAGGGCTTTGAACACTTTCCTAATTGACTTCAGTTTGATATTTCTTAGGGTGGGGTAGACAGAGCACATTTCCCAACATATCCACCACATGAACAGGGAATTGTGTTGGAGGGTCAACATTATTTTGTTTATGTGGTCACATTGCATATTACCAGACAGTATATCCTGATTATTTGCTCATTGTGCAAACAACACACACAATGACGTCTTGTACGTCAACAGTGCTTTATGTCATATCCTACAGCAGTATTCAGTTAGAAAGAACCTGTTGTTTATTTGGTGGATTGCGTCACTGAATCTTTGAGACAAGATGCCCCTGTTACCAATTAGGTAATTTCACATCTTCACATAGTTATTTTACTTTTTAAAGGTTTAAAGGCAAAATAACCTAACAGGCCTTTGAAACACCTGTGGAAAAAATGTTAGTCACATTGTCCCTATCTATGCTTGTACAACATGAGAAAATGACTCAGGCCATTGAAAGTGAGATGTGTTATATGTCTGAATGCCTTTGCAGATGGTAATGTTGATTCTGGAAGCCTCATGGAGCCCTGGCTGCTGCAGGCCAGGAAACATCACTAGCACTAGGGCCATGTGGGACCTCTCCTTAAAAAAAAAGTTTGAGATTTTTTCACAGCCCATTGTAAGCAATCAGGCAAATAGAGGCTTGCAGTCGTGCAGTGCACAGGCACTTCTTTCCAGAACACAGAGAGCAATGCTCAGTCTACTGACAGGCGAGCTAGCAGACCGTCAAGAAGTCAGGACATATTCTCATAGCATTAACAGACGGTAACACCACCAGTGAGTCTTCTGAAGCTCACTTTCATTCTCCTGGGTGTGATTGCTCCTGAATGCACATTCAACCTCCTCTACTACTGGCAGTGAAGACCTGCAGATGCACTCAACCACAGGCTTACTTTTCAACCCTGCATCTGTCTCAACACTCACACCAAAGCTGTACCCGCGGGAGGAGGATACACATGTTTTATTGACAGAGCCACAGGTGGTTTGAGTTTAAGCGGCTGGTGGACTGAAAGGGTTTTTTTCCTGTGTGGTGAGCTGTGGCGTGTTTGGAGCCAGTATGTTGCCTATTGTTGAGGCATGTTTGGTATTCGTCCTGCTGGGCTCAGGGCAAGCTCAGGTTGCCACACAGACTCAGGGGCAGAGCCAGAACCGGGGCCAGGGGCAGGACAGCTCTGCCACCCCTTGGAGGCAGATGATTCAATGGGAGAACAATGGCCGGGTGTTTAGCCTGCTGAACAGTGGAGCTGAATATGTCCCTGCTGGAGCGGGTGCTCAGGACAGAGGTCCCAGGGTAGTTGTAGCAGATACTCGTCTACACTCTTCACGTAGACCTCAGGGAGGCAATGTCCGTCGACAGGCTCCATCAAGAGGATCCTCTGAGACAGTACGTGGTCAAGCAAGGCATCCTTTTGGCTTTGGGCAAGTGCCTGATAACTGGAGACAAACTGCAGGCAGCACAGGTGGTGGTCAGTTCCAGGGATCCTCTAGTACTCGTATTAGGCCATCCACAGGCTCCTCATCTTCATCGTCATCATCATCCTTTTCTTCATCTTCTTATCATATACCATCCTACCCACAGTTCCCATTTCCTCCACAGACTCCCTTCCAACCAGTACCTTACGACCCTAGTTTTGTGGAGGGACCAGTCAGGAGCTACGAGCCACCTTTTCAGCCTGTTGTTGGTGGAGGATATGGTGGTGGAGGGCATAGTGCCGGACGCGGGTATACTGGAGGAGGAGGATACGGAGGTGGTGGTCTGGCCCCAGTGCTCCCGGGCTCGCCCTCTGATTTTACTGACGATGGTTACCGTTACTACCAATCTTACGGCTACGCGCCAAATCCTGTGGTGCCTGCACGTGCTGCCCAACCACCGTTTGCAGATGGTCTGGACCATAGATACACACACAGTCTCTTCAATGAGGAATCTGCTCCTGCTGTCCCAGCCCCCGATAGCAACCAGGCCGCTCCCGTTGTAGTGGACAGGCCAGGACCAGTTGGTCAACCACCAGTCAGGAGCCCTCAATATGAGCAGTTTCCTCCGTTTGGAAGACCCCAGCCTCCTTTCCTGCAGCCCATTCCTCCAGGCAGAAATTCTCCAAACTCAGCCCTTGAGAACCCCAGTATGAATGTCGGGAGTGTGTACCGACCAGAACAGAGAGGTACAGTAAGCTTTTTGTTTGT
>NW_023339663.1:21223307-21235373 GCF_004916995.1 Morone saxatilis | reverse complement strand
CTGTGATACATAGGCGGGATGGCAAATAAATGTAGCATTTGGAGCAATGTGGTTTTCAAAAAAATTCTGAAGCACTTAAAATATACTTACACTATAATATTACACATTTTCAGTAAAAGAAGAGAGTATGTTCACTTAGAGGCATTCACCCAAGGTATTTCTGTCTCTGAGGCAGAAAATAAAAAGGTTGCCATGTGATTTCTGTTACTGCTGGACATGAATTTCAAGTATGAATTTGAAATATGCAAAACCCAGGGGAGCTGTGAGCTCACCACCCCCTCAAGTATCATATTTTTCCAATGTTCTCTTTTCATGTTCGTCAGATATCTGAAGTAATCAGAATGAAACAGCTGCTTAAAATTCAGCCTCTTTTTCAGTTTACAAACAAAGCAAAGTGGACGCAAGGTTAATCTTTTCCGACTTGTATAGTTATTAAAACCAGGTGTTGAACAAGCCCTGCCAATGTACAGAGAGCACACACAAGAACCTCTGTGTTTTTGCGTGGGGAGTTCTGTGCTACACAAAAGTAGCCTGGTTCACAGGCGTATGGAGTTTGGTAATGGTGGTGGTGACCTCATAGGGGGGGCTGGTGACAGGGGGTGTGGGTGGTCAGTGGCTGCCTCCTGGGCTTTAGGACAGGAGAGGGGAAACAAGGGAGGGGGATACTGTTCTTCACCACTCTTCAAGGGGGAGGGAGAATGTGGAAAGTCCCTGTAACACATGGGGTCCATTGCTTCAGCTACAGGAAATAAAAGAAATATTCAGTAGGGGAAGAATGAGGAGTATCAAAATGTGCAATACCTTGAAGTAAAAGAAGGTTACTGTTACATAGCAGAGAGTTTATTTTCATAACCTATCACTGCACTATGGAGGAAGAGGTTTCTCTTTAGCTTATTGTTAATGCTGAGGGGGGAAATGACAACTTAAGAAGTGTATGTTCTGACAGAGGCTGTATATGGTCTGAGCTCATAGGCAATGAGGGCCTCCAATGAGATTCTCAGCCTCTTAATAATGTAGATTTACCTTTTGTTTTACTCAATGATCTGCCTTACTGTGCTGCAGTCTCTCTAGTGTGCTGTGTGCCTTGCAACTATCATTCATTAGACACTCTAGAGCTGGGAGCCATTTCTACAGCACAAAAAGCCAACATGTGTGCAGATGCCTTAGTGCTCCCAGTAATCATCGTGATAAAGAGTCAGCTATTGGGAGCTGTTGGAAAGCTGACATTTTTATTGCACTGCTTCATGGCACTGCATTAAGGTGTTATAGTATTGTAATAACTATTCAACAGACTAGCATGTTCATAATGCTATTGTTAAGGGGAATGCCGGGTTATATCAGAGGCAGAAAAGTACACATGCTCACACACTGACAGTCATATATCAAAATACACATATTTTTCAATGGTCAGTCTGCTCATTGAATTTAATTCAGTCTATCTCATCATATGTGGGCTATTAATGCGAGTGCATAGAAATAAAACGAAGTACTAATAGCTTAGGGTAGAGTGAGTGTGGGTGGGCAAGCTAGTAAGCAACTTATAAACAAATACAAATTAGACAAGAGCCTCTCGGTTAATGTTTGATTTCCAAGGGGCGTTATCAACAGGTGCAACACATTTGGTTTGCAGAAACCACATCAGAGCAACAAACATGCGATGTACATAGTTAATAGTTGTAAATTAAACTTACCAAATCCTGTCGGAAGCTTTAAGTGCAGTTGTTTGTTCTTTTAGATAAAATATACCTTCCAGGTCGTTTAATACTGACATGATAGTGGATTCAACAGAAACAGTTAGAGTGCCAGCATTCTGGTTGTGTAACGATATGCCTCAATAGCCAATAAGGTTAAGCTCCTCTGTACAGTCATTGAATAAAACCTATCCCATATTAGATGAAAATGGTTGTAATGGGCCCGACAGGTTCCATGACTTTGGGAACTCTGTCTGAATGGGAGGGTGGCCAGAGAAAATTGAACATGAGCTCGTAGATTTGTCTGGTTCCCAGGCTAGCAAGCCTTAGCAACCAAAATCTACAGATAACTGCAACGATTAAGTTTAAGGCCATGAAACAAGTTTCAGTGCAGAACTACTTCCCAGTCATTGCTTTTAACTGTCAGATGGTTTGACATTCAAGTCACATACAGTAAATCGGGCTTGATCCACAGCCAAAGCTAAAAAATGTCTGCAGATCGAAACATTAAAATATTGTGTAGCTATAAGGATACTCTATTCCCCAAATAAATACAAGAAACAAACATAAAAGCTATATTTCTGTTGTGTTTTTCTCTATTTGCAGTTTGACTGGTACTCATTTATGTATTTATTTTATTTTTTATTGATATTTTGACAGGATTTAACAGATCATTAATATCTCACATTTATAAAATTCAAAAGACATGTTTACTGTCCTCTCTTTTTCTTTTCAAACCAAGAGCACAGACAGCAACAAAACAAACAAAGGGTAAGTGTAACAGACCAGTCCACAACCACAGACAATTGTCCCCTTACATCAACCAAGGCTGCATGCTCAATACAACAGTGGACTACATGAAACAAAACACAAAAAACAAAACAAAAAACAATGATAACAACAATAAAGTTTAGAAGAAAACAGAAAAAAAGAAAGAAATAAAAATAGGTACAGAATGCCTTGACCCAGTTCATTATATCAGGTGCCAGTACAAAAGTAATGAGACATTTCCTCTATTAAAGCCAGAAAGGAGCCCTAGACTTGTTGGAAAATTATCTTCTTCAAAAGTAACAATTTTTGTCATCACCTTAAACCATTCCTTAAAACAACATTGGCTAGGTGATTTCCAGTGTCTCAAAATTATTCTATATCCTGTAGCTGTAGCCAGATGGACCCAGAACGTCTTTCGTCCATTCACAATAATATTGTCCGGTAACAGCCCCAAAATACATAAAGCTGGAGATTTATTTAACTGTATATGAAACACATATATCAAAGTGTAAAAACATCTTCCCATAGGTGTTAGTTTTAGTTTGGCTAATTTACTTGGGGTACAGAAGCTTCTATTCAGCAGTTTATACAGAATAAATTTAGATTGGGCTTCACGTACAGTATATTAGTATCCTAACTTCTTCCATCTGCCTTCTGCAATTTTCTCCCCCAAATCTTTTCCCAACTATTAATAATTTTAAAAGGTTAGGTGAAAAAGAAAAAAGCTACAATATAATGAATCTGGGGAGGGATAATCATCTTGACCAAATTAATCCTACCTAGTAGGGATATATTCATTTCAGCCCAGTTTTGTAGGACAGGTTAAATAGCTAACAGGAGAGATATTAGTTTGCATAATTTTTTCCAACCCTGGTCTGAATTTAATCCCTAAATATACCAAACCTAACGGCAATGACTCTCTGGTGACAGGTGAGAATATCTTAGGAAGAGTCATGGCGTCTGACTTAGCAATAATGGAATAAATCTCGGTTGCTGCTGGATGAGGATTCCTTGATACAAAAAGAAGTTGTGCTCTTCCTGGTCCATTTTAACCCCTTGGGTATCTTTGCTTTACGCCAATGTAAATGCCAAGGGTTCTAAAAACAGTTCAAATATCAATGATGACAATATCGAACCCTCCCTAGTACTATGATTAAGGTTAAATTAAAACCAACTCCTAATAATCGCATAATGGTAGTGGATGGAAAGAGGTATTGCTTTGTTTTTGTTTGGATGCACACCAAGTTATTGTCTGAAAGTAGAGTTGACCATAATCACCAAATGCTGTTGTGATTTTATTAATTTTTCATTTTAAAATGACCTAAATGAATTTTAAATATCCCAGTATGTCAGTCCTCTGCAGCCAACAGCCAATAACCTATAGAGTATCGGGAGAGGGAGCTCTCATGTCTTTTATTATGTTATATTAGATGGTATGAAAAGCAAAGCGAGATTCAGTTTCTTTTCTCCATGTCCCACTTAGAGTATAATGTGTGGCTTGGTCACATGCTGTCGAGAGCTGATCAGCTTTGGCTTCTCAATACACTTTATCCCTCTGAGGAGACCCAATTTCATATTTCAAAAGATTAGGGGGCAGAGAACAAAGCCTTCCTGGGGTGAGGATGAAAAAAAAAATGCAGTTGAGAGTGCTGTTGGAAAACCTCAGCATTTCACACTGGTCTTACAGTGTTTACATGGTCTGCCCCAGGAAGCTTCCCCCTGTCCTATATGTCAGCCTCAGAGAGGGGTTGTCAGATGGGATGTTTACACAATGCCTGCAAAGGCAAAGCCCTTATTTAAACTTTAGTTTAAAGAGGGGGGACTCACGTGGATGTTAAACACTGGACAAATATAAAATAAGAAACTTAAAAGCCCTTCATGTTAGTTCACAATAACAATATAACTGTGCATATTTTCATTATCTGTTTTTCTGTATATGATTTGGGCCTGCTGCAACAGAAATTAACAGTTGTGCATCATTTTTGTGATTTTATGAATGATTCCAAGTTTAGAGGTCAGATGGTTCGCCTTTCAGTTGCTTGAACAAGCTCACATTAAAGCATGTCTGGCCTTTGTGAGCCAAACCGAGAGGGGTGATAAGCTATACCAGAGACCCTTGCATGGAGCAGTAAGTAGGCAGACAGACGGTCCCTCTGACAAGTCAGGCCTGCTTTTTTTTTTTTTTTACGTGTTCCTCCAGGTTTTCTTTAAAAACAGCACTGGGGTGAGATCACTGTTGTTTTGCCCTGGTATGCACGTTCTCCCTCTCATACATAGGCTGCATTGCAACAAGAACTCTTGTGATACAATAGCTGAGATATTTCCAAGTTTAGCTTTATCCCCCAACAGTTATCCTATGTCTAGTATATTAAAGGTTAAGCTGAAGTGACACGCTCATTTTAGGATTAGTGTCGTGGAAGATCATATCAATGTAGGTCAAGAAGGCACGAAATTATTGGTATAATCTTTTTTCCCTAAAGACAATATGGATTTGGTGAGAGGCACATTGTATTCAACACTGGAAGTCAATATGTAGTTATATGTGTCTTACATTTGAGTGGTTTTGTACAGTAGAGGCCCAAATGTAATCATTGTGTTCTCTCACCCCAAACTCACCCCTGTCTGAGAGGCCTATGGAGCAAAAGTGTCTCATTAGAAAACCACGATAATAATCTGGAATGCACAGTAATTAGTGGCTGACGGCTCTCTCTAGAGTGACCCAGTCATGAACTGTGGGCCCTGTCACTGCACTGTTGCCCATCATATCATCCATCAACTCCACCATAAATACCAGGTAATAAGAAATTGATGACAGATTTGCGAAAGAGTTCCACTGTTTCTGGGGTGTATACTGGCAGTGTTGGGAAGGCCTGGAATTCAAAGAGATCAAAAGGTGACTGGTCACAGATTACCAATCATTGATGAAGATAGAGGGTGAGCAGTCTGTCTGTCTTTTCAGGTTTGCCTGACCTGGTTCCTGATCCCAACTATGTGCAGGCTTCCACATATATCCAGAGAGCCCACATGTATTCTCTCCGTTGTGCTGCTGAAGAAAAATGTCTGTCAAGGTAAACATAATTCTGGGTGTCCTTTAATGGCTTGTGTGTATTTATATATGTGTTTCTTACTTTCTTTTTCAAATGTTCTTGCCTCTTTATAGTTTTCATGTTAGTGACAGATGTTCTCATTTGAATGGTTTCTGCAATATCTTAAGGGGAGCTTTGTGGCTTAGTGGTGAACACACTCCACAGACGTTCAAGTGAGCCGTGGCGTTTTGGATTAAAAACGTCTCATTCTAAGATAATGCAAACACAATTCCTATATTCAGGTAATAATACACTAATGAAAACATACCTATGCATATTATATTACATTTCTGCCAATAGATCCTCCTAAATGTTACACACTGGGCCTTTAATGTAGCTCCTTGATAGGCTGGTGTCCTGCTTCGGATCATGCATAAACAACATGTTTTATAAGCTCCTTCACCTTTGTGTAGCATTGACCAGCAAGTAAACTATCCACAATTCTAAAGTAGCCTCAGGAATACACCCGTTTTTTGCAACAATATCTGAAAGAAATAATAAAAAAAGTTGACCAACAGCACAACATCAATGAACTAAATCCTGGTCACCTTCGGGATTACAGTCTATCGTTAGTTTCATTTCTCTTTGTTGGCGGATAGCATCCCCTGAGCTCTGGGCCTGGGCCTTTTGACTGCCTCTGCACTAAGGACACTATTGAAATGATGGAAGTGTGCTGTCCCCATGCCTGCTCTATTTGCCCTCTTCCCATCACAAGCACAGCCATCCCTCAAAGCCCTTTCATATCCTGTCTGAGTTTGCAGCAATCACCGACAGATGGGCTGTTGTAATTTGCCGTACACTCCATTGTCAACAACAGCCACAAGACGAATAGCTTAGATCTTCAGTGGTATTGTGAACTCGAGCTTGTGCCTCCTCTCTCACACAAAAAAGTGAATCGTGCAACAAAATGTTCCCTCTCCCAGTGCTCAAACTGTGTATTTGGAGTGATGGTTGTAATCTGTAGAATGAAATATTTAGTAGATATGCTCCTGCCTCTGAGCCTTTCCAGCCTTGCTCTTTTTTTTCTTCCTTGTCTTAGTTATGAGAAACAGACATGCCGGCATTCCTTTTGCAGACACTTTTGAAGTTCCTCTTACTGTTTTTGTCTTAATGTGTGTGTCTGCCATTCAGCACCGCCTATGGCCCTGAGACCACCGACTATGATGTAAGGGTCTTGCTGCGATTTCCACAGAGGGTGAAGAACAAGGGGACTGCCGACTTCATGCCTAACAGGCCACGTCATACCTGGGAGTGGCATAGCTGTCATCAGTAAGTACTTAATACAAAACAGATTTTACCCAATCAACTTGTTATGCTTTACTGGCTATAGTATCAGCTGTTGCGGTAACCAGGGAGCTAGTCAGCAAACTATTTTATTTCAGTGCAATTTTATACTTACAGATTGTATTTATATTTGCTAATGTCTGTACACATCTTACATACCTTAACCATAATGTGGTTGTAACTACTACTGTATTAAATTACACATGACTGAATTAGTTTCTGTTTGTGATGATAACTTTGACTGGTCGGAAGACTAGAAAGGCGCTATATAAGTACAGTCCATTTACCATAACTAATAAATTATGATACAAATACTATAAATATAAACTGTCTGTAAAAAGACTATCCAAAAAAAACCTATATTGTGTCCTACACAAATAATAATATGTAGCTTGTGAGTTTGATTCATTTAGCAATGGATAGATTTTAGTTGATTTAGCAAGCCAGTCATGGCTCAGATCGCATATCTCTGGGGGACTGCTGATGAGGTGACTTTGGTGGTATCGTCATTGTTTTATGACATTATATTCCATGTAGACTGGCTTTCATCTCAATTTCAGCAAGTTCGCCCACAGACGCCATCACTGCCCGGCTCCGCTTTGCTATCCTCATCTTAGAGGAATGTTGACTGGCCGTTAGGAGATTGGCAGTGTTATTGCTGTCTGACATCAGTCTGCATTTACACAGTGGTTCCCAGGAGGCAGAAAGCCAATGCAATCATTCCACTGGCTGTGTGATCAGAATGAAAAATCAATCAATTTTTCTTGTCAATCTGTGACACCAGATCACACAGCAGCTAAAGTATAATGGCGTGGATATGGGTTACTGGGGCAGAGTTTTTGTTAACAAAGAAATCTCTTCAGGGGTTGAAAATCTCTAGCCCAGATTCTCACAATAAACTTTCTTGCCCTACATTTCTGTTGAATAAGTTGTGTAGTTGACAGTTTTGCTTTTCATTACATTCACCCCTTTCTTTCTCACTGGAGTATTAGAAGAAAGGAAGGGAACAGCATCCTCTTGAGTATGACGCACAGGCTGTGAAAATGGAAGTCTGTATGTTTTTACACAAACGAGGACACAGAATTCCATGTAGAACCTATTTTTTATGCCAATCAGTGTTGGAAACAAGTGGAAGTCATTGAAATGCTCTTCTTATTTGGTAGAACTTGTTTGAAAAGTTAATAATACAGTTCTTCAACTTGTGCTTTATTTATCTCAGTCCCTTATGGTAACAACTTATTAAACTATGTGAGATCAGGGCTGCTATTTGTGCAGGTGCTTGGACATATGTCTTCAAATCCTGGTTGCACCCTGTGAAAGGCAAATGTCAGGCCATTGCTAAATAGTTCTCAAAGAACCTACTGTAGGTCTCTGTGGTTTAGAACTTGAGCTGTGATCTGAGAAGCCCTCAGAGTCTTGTTTGTTGCAACACAAGTGGAAAATGACTCACAACTATGAAGAAGGATTGAAATGTTTTGTATATTACGATTACAAGTAATTCTTGTTAAATCCTCTATGTGTCCTTCCAACACTACATTCTCTATAGTTGACATAGTCAGTGAGGGGATCCAGGAATCCAAGAAGGCAAGGGACCCTTTCAGGAACCTCATAGTGTAGTGCCTCCCACTCTCAATCTTTTTCTCTGCTTCCTGCACTCTTTCTTTCTATTTCACATACACATACACATACACATGTGTACTGTAGATAATCATCTCAAGACTGCCACTGTAATGAATGCCAGTTTCGGTAATACAAACAGAGACTGTGCTTCGACCTTCCAGATCCTGCCATTCCCACCCTGGTTCATACACACATTTGAATATACACTCACCCATGTATTGCACAAAAAGTATGTGTGCCCACGTTGCCCCATGTAAAATAAGCCTATAAACACACACGTCATGTACATATGCATGTTAACAGAGACAGAAAAGTAATTTATGCTCATAGTCAGAGTAAAGATAGTGTTCAGCCTCAGATAACAACAGACAGGTTTCTACCTGAGAGTGGCTTGTAATTGATTGCCTCGCCTTTGGAAAGAATGAGTCCTTGAATGGTCACTTGCTCCATCAGTGGAAAGTACCCACTTTTCCTTCCAAGTCATCCTTCAATCTTTAATGACTGTTCCAGTAAAAGCTGGTGCTGTGTTGAAACATCGGGCCATGAAGTAAGGCGAAAGGGCAATATTTATATAGTCTGAGTTTGTCTGACTGTAAGAGATCCAGTGCTTACCTCACCTGCTACAACAACAACCAGAGTCAACACCATTTAAGTATACTGCACAGAATAATTTAAGAATCAAAGGATCATGGAAATAAATACTTTCAATAACTGCTAAAAGCTGTATTAAAGCTGTATTACTGTAGGCTGTTTTTGTATCTAAAAGACTGCAGTTTAGTTTAGTTTTATAATCTAGTGTAAACTATTAGTGTAATGGATTGAAAACATTTATAAATCATTGGGCTAATCTTTGTGTTGTTTTTATCATAAGAAACATTTTAACAACTGAATAGTAACATTTAATCGCATGAATGAGGTAAAACAAACAAACTTATAAATTATAATGGTAAGTAGGATTTAGGCAGTTTTGTGTGCAGTTGTTGCCAGTGCTGTGCATAAATAGATAATGTAAAGAGCTTTTTACATTACCATGAGATTATGTTGTTATCCTACTCCATGTAAATACGCTCTTGTTAGCATGTACCACAGGCTTGTAAAATATAGCATCCTGGGTCACTTTGACATTTGGGAGAGGTCCATGTCATATAGCAGTTAATATTACAGATGATTTCAAATGGACCAGCTCATTGACATAGTCACTCACTGAGAGTCACTTGGTTCATGTTCCGATTCAATTGAGATGATCAGTGGCCATGTGCATCCAGGCTTTCCTAAGCTGCTAAAGCTGTGCAAACAAACAAAAACACACTGCAGCCACCACACGAATACATGCAGACCGTGATACACACTCACCTTTACACACACACAGTATAATGTGTTATGTGCACATACACATGAAAACAACCGCAAGTGCACACGCACTAACACAACGCATACACACAAATGCTCACGCACACACTCACACCTCCGATCTTGCGGACTGATACAAGCTAATTAACAACATTCATACATCATTAGAGTGTTAATGTCGTGCTTAAGCAACACTTTATTGTTGCCATTAATTAGTATCCATTGTCCTTTGATACTTTATGATGTGTTCAGTCAAGGTGCAACATCACTTACAAAAATGTGAACAGATGAGGTCAACAGGTTGAATATACAGTCTATAAAGTCACTGTTTGTCTTTAAAAGTTACACTTTAACATGGAAAAGCTAAATTTAAACAAAAATGGTAATATCATTATAATTACAATAGCAGCTCAACAAACTACAACTGACAATAATTTCTGCCTAAATACTGTTTCTTAGGTACAAATCGCATAACAGATACCACTAATATGAGATGAAACTCTTTCATTGCCCACCTTAACGACCTGACAACATGCACAGTCTTTTGTTTGCTCCAACAGGCACTACCACAGTATGGATGAGTTCAGCCATTATGATTTACTGGAGGTCAGCACTGGCCGTAAAGTGGCAGAGGGACACAAGGCGAGCTTCTGTCTGGAGGACACCACCTGTGACTTTGGTCACCTGAAGCGCTATGCCTGCACTGCTCACACTCAGGTAACGCAGCAATTTAAAGGATGAAATTATCATTATGATTTTCACCTCCAGTTGGGGGTTTTAGTTCATCTCCTTTCACCACACACTTTTTCAACCTCTAGGCCGATGTACATTCACTGTAGTTATACTATTATAGACCAATATATAATGGGGATTATGTGTGACAGATTTATTACTTAGCCAGGCCCTGTTTTTCATTGGCTGTTACATTAACAGCTGGCTTTTATTCATTGGCCTGCTTATGTTTATGAGAACATATTGTATTTACTTTTTGACCACTGACATAACAACTGTTTTTGACTTAGATCAGTGTTGCTTATGTGCGTCTCTCCTCCTCCTCTGCTTCTTCAGGGTCTGAGCCCAGGCTGCTATGATACATACAATGCTGATATTGACTGCCAGTGGATCGATATCACGGACATCCAGCCTGGAAACTACATACTAAAGGTAAGAGTCAAGTGAGAGTCACATATGGACAAACAAACAAATTGATCTAGGTTATGAAAGAGTTATAAAGTTACTGAAGTTTTTAGGTATCTGTAGTTTCATGGCTCAGTGGCATAGTTTATGGTCCATCATTTTTTCTATTTTAATGCATATTGTATGTGGTCAGTATGGCTGCAAGATGTACACACAAAAGATCTATACATGGTTGTCTTCAATGTTATTTATCCCAAATATGCTCTTTTCTTTGAAGCACCATTGAGCCCATTATGGTTTGTTGAAATGTAGTGATTATGGTGAATTGTAATATGCGTTCTGTCTGTATGTCTCTCAGCTCCAGGTTAATCCCAAGTTCTTGGTACTGGAATCAGACTTTACCAACAACGTGGTCAGGTGTAATATACACTACACAGGACGTTTTGTTAGAACAACCAGCTGCAAGATAGCACAGTAAGTAAGACATAATGCATACATTTTTATCACATAGTAATGGTAATTTACATGGATGCTGTTACATTTACTTGCAATGTTCTCAAAATCTGCTGCTTGCTTTCACAAGTAAACGCTGTGCAGATATTGTGCTTTGGTAGAGGGAAATCTGTAAATCAGAGTTTGTGGCATGTTCCCACGACTGAGTTACATTGAACCACATGACAGGGTGGCAGCTAAATGCAGTTTTATGAAGCGCCTCACAGTGTTTTGAATTACTTAGTGGACTTAATGGGTTCCTGGCTGAAATATTTGATGATTTAATGAATGCTGTTCTCACTCTCCAGTTAAGATTAATAGCCTCTGAAACTTTCATATTTTCTCTCAAAGGGAGATGTAGGAGTGTTGAACTTTTAAATAGAGCTATTAGGAAGTGTATCATTGCACTCAGAATTACTATCATATCCTCTTGAAAAGACTTTATGTAGAGAGTGGATATACATGAACAAAGCATAATTAGGTTCAAGTGCTCTAGCTGGTCTCCCTTAGTTTCACTGGTACAGTGAAACATACACTTAAAAATATATTTGTCAAAGCATTTCCAGAGTTAATGAAAGCTGGATATAATACTTAGTAGATGCCATAAGCCCTATTTTCATCATGAAAGTCCGATA
>NW_023339663.1:21199312-21223258 GCF_004916995.1 Morone saxatilis | reverse complement strand
ACAACAAAAGGACTTAATGTTCCAGTAAACAGACCTGTATTGTGTGATAGGCTATTTTGAATCAGGAAATGAGCACTCCCAGCGAGAGTTGGAAGCTTCAGAGAAGAGCCTGGTATCCACTCATGTTTGTGATGATGGTCTATCCATTCATTTCCGCCAAACTCCCTATTAGATGGTGGTGGTAATTTACCTTTTGATTGTTTGGCAACCACGGTCAAACTATAGTAAAAAAGGAGAGTTTTTTATGGTTTTGGTGTCATGGTGTGAACAGAAAGCTTCTGTAAAACAGTATTAAAATTAATGTAAACAGAAAACATCCTTCATAGTTAATAATTTTATATTTGCAGTTATTTTGCTTGAGCCTAGTCAAATTGTTCATTATGTACTATATCTCATATTGCACTCAAATCCTTCACTGAGTCCTGTGTATATACAGTTCTTCTAACAAAAGTGTTATTTGTTGTCTGTTTATTTTACAGGTCTTGATCAGGCACTGGAAGGCTGCCACACTAGAGTGACCCCGATTGCTATTCCATTGAAATGTGAATGGAATCCATCTGTTGTTGGTTCATTGTTGATGTTGTTTGTCTCTACTATTTTGTGCTGTCTTGGTATGCTGGGCCCATGGCAAACAAGGGTTCTACTAGCACTGAAAAGAGTGGGGGGGTTTAAAGTAGACATGCATACACACACACACATGCACTGTTGCATAATGCATATAGCATGTTGATAATACAGTAATGAATTAACAGTTCACATCCTTACAATCTATGTTGTAATATTGTCCTACCTACTATATTCTTCATATTGGAACTCTACCAGTCTGGTTTGGTTAATCATAGGACACATCATTGACTTTCAAAAGAGGTGTTTACTGTATCTGCACATCAAAAATCTATGCACACCCCCTGGCAGAATGGCTCGGTTTGAATTATAAATAAAGAGTGAAACGGTGCCAGTGCTGAAATCAGTAGTTCCAGACAAGTCAGGGTTCAGCTGCAATCCAACAAATAAAATTAGAGAAGAAAGTCTTCCCAGGTGCATTCATCCATGCAGTGTGGGGACAGACTGAGATGCCCAGTGACTCAGAAGAACTATAATGTGTTAGTTTTTTTGTTTTTTTTCCTCTTCAATGCCTCAGTGGGTCAGGCTGGGATACTGTGATTCTGTGGGCACATCCTGTTTAATGTTGTGTTAGCAGCAAAAGGAAGACAGCAGATCATATTTGCATTTGTCAACTCCATCAAATTATAAGTCAACATAAAGACAGTCTTTCAAATCCTTGTATTTTCATGTTGTGTCCCCATTTATCCTTTCTTATTTCAGTAAAACAGGAACATGAATCTCAACAGGCAGAAAAGGGTGCTTTCCAGGAAACAAGACTCACACTGTCTTAGAGTCTCCTCTTCAACTACCAACACTGGTCAGATGGCACATAGGTCATCTACACCTTTTGAAGAATGTATATACAAATATTCCTCTGATGCATGACTTTAATGATGGAGATCATTGTGTTGTAAGTGATTGTACTTTGGTTATCCAGTTTGACCTGTTACTGTATTTTGTGAAATTCAGTGAACTTATGTATATACGTATATATGTCTATATATATACTGTATATATATATATATATAGACATATTTCTTGATAATCTGAATTATTCAAATAGTATGTGTGTTGATGGAAAAAAACACTACTGCTACAGACTTAGTATTTTAATGCAGAGCGTCAGAAAGCCATCTCTACCTACCTCTCCAACTGAGTGAGCTGTTGTTTCCTGTTAATTGTTTGGTTTTCATTGGAAATCTCTGCAATGATTTGCTGTTGCCTCACCACTCTCTTGCAGCACATAGCCAAAAACCTAAAATCTATTGAATATAAGAACACACAATGACTTAGATTTCAGTCTTGGTTGGTTATCACAGCACTCCTTGAGCAGCAATACAGCAGAAGAACTGTAAACTGGTGCATCTGTTTAGAGTGCAACCAAACAAACTCATGTTTTAATAAAGAAGCCAGTCAATAAGTAATATGCTGAGAAAAAATAGTATCAAAAATTGGGTTTAATTGTGTGAAAATCTTAAGGATTATAACTTTAATATCTAGAAATGTGATTAGTGAAGTTTAACTTTTTTGCAGTAACAATTCGGTCTCCGTGTAGTGATCACACAATGACAATGCACCAAAATTACTTTGCTGCTGTCGAGTTTTTTTAATTTCTCTGTTTTCATTCTGCAGATTCAAAATGCTTTAAATGCAGAATAGGCCTCTTGTAAATAGTCAGTTCTTTAATTTGATCGGCATTTTACTTTGGTAGCACATGATCATACTGTTAAGATGCAACAACATGCGATTCTGACATTAAGCAGAACGACAGCACAAGAGTAGGTGACAGTTATGCAGCATCTTTGACATGAGGTGATGAAATTTGTATTTTTCGAACAGTGAACACCTGTCAAAAATGTCATATACAATAAATACATTTACACATCTGCTGCGTGTGCATGGAATGGACTATGAATGCTATGCACCACTATTACAACAATAGATCACTGTGCTTCATATAAGCCCACATCTGCAGGTTTCCACAGAATACGTATCAGTGGTTTCAAAGGAAATGCTGTGTGACAGGTGTGACAAGTTACTGAAATCATCCCTTTCAAAAAAGATTAGGTGTGATATGTTTAATGCATTAAGGATTTTTCCTTAATGCATTAAAGGAGTTCCCTATGTAATTTTGTCATGTATGATTCAGGCAAGGATGGAAGTCTGACCTTTATGAATGCAGGGAAATACACACTGCATACAAGATGCCTGCAAACACCAAATAGTGAATGCAACATCTGGGTGGTGGTACTGGGGCTGTGCATAAATGAATCTGTCACACTAGTTTTCATATTGTAGTTGAGTTTCTACAAACTGACATGTTGAAGTGTATGTATATATCTTTGAAAAATAATCTGATTGGAGCATATTTCCTTCATTGTCACACACTGTCAAAACACAACTAAAGATCCGAATTTCTACGAGTTCACTCTCTTCAGAAAGTTTTTTGCTGCCAATGAACATAAACAGAAACCAATCACATTTTGCATAAAGAGTCATGGTACAAAGCGGCATGTTGCAAAAGTGAGAGTTTATAATGTCATCAACACTAAATGTAGAACTACACCACTGGCGGAACTTTTTTTATCGTTTCATGTGTTGGTAACCTCTCCAACTGACGAATACGTCTGTGGCTGACATTACTGGTTTCAGAGACTGTAGCAAGCTCAGTTTTAAAGCTAGAATGACGAGACTGGTATCATATTAAACTAGAAGACCTAAGGCATCCATTCATAACAAGTCATGCTAACTTGGGAAGGGGTTAAATAATGCTCCAAAATGACGCTAAAGTTTGGCGATGGAAAAACTGGCATGGCTATTTTTAAAGGCATCCTTTGAGCTCTGACCTCAAGAAAAAAAGGGGTTTGTATGCAGTATAAATGTGTAATTTTTGCATTCTTGGATTCCTGAACAGTTATGGAACTTTATATAAATTGGGTATGACTGTAAAGCTGAGACTCTTGAAGTTGTGGATTCAATGGTCCCGGTTGTATTCATGTGATAATGTTTGTTCCAGTATTAGCCTTTTCATTGCAGTGAGACCATTTCTTTGAAACTTGACTTCTCTGTATAAAATGATCTATAGTGACCTCAAGAACAATCACAGCCTCATGAAACTGTACAACCACAAACTAGAGACCGGGTGTATCCAGAGGATGGAAGGCTTTCCTAGTTATATTGACACCACTGATTTATTGCCATACTTTATTTGTACAAAAACAGTAAGCTAGGCTAAGACTGAAAGGAGCTTGTCATGAAAACGTTTATTAGCCTATTACATCGTCCAGAGCTCAATGTCCCCCATCCCTTTCTGGCACTGCTGAACTATACAAAAAAAAATTTCTTTGTTCTCTCTGGAAAGGAAAAGATTCATTGACTGTCTTCTGTTTTGTTTTCCATCCTCCAACATAAACACATCAGACAAATAACCAAATAGTAACAATGACTGGAGAAGAGTTAGCAATGTTGTACCACATTGTCATTGTTGGAAATTGAAAGGTAGACTAATGAACAGTACTTGTGGAGTGATTACAAGCTTCATCACATTTTTATGACTAAAAGTTAAGATATTATGTACTCGCTTTTAACAGAAAATCATTCAAGTGTGAACAAAAATTACAAGCTCTAAAGAAATAATCTACTTCAGTAAAAATATGAGGATTCGCCTTCCATAAAATCGATTCAGTCTCTGAAGAACAAGACAGAGGGAATGAAAGGAAAGAAAACAGAGGGAAGGACCTTACAGCATGCACAGACATAAAATACAGCACCCAGGTGCACACACACACAAACAGAAGATCAACTGCAATCTTGCATTTTGATAAACAAATTGAAATGTGAACATGAATTTCTTGCCAACTTAGCAAACTGCATCTGATGAGAAGGATCATGTGATTATTGTGATAATTGAAAGTGCCATGCACTGCAGTAACTCACTGGCCTTGTGGAAAGATTGTTATAGCCTATAAGTAAAAGTTGACAATAAATGAGATGAAGACAAACACTGCACATAAAGCATCACAAAGACAACATCTATTTCAGAGCTATTGTATTTGATTGTGCTGTGCTTATAAACTGGTAACGGCGTAGCTATAGTTTCAGTTGTGAAATATTGTGTTTTGAAAACACAGACTTTCCTCACAGAAGTACTTCCTGTCCCCCAGAAGAATGAGAATCCATTATCTGGTTGTTTTGATACGCTGCTCTCACTCTCATATTTTGTCTGTCCTAACAAAACCCTGACCCCTGTGATGGGACTTCCTCTTGGTATGGGCTGTTTGTTCAGGCACTTCACACAATATAACCCCATTCTAGCCCTCTATGTCACATCATGTTATTTTGTGAAAGTGCTGCAGTATGTGCTGACATGTACTCAACAATGTTAATGTGTTTATGTGTGTCTGTGCCTGACAGAGATGATGGTTACCTCCTAATGAGGGAGAGAGAAGCCAAATGATGCAATGAATTGTTTACCTTAGAGGTATTACGTTTCCAAAACGGATGGACAGAGTTTGTTATATATCCATTTTTCATAAGCCTGCCTCTGTTTTTGCTTCTACGTATTCTCATGCAACTGCTGGTTAAGTAGCTTAAATGAAGCATTCTATTTCTCTGTGGGGAAGAGGCTGTAATACACAATGTCCACCAGGAGTCCCCTGTAAAGTGCTGGCTTCCTGTTCTTGTTATTAGTAATGAAAAGAACATAGTGAAGCATGTTCCCAACAGCAGCGTTCACAACGGCTGTCCTAGCATTTAGCTTCTGTAAATGATTTAGGACTCATTTCTTGCAACAAATGAATTGCAAATGTATTAATCAGAATTGTGCTATAGGGTGTTTCCCAAGTGAATCCAAACAGTGTGAGATTCTTAGTGGAGCATATAAAAATACCCCAAGGGGTGTACAGAACAAAATCCAGCAGACACATACTGTATTTCTAAGATATGGAATATACATGATGCAAAATGCCAGAGATGCCAAAGCATGGTAGTAAGAAACTGGAACAGGAGGAGACTGGAAGGACAAATTAGCCAGACTAGCAGTATGTAGCTGGAGGAATTGTTTGCATAAACGGTCAGAACATCTTGTCAGATTGTGCCATGATTTCACAATTAAGATGATGCTGATCAGCTGACAGTATGGGTAGTTTCATTGTTCTTCCTGATCCAAGAGTTAAACCAGGATAAGATACTCTATGTGGTGTAAAACATACTGCATGTGGGGCTTCATCCCAAATGAATTCAAGCAGCATGAAAGATCTTGAAAAGGCCTTCTTAAAAATACATTTCCTGACTATATCTGAAGCAACAGGCATGTTGTAATTCCCCGTTAATGTTGCAGGTCCCTTCTCATTCAGTGCCTGAGCTCTGCAAACATGCTGGAACCTGATCAAAAGAACATGTTGCAAGATAGTGTAGTAGTGTCCTGAGAAAAGGGAAGACTGCACACAGATGAGGTTACAACATGATAAGAGCAAAACCATTCCCCATGTAAATACTCTGCTTTACGCAGTATCGCAGATAAGCAGAAGATCTGTAGGGAGAGCTATAAAAACCCCCAAGACAAATATTTCCCCTTACACCATTACTTTACCAGCCAACCTATGTAAAGCAACAAGCGTTCTGCAGCTGCAAGCTTGCAACCTAATTGAGGAAACAGATCATGTGAAGTGAAGCAGGACTGATTAGATCTTCCAGCATTCCATGTGGCGAGACGTCACTGAGTACACAAACCCCCCGCGGGACTGGAAACCGTTGCTGCTGATGCTGAAAATGAAAAAGCAAAAGAAAAGCAAGGAAACACCTTTTTTGGGGTTGGAAGTTGTCTGTCACAACCAAAGGAGGGCTGGATATAGCGAATGGCCTTTGGCTTAGATTTCTGGCATTACCAGTGAAGCAGGACGACAGTGGGCCATTACAGCTGCACTGTGTGCACAGTGATGAAGCTGAAAGAGTGGAACCCTGGGCATCTGTGATGAATAAAGGCAGATTGCGGAGGCTGTCATGCCTGTGATGACAACTTTGACCTATCATTATCTACTAAGACTGTGCTGTCCCTCTTCAACATCCATCACGTTTGCTAAGCCATGATAACAGTGCAGTGTAAGCGGCACCCTTGGCAAGTTGTGAAAATGGTCGGAAACACCACATAATAATAATAATAATAATAATAATAATAATAATAATAATAAATGAAGTTAATAAAAACTTTTATTTAATCTAATTTACATTATTGTAATTCATTGTATTTAGGGTTGAGCCAAAAAATGTATGCCTTCAGCTGGTACAAAACACAGTTGATACTTAAAGACAAGCTCTATCAGCCCTCAGCTTTAGCGTCTTCTCACTGGTAGTTTGATTGATTTTAAGATTTCACTGATCACTTTTAAAGCACTTCAGAGGGTTCAGCCTCCTAGCTACATTGCTGTTGCTTGTTCTATGACGCCAAAGCAGCAGGCCTCCCCAGGATCCACAGGATCTGATTCACAGCTGAGGCTGTTTCTGAGTCCGGGCTCAAGGACTAAAGGGAAACCGGCTTTTTTGCGTCACGACCCCTCAAGCTCTGTAAGCTCCCTGGCCTGAGGATGAGGATGACAACTTTTAAATCACTCTCTAAAAATGTATCTTTTGCACATGTCTTATCTGTTTTATTTTATTCCATTTTTTATTACATAGGGACAGGCGAGAGATTGATGGCCGGGGCGGGGGCGGGGGGGTGGAAACCCCAGCCGCTGTGGTAAGGACTCTATCATACCTTACACCCATTCTGTTTTATTTTTAGCATTTATCTTTACTGTTGTTTCTATTTGATATTATTTCTGTATTGTATCTGATTTTATTTGCCCCAGTCCTCCGTCACTTCCCCCTCCCCTTCCATGTATGAAGGAGAAATTACAGTGGCGGCTAAACACTTGAAAAATGCGAAGGCCAGAGCCAGTATTTGGTTTGCTCTTTCTGGGTTACTGTAGAAACATGCGGTTTATGGTAGTCACTGCGGCACTAAAGCACTTTGTAAACTTGAAAAACGCTGTATAGATAAATAAATAATGATAGATGATTATTAAATAAAACAAACTCGTCCTCCCATTTATTCCTGTAATCTTTCCCTTCACTTTGAAAAACATTATTACAAAATGACATTCCGGCTGCTATCTGCTATTTTCTCTTCCTTCTTTTTTTTCCTCCCCTGTGCACCAGATTGGGTTGATCTGACATTTATTTCACTCATGCAGCGCATAATCATAAGTTTGTGGTGACACTGATGACAAGGTGACAACATTCAGCTCAGTAATTTTCTCTCCCCAACAGCACCCTCCCCACCCCTGTCCCATTTTAGCCACGGTGTGTATATTAGTTCATGGTGAGGTCACATCATGAGGGAGTGTTTGTGCTCAAATTATAATTATTATTTGTTTTTAATCAGACTTTTTGTCCGCGGCGCTTTGCCTCTGTAATCCGCATGTAGCATGTGCAAGAGCTTAATTAAGCTTTGACTGAGTGCATACGTCTTTATTTAAGAGCTTGGACTATCTCAATATTGTTTATAATCATTTGCAAGATTTAAATATGTGATCTTATAAACTAATCTCATAAACTAACACCCTTTTTGACCGGCACAGTGACAAAGTTTTCATACACGTTTGTTGTTGACAAACACTCACACCACTCCACCCTAATTTGACCATCTGGTTTACAATGAGACAGGGCTAAAAGACATGACTTGAGACCTCCATTCTTCACTCCAGCAGGTTTATGTGAGGATAATTGAATTTAGTGGAAAGAGAGAATAGGGACTAGTCTATGAGCCAACATTGCCAAAAAGCCCACCTCCAGACTTGAGGTCTAATTTTTGCAGAGCCTACTGTGTAGAGATTCTGTGGCACAATATCAAGGCCACAGGTAATTCATCTTCTGGCTCTAGCAGCTCTGCTTTGCGACCTAATTTAATGAATAAAGATGTGAAGAAATCTTCATTTCCGTAGGGATAAACACATTGCTTCATGGGAAAGGTAAGAGGAAAGGCTGGCTTTGTAAAGGAAGAATAGAGGCAGATGAGAAACCACTGGCTGGGAGATAGTGAATGGCTGAAGACATTTGAATAGTGAGGAGGAAAACAGTGTTCTGATTTACATGCAGCTGCAGTTGCTGGCTCATTTGTTTTGATAATAGCTCATCCTGCACACGCTTTAAGAAGAGCTGACTCCACCATATATATCTGAGTTAACAAACATTTCACTTCTTGTGTTAACACTTCACAACGAAAGCGATGGGCGTTATACGAGACAAAAAAGCAGCTTGTGTCATAGGCACAAGACACACTCGAGTGCACTGCCTGACAGTTTAAATACCGCCTGCCTCATCACTGAAACATCTGGCTTGTATTCGGTGTCGGCTGCAAAAAAAAGTGCTCTTTCTTACAACTTAGTTCCCTCACTTTCCCCACTCATCAATTTTAAGAAGTATGCAAATGGCGAATTCCTCCGGCCTCACTAGGAGTCCACACAGTTACAACAACACGGCAATAAATTCTCATTAAGGCTTTCCTTCCTTGAAAGGAGAAATTGAAGTTGGGATATTCGTGTTTATAGTCCAAGGCAATTGGAACAAATGAGGAGATCTTGTGGAGGGAAGACAGGCTTCCAGCCTTAATCGTGTCCCCCACCCTCTCACCCGTCCACTGGCTCCATGGGGAGTGTCAATGATGAAGTCAGCCACGGGGAGCGACGGCCCTGCACCACTGTGCTCAGCCTCTCTCCCCTCTGACAGGCCCATATTTCACCAGACTCATTCTCCAACCTCCACTGTCACCGTTTCCTGTGCTGTCAGGGGGACGACTCCCATCATCAGATCGGTGATTTCACAGGCTGGTGGCAGCAGCACTCCCTCGCTCTAGCTGACTAACATAGCACCGCTCCAGACAGCTGGGTGACCCCTCCTTAGTAGCTGGCAGGGTGCTCTGATTCCTTTCATCATGCACATGTAAAGATGATCTAGTATGGGGATGCTTGCTGCATGGTGCCAATAGCTTTTGGGAGCTGCTGTATTTGACTGATTTTGTATCAACAGAAATATCAACAACATGAAACACAAAGTCTTTGGAAAAACAACAAGGGTGCAGTCCCAGCTGAACCTTTGTTGTAATACTACAAAACTGGACATTGTCAGAAGTCGCTTTGCCGTTAAAGGAATCGTTCGACATTTTAGGAAATACTCTTATTTGATTTCTTGCAGGAGCTGGATGAGAAAATTGATGCCAGTCTCATATTTCTCCAGTAAATATGAAACCTCAGCCTGCAGCTGGTTAGCTTAGCTTAGCATAAAGACTGGGAGCAGCTAGTCTGGCTCTGTCCAAAAGTAAAGAAAATCCAGACTCCTTGGCCAGGAGTAGTAACTTCCTGAAGTCGTGTCAGTGTGAGGTTGCCAGACAACCAGCAGAGACTCCAAGAAGTCACTGCATCAGCCAAGAAATAATTACCCCTTTTATATTTTGGTTTTTGTACAAATTAAACAAGCAAGATATATTGTGTTAAATAGAATGGCACTCAGAGAGGCCAATAGTCCAGTCTTTTATGATATGCAAATCTGCAAGCGCAACCACTATATAATGTCTGTATTACAATTGACTTCTTGCAATGTTAACGGAAGTGAAAAATAATTTGTGTATCTGATCTGTGATTCAGATCCTTTTTCAGAAGTTAATGGGTTTTCCTTGGCCTATACTTCAACCTACAAAGTTTTGTGAAAATTGGGCCAGTAGTTCTGTAATCCTGCTGACAAACAAACAAACAGCACCAAAAACATAACGTCCTTTTAATTGGCGGAGGTAATTAGTGAGCTTTAGATGTGCTGGTGTGTAGATTTTGTAACCTTTGTTACTTAGTAACTGCACTTATTCTTTTTTATGCTTTTAAGTTTTTATTCTAGTTTATTTTTTGAAGCCAGCTTGATCATTACCTACCCAGTTTGCAAAAACCCCAGGCTGCAGACGTACATTCACAGAGGCAGAAGTAAATGACTCACTCCCAGACATTGATTCCAGTCTGTTTCTTTAGGTCATTTGGTAAACTCAACCTAAACCTTGTTTTAGATTCTTGTCATGTGCTCATTATTAGTCTTTGTCAACTTTGTCTCCCCTAGACCAAAAAAGAAAACTCTTAACAAGTATCCTATACTGAATGGCAAAATGGCTAATGAGTCAGCTGGATTTCCTTGTATAAATTACTATGTTTGGGGAAATTCACTTCCTATTAAGCCCTCTTCCTCGTCTCAACTTTGTTACATTTTACCCGCAAGATATCTGAGTGAGCCTGTGACCTCAAAGAACTCTTTTATAGGAGACTTATTGGGTGGTGGGACCCCAGCCCCATGAGCAATGCATGACTCCACGTCTAAACACCTTTGTCCAGACGGTGTTGTGTCCATGTGTTTAACAGCATGAAAGGGCACTCTATCTCCATCCCTCCTGAGAAATACGGTAAAACAAAAAGGCCCTCTGTGTTCCCCAACCTTAGGTGTTACCGTGCCCTTTATGTGGACCTCACCTCCAAGGCCGGATCTGGAGGGGTGGCCGCTGCTCCTGAGAAATGCTTTGCCACCCCAGCTGCAATTCCAGTTTTGTGTCAAATGCTGTCACATTTAACACATTAATATAGATTAATAAAAAATAATATAAATAAAAACAGGAGTTAACACGTATAATTTAAAGATCTGTTACTGTTGTTTGCACCCCTGCTCACCTCCTCCAAAGGGCAACGTTTTAGGAGTTTTACCCGACTATGCAGCGTTTCAGCATCTGTCAGCTTATTGTTTTGTTTTTTAGGCCAGCAACTTTACTGTTTGGGTTCACTCTCCAAACAGCAGGCCACTTTCACTGAAAAAGCTCTAACAAAAAAAAACCTCTAGGAAACCTGCTAAACAGACAAAGTTAATGACTAGCAGGTCAACATAGTGGAGCATTTAGCAGCTGAAGAACCAGTTTACCAGTGTCACAAACAAGTCACTCAAGCCACTGCAGCACTCCCAACACAGGTAGAGACTATGTAAAGTATCTTGCTCAAGAGTACTTTGGTAACAAGGTTAAAATCTGTCCCTATTTTTGTGATATGGCTGCAACAACCAGTAGCCCACTGTAAACCCATGTTAAGACACAGTTGGCATTTAGGTCAGATCTGCATTTTTTGCTCTAGCCAGGATGAAATGTTTAAAGGCATGTAGTTGGATGTTTTTCCACCCATGTTTTACAAGTAGACAAAATCGAATTTTAAAAGGAAAGGCATCTGCAGAGTCTTGATTTGTTATAAATCAATGATTATATTTTGTAGCTGAAAACCAGTGCTGTTTACCTGAAGACTTTGCTATGACCACTTGTCACAAGAGATTTCCATGTGTATAGCAATTACAGTGTTTGTTGGTGGCTGCTGGTGGGTCCTCTGGGTATCTATATCGCTGTATAGTTTCATCTTCCTCTCCACAGAGTAATTCTATATCACTCTTACAACAGAGGGAGAGGCAGACAGAAGGAAAGAGGACATCCACAGATAAATCTATTTAGAATGTATTTTGAATCTAATTTAAGATGGTCACCTGCTCACAGGATGTCAAGGGAGAAATTGAGTTTGCCGTCATGTAAGTTTTAAAAAATGCAATTTTTGCTCAGGCAAGTAGTATCAGTCATCCTAACTATCTCATATTCTATATGTGCTTGTTCAGACTTAAATAAATATGTCACTTTGAAGAAAGATATAAGTCAAATAGTGCCCCCGGAGGACAGTCAGTGTGACTGGTAGACAGCCACAGAGAACCAATACTACCACCTGAAGGCAAATAATGTGCCTCCTATTTTTAATTTCCTATTTTAACAGTGTTTAAATGTGGCTGCAGTACCATTTGCTGTGTGTAATGTATTGGAAACAATTCAAAATCGCATTTTAATGATTGAGTACAATGTCTTGATTAAATGGGGCAAATAACAAAATACTCAAACAAGAAACAAAGAGGCTTCATACAAAGCAACCTCTTTGAACAACTGCAGAATAATAATATAACAAACTTTTTGCAATCTGTGGAAATTAAACTTAGCAGCTTGTCTGAAGATTTTATATAAACAATAAGGATGTTCATTATACTAAAATCCTTGATTTCAGTCTAACTATGAAGGTCATAACTGTGAAGTGGCTACAGTACCTTCACATATCAACATGATTTGTTTTAGGAAAAAACAAAACGAGACCTCATATTTTTGGGGGGCAAAAAAAGGTTAAAGACTTTATGGAAAATGCAGCTGTTATAGCTTCTCGAAAACAATAGAAACATGAACAAGGATTATTTCATGTCATAATATTTTAAGGAATATAAAGAATACAGGATGAGAAGTAAATATGGATTGTGGTATAGTTACCAGAGGTCAGAGAGAAACTCTATAAAAGCCCAGCTTGGTGGGAGGAGAGCGTGAGCAATGATCTGCCATTCACTACCAACTGTCTTTGAGGTGCCTTTGAGCAAGGTTTTTAACCCCCTCCAGTAGAGCTGCTTATCACAGGTTGCAATACCAGGCAGCCAATTGACCATAATGTACTGTAACTGTGTCAATGTGATGCAGATTGCTACTAAAATAGAGCATGCATGTCATAAAATATATTTGTTGCTATGAGTGGGTGATTACCTTGATTTCCATAGTCCACATTCAGTGTGATGGGGGAGGAAGAATGAGAGGGCAGGGGGGAGGGAGGGGGACACAATGAAAGAGAGACAGAGAAAAAGAGAGAAGCAGGCAATAGAGGGGATAAATGCAGACTATGATCTGTGAAGGATGAATGAAGGTAATCTGTATATGGTGGAGCTTTTTATTTCATACTAAAACCATCAGCGCCTCTCTGTGGTCAAACTGCCACACCGCAAGTTCAAAGTTGTCTTTTAAACACTGCATTTCACATAACAGTTTATAAAAGAGCACAGGCTACATTGGCATTCAGTACAAAACTGTCACGTTTCTAATAAACTAGAGGTGACTACAGCACATATTTCACTTTTTTTTTTTCTGAATCTACATAGAACCATAATCATTTATTTAATTCCTGTGAGGTAAATCATCAGTGTGAAGTAGACATGTCATCAAGAAGCTACACCAAAGAGTCAGCTTTAGCGTTTCAATTTTCAGTTTCTATTAAATCCAAATGAAAACTTGCAATAATACTGTTTCCTATTTTAATACAGACAGACTTCCTTTCAACATTAAAACATTCTTTCATTTCACAGTGCAATCCCTGATAAAATGCATAGAAATATGATTAAATTATACTGAGATCCTGTAAAGTAGCGTGATTTGTAATGTTACAATATTACATGTGATCTTTTATATAACTTTAAATTTAAAATACAAGAAAAGTAACTTTACATCCTAAACATTTTATTGTTCTAATGCACAATTACATTAGTGCATTGGTAAATACATGAAATAAGATAATACTAAATCATTGAATATCTATCAAAACATCAAAAGTCCCTGTACATCAATTGTTTGTATTTTTGAATAAACAAAAAAAAGATATTTTTCTCTTGTACAAATTGCTAGAACTGCAGCTCAACACAAAGAGCACATCAGCACACGGCTCTCATGGAGCCACTAAAGTAATACACATTCAAAGCTAGTTTCATTTCAATCTCCAAAACCGGAAAGAAACATATGAAATTATATAAAAGACAACAAATAATTATCATGCTCTTTAATGTAGGAAGGCGAAAACAAGCTTTCCACAGATGTTCAGAGCTATTTGTTGCCAAATGATGAAATTGCTTGAAATCGCTGCTGAATCAGTATTTTGGCCAAAAATGTAAAAAACTGAACAGTGTTGTTTCTGAAACCTTTTTTTTTAACTTAAAAATCAACAATATCGTGGGAAATGGTCAAATATTCTAACCCTGTTGCTCAGACTTTGGCATAAATATTGCGTCATTTCTTTGATACCTCGGTTTTGCAGAGGCTACATCTGGTTATCGTTATATTGTGGGCTGGAGTACTGGTCCTGCATGGCTCCAGTAGCTGCCCCCATGGCGGCCTGCTGGGCTGCTTCTTGCACATGAGGGTTCTTCCAGGCTCCTGTGGCCCATTCCTCCTGAGCTTTGGACATGCTGCCCCCACTGCCACGGTAAAAGTTATGGATCTGCAGACAAGATGGTATTGCAAGTTATTACAGACAAGCCTTCACGTGTGGAAGATAAGAGGTGTTAATTACTTTAGTTCAGGGCCCAAACTTTTTTCCTTGGATGGCTAAAACTGAAACTTAATGGTCGACCACGGGACAAAGGCAAACAACTTTTTTATTTATTGATTAGATACAAAATGGTACAAGTTGCCTTAATTGACTGACATCGTACGCAATGTGTCTTTCTCATAGTATGCCCATATCATGAAAAATAAGTAATAATTAATGATCCTACAAGTTTAAAGAATTTTATCTCACAAAAAATAAAACAGCATTTAGTTCTAATATTATAAAACTATTTTTTATTTTTCAACTTTCCCCCGAAGGGCACACTTTGGTGACACTGCCTTAGTTAACTTTATTACATAAAGTTTTAGAGTATTACAGCTAATCAGTAAATCTTTTTAGGGAATACTGTGTTTTAGGTACAGCGAAGGACTGAATGGAATTCATTTTAAACCTAACAATGTTGGTTTATTGATATGAGAGAAAATTAAACAATCAATCAAATTGTGGACTGACCAAAGGCTGTAAGACTATTTTCTACCACAATAAGGTAACTAAGATGCAACTAAAGACATAGTGGAAGTCACATACAATGACAGAAAAGTGAGTCAAATAGATTTCCTCTCTACATTTCCCTTTGTGGAAAAAAAAGTGAAATTCTTACCTTGGTGAGAGCAATGAAGGACAGTGAGGCGACTGCAGTGAACATGATAGTAGGGACCAACATGATCAGCGCAATAAAAATGTTATAGCTGAAGAAGGAGATGGTAGCTAACCAACCACTGAAAAAGACACAGATGACCATTAACACAATTTTATCAGAAAAATGATTCATTTTAGAATACGAACACAGCATGAACCATAACCATCTGTTATCGGATTGTACGGTGTCTCTCATCATGACACTACCACTGAACATCTGGATGTTAAATGCCAGTAATTTTGTGGACTTTAACTACTGCAATATAAAGTTTAAAAGTTTTATAGCTCATACATGAGGATAGCCAATTGCACATGGTGACATTTATAAACTTTATGGTGGCTGTCATAATATTAATTTCTGATCATCAGCCTGAGTCAGGTGACATTTTGAGGATCTCTTTAACAGCCTCTTAAAATCTAATAACAGGACTATCATAAAAGTTATATGAGGGCAATTTCTGATGTTCCATCACTGTCATGTTAATGAAAGCAGCGATGAAGGTCTTTAAAAAAAACCTAAAATGTTTAAGTCAAAGGTAGATTTTGTAGCCTTATTAAAATAATTTCTGATTGTTAATATTAGTTATTGTTGCATAGCCATGAATTAGCTACTTACAAACACTGGTAGAAATAACTTTAGGAATGACTGGTACTTGAGTTGCACTAGACTGACTGAGTCTAATTATGAGTCTTTGTACCTTGGTGTAGTGACACTTACTTCAGTATTTATTGTCTATTACTTTAGTAAATTTTTTTTCAAAATCAATGAATACAATCTAACATCACAAGAATTGCCCTTGACATAATATTTTATTGACATAATATGTTTTCTCCTCCTCAAGAAATCAACATCAAATGAAATCCTTCAAATAAAAGACTGATAAACATGCAATCTTATTCTCTCTAAAATATGAAAAACTATTTGAAACAAATAAATTCCATGCATTTTCAATATCTCACTCTTACCATACTCCCCATCCAGGGATGCCTATGCTTTGGATGATGCTGATGCCAACTTGTGCCATGAACACAAAAAAGAACTGCATAAAGTTGAAGGAGCTGTCACTCCTACGGAAAAACAAACAGATCAAAAATTATTTACACAAAATATATTACTACTCTACATCTTGCACTCGCATCTTATATCTTGTGTGATATTATTCATCCATCCACCCATCTATTATATACAACCGCCTATCCTTTCCAGGGTCCTTCTCCTTCTACGAGAGCGTGCCACCCCTACTTCCCCCCCCCCTCCTGTAGGTGATGAATATGTGCTTCTATGAGCTGATTCCTTGATCTTCACCATGACCCACATTCTGCATCAGGGCACCATCTACTTTACTAGACAAAAAGTCGGCTGTCCCTGACTCTGCAAACTGGTCAAGGAGCGGGAAGCGTACCCATGCTAGAAGATAAAAGAATGATTTAAGGTATTTCTTTTGGCAGCCCTTTTAATTGTGCTGCCCTTCGGTGAAGGTAGATTGAAGATGTTCTGGGTGCCCTTCTGCTTCCAAAGGGACTAGCTGGATCATTTATCTCTGCTGCCACTCAACACTTTAAGAGAGTGGAGGAAAAATTAGCCCTAGATGAATATAAATTATATACACCACACAGTAACTACGGACTGCAAAACGGTGCCATGTGGACCCAATGAGTTTCTCACACAGAAACTCTTTTTTGTTTTGCATCTTCACATAAAATGGCATTAGATGGAAATGCCCTGTGATCTACAGTAGTCCTCTACTCTACCAAAGTGAACTAAAATGTGTAAATTTTAGTGTGTGGATATGTAAAGAGGACAAAGGACATCAAAGGACTACACCAATAATCCCTGTAGTATTATTACAATATGCAATCATAATTGCTGTCTAAGCCGGTAATATTATGTTATTTGATAACATAGTATACATTGTATATGATACACAAGGATTTATGAATATATAATTATCGCAATAGGGGGGAATTGTACCGCATTTATCGTTGCTTCATATGTATCTTTAATGTACTGGATCGTTGGCAATGCATAGAGATGTGATTCGCATCAGCCTCAGTGACGGAGATGCACATCCTTAGCTGTGCCAGCAAAATGTACAGCTGTATAATGAGTTACTGCTGCAGCACTGACAAAATAATATTTTAAAAGTCAGTACATCATATTTGACTCACTTGAAGGCCTTGTAGATGGGCCTGAACCAACAGACATAAGAGCAGGGAGTGAACATGATGAGCCAGATGATAGCCAGTCCAAAGTTGGTCACGCCACCTCCACCAAACATCCAAGCAAAACACCCAATGAGATTCACCGCAAGAGTAGCACTATTCACTGTAAGGACAAAACAGACATACTGTATTTTAGGTATTGATCCAAAAAAAAAATCTATTGGGTTTATCTATTGGGTTCACATACACATACACATGCAGAGAAAAGATTGGAAAGTGGATATGACGGCACCCACATTAGTATAATGTGAAATATATAATTGCAATGCTTGACTCACAAGATGGCTTGTGTTCCCTGAATAGCCTTTTTCCGGGTGTCCTTGTCTATTAATTCTCAGTACTGTTATGAGGCTACAGTACTCCCCGCTTAAGTCACACTTAATTCTAATTGGAGCTCTTCGCTTTAGTCCCATCTCTCTTCCCTAAACTAGCAGGGAAGGCCAATCAGCTTCAAATGTCGGTCTATAGAGAAAAATGCTGAGTGCTTTACAAGAGAATTATGAGGCTAAACACAGCTGCAACATGACAGCTATTAAGGAACACAGTTATGTTTCGTAATTACACAACAGAAAAAAAATACTGTCTGGCTTCAAATGATTTTCACACATGAAATGAAAAAACATGCTCAGAAAACTTAAGAACAAAACAGCACAACAGCACTCAAAAAGAAAAAGCAATGTGTATGCCATACATGCACATTGTAGCATATGGCAAATGGCAAACCCAAATGCAGCAAAGACCAATACAGAAAACTGCTACAGAAAGAAAGAAATAATAGCACAATCAAGAGCAGATTGGAACTTTGAATACCTGCTTATGTTTATCGTTTACTAAAAACGAAGTCGCCTGCAGAAAGAAAAGAGTTTAGTCACAATGATTGATAGTTCAGAGTGATATATGCATATCTTATAGTGCATAAATGATTTCTTCAAAAGGAAAACATCTTCTGTTCATTGTACTGTGTGCTGACTGCAAACACAATGAAACTGTGGTTAGCAGCAGGTATATAGGAGTAGAGAAGCACTTCTGGACTTCTGGCTTCACCAAAAATCAGTTACATCCCTGCATCAACCCCAAAGCTTCACCTTTGTTTTCATTATTTTCACGTTACTCTACTGCTAATTGGCTTATTGCCCTATTCCTAATGGCTAAGTTAGTGTCATTGTCACTATGTAAATGTTGCATGCCTTCATGGACGGCCAGGGAGCTTCCAGACCAAAGCAATATCACAAATATCATTGTGCTGCTTGTTTATGGTGTGATAAACTTTGATGAAAGTGCTTCTGGCAAAAATTGTTTAACACAATTTCAACGTTAACTGCTCTGCTCAAACCAAGGCCATCTGGTCAGCGCTATGACTCATTAGCAAATAAACCAGTCAGGATAACAGCCAATGAAAATAAAATAAAAAATCTTTTTGGACCAAAGAGACCCTTGTAAACCACTGCCCTTCTGTTACATACTTCTTATCATGTGTTAACAACTGGGGAGACTTTTATAAGATCTCCAGGAACTTCTGATGATTTTTCTTTTTCTTTTTTAGGCTTCAGTTATTATATTGGAGAAACGGTCATTTTAAAGTTTCATAGGTGAAATTGAAGCTCTAAAGTTCATGTAGTTGTCAGATACACGTATTATGTAACATTCCACTACTACAGCAATACAATATCACTTTAAGGCACTCACACATCCACAGGTGGTACATTTTCTTGCACATGCTGCGGTGCTGTTCAGGGATCTCATCGAAGTCCTGGTAGAAGCATGGCTTGAGTGGAATGAATCCAGGCAGCGGAGGGAAGTTGGGCTCTGAGACAAATCATTTCATAACAGTTAGACATATGGCATATGGTGATCTTCTAGTTTCAAGTTCTTTATTGTCATACGCACAACAATTAAAATGAAGCACTTGTTGGCCGTCCAATTGTTAGATATCAGGCTCCAACAGTGCTCTTATGTATATAAAATATGAATAAAGAAAAATCAGTAAGAGGAACAAAATCTAATATATAATATGGTATTTAACTAAATATAAAATAAAATATAATACTGCGGTAGCTAGGTTAGTAAAATGTAAACTGTAATGTAAACATGCTGTGCAGTAATGTATCAAATTATATACATAATGCAAACAGGTTGCATATACTGTAATGGATAAACAGCTTGCAGACAAATAATAAAATAAATATATACTGAGTAAACAGGCTGTAAAGGTTGTGTAATTAACCTACTTACCTGCCATGTGGATAAAGTGTACAGCTCAGATTTCCTCCTTCTTCAGTCTTTTGGGCCTGTCAATCAGAAAGGAACTGCAGGTTAGGACTGTGGGTGCTGACTTATTGCTGTATCCCTTATCCTGTGTGGTCATTTTTCAGTTCTGTCCATGTGCGTGTCATACTGTAGGCGTTGGAGCAGGTCTTATTGGACCAGGACACACTTTATGAGAGGAAGGCTGCTGTAAGCTGAGCGTCCACACGTTCTGCCGGCGGATTTAATGTGTGAGCCCTCAAGGCACCGACTCACTGCTGCTGATAAGATTTTAACGACTGAATCCTTCCGGTTTCAGTCGAGCCACCAGCAAATGCTCACACACACACACACACACACAGGGAGACTGGGAACGCACACGCTGGTTGCTCCACTGGGTAAAATGAAGCGAGGTGCGAAGACAGTTGGATATTTCAGAGCGCTGGCTATAACTAGACAGGAATTACGGATTCCACAGGAAACATAATCTGCTTACCTCCTGCAAAGAGCAGCCGCCTGTCTGTTTAAAGTGCACCGTCTCCAGAAAGCTTCACTAGCCTGATGAAGAGTAGGACTCACTGCCAGCCAGACGATATCTGCAAGCAAACTACTGTGTTACACTATTATAATACTTTCTTCTGTGCAGTATGGCCAGAGGGATAAATCCTCACTACCCTTATTCTCGACCAATCACCGTGCTGGAGTCCGCTGTCACTTTGATTCAGACCAATAGGCAGATTACTCTAATCCTTGACGTTGTATTGTTGACCCAATCACTGTTTAGCACTCTGTCCATGGTGCTGAATCTGGCCCACCGACCGAGGTAAACAGTGTACCATTACACTGAAAACTACCAGCCTCATAGCTGAGCTGTTATTTCAGTAAGGATAGAAACCTTGTATCTACCGTGTGCATCTGAAATGAGTGACGCTCTCATACTTTTGTTTGTATTGTTTTGCACTTGTTGCTGTAATGAGCAGCAATGCATCTACTTTGCAACAGAAAAGAAATGAATAGATTATGTATATAGTAAGTTATAACATTATGAGCACTGACAGGTGAAGTGACTGAGTAAGTAACTCCTACTCTCCAGCAGGGGTTGCTGTTTCACTGCAGTGAGAGACTCCAGAAGAAAAGTGTACTTTAAACACACTAATTTGCATACCTTTGCTTGGATGATTAAGAAGGATCATTTTAATTGGTAGACTGAATGAAGATGTGTTAAGTCATCAACAAAAGATTATCATACACCCATCAGCCATAACATTATGACCACCTGGGCACCCTGGTGGTCATAATGTTATGCAGCCCCAGACCAGCAAACATTATGCAGCCCCATATGCAACAAACTGTGATGCACTGTGTGTTCTGACACCTTTCTATCAGAACCAGCATTCACTTTTTCAGCAGTTTGAGCTTTAGTAACTCGTCTGTTGGATCGGACCACATGGATCACTGAACCTTAGCCACACATTGCCATGTCTCCGGTTCACCGCTTTTCCTTCCTTGGAGCACTTCTTATAGGTACTGGCTACTGCAAACCGGGAACACCCCACAAGAGCTGCATGTTTGGAGATCCTCTGACCCAGTCATCTAGCCATCACAATTCTTTTCCTGCTTCTAACACATCAACTTTGAGGACAAAATGTTCATTGCTGCCTAATATATCCCACCCACTGACAGGTGCCATGATAACCAGATAATCAGTGTTATTCACGTCATCCGTCAGCGGTCATAATGTTATGGCTGATCAGTGTTTGGTATAGCAATAGTCAGGTGGAGTGCAGCAGGTCTCACAGCAGACAAACTTTGTGATATGCATCAGTGCTTCAACTGGATCTGGAACCCTAAACACAACATAACCTTAAACCTAATTCTTGGCATTTGACATTTTCAATATTGCTTTCTTAGAGTACATTTAGAAATACTGAGGTCTAAAATCTGAACTTTAGGGGGGCATGCATTAAACTAAAATTATTTTAAGTCAGTTATTTCACGACTTTGGTTGAATACCCCTTGAAAAAATACAGAGGTCTGGAGCTTGGTAACCTTAGTGATGGGTACAGTTATGGTATGCAATAAGATGTAAGGGTACATACAAATAATCATTAAACAAAAATATAATTCATAAATAAAATCTAAGAGCCAATACACTATGGTAATAACACCCAAATGACCAATTACCAATTCTGCATTGGGTCCACTGTAATTGATAAGGTGATTGAAGGATTACTTTTGTTTTGCCACAATAACACATTTACTAGATCAAGTTCACTCACTGAAAATAAGTAGAGAAATATTTTCTGACTTTGAATCATTAATGTCATGGCCTGGTTTTGAATAGCACAATTATCATTAACACCAGTTCTCAGTTATAATTTGATATTATGTAGACTGCTAGATCCAGAACCATCCCACACAGACCAAAACAATATACATTTCTGCACTTAACTAACTCCCTACAGTGGTGAGGCATAGTGAATATGAAGACTACTGTCCTTCAGCAAAAATCTTTACCAGCTATAATGGTGTTGTGGTGCTGTTTTGTAGTCGAGCCTGTGCTTCCACCTCCCTGTGGAATCATTTACATTATCATTGCAAATGCCAACCTACAGCACGGACATAATACTCCCAGATGAGGCCACATGGCTCATGCAGTGTTCTAACCCATGCAACAGAAAGTGTTCAACAATACAAATAAGGAAACAGACATAAAGCACAAATATTAGTCATTTAGTTATTTGCTAATGTAAATAAAGATAATATACCACCAGTGCTCGTGGAGTTGTTATTTCTGTGGGTTTCATTCAGAATTGTATAGACCAAAAACAGAAGATTGACTTTGGTCATAGGCCACCATTATTTACTCTGCTACACTAAAAATGAGTAAGAGCATAAAAAAGCAATTTGTATTGTAATTGGCTCCAAACTACTTTATTCTCCATCATAAATACTTTCTGCACTTAAAGTTTACTGGTACAAATGCATTGTCACAATTGTAGTTACAAGACAAGACAAGCAGATATCAATAACAAACTTTTTCTATATATGACAATTTAAGCTAAATTCTAATTTCAGAGTTTGGTAAACTCACCTTCGTCATCCCTCTAGTTGAAATGGAAAATATATCAGAATTGGCAGAAGGAGATTTGGGTTCTAAGAAATTAAATGTAAATAGATAAATTAATTAAATTAAATAGTGGTAAGATGATAAGACATCAATATTTACTTAATGTAATAATTTACACAAAATCAAGCAGAGAAGACATTTCATTGTTCTCCATTTTACATTTTCTGATTATCCTACCCAGGGTGTAATCAAGAATACTTCTCTGAGCTGAACAATGAAAAAAACGGGACAATGTGTGTGACTGCTGAGAATATAACCTTGCACACTTGCAAAACAAGGTTATATTTTAGATATTGAATAGCCCATTTAAAGATTCATACAATGAGTACATTTTGTTTCTTCATTAGATATATGGCTTTTCATCAGGTTAAATTTGTCATGCATAGTATTCTCTATGTAATCAACTCATTTACCTCACACCAATCAGTAAACTCAGCAGTGCAAGGTAGGTGCCTATGTAATAGTCCAATCCTTGTAACTTTAACAAAGAAATCATATTCTGATGACCATTCCTTCCTGCATGTTAAAAGTAGTAATATGATGGAAATGACGCCCCATGTTTTCCACCCAGTGTGCTACATGTATGAAAAAGGTAGCTTGAAGCGTCCATGCATCCAACCATCACATTTTTTAATCATTTATCCTGGTCAGCATCCTGGGCACTGGCCAATCCAAGCTTAAGCTTACAATGGGAAGAGACAGTTACACCCTGGATTGATCAGCAGTTGTGTTCTGAACTGGTGAAGAGACACCTGCCTGATACCAGAAGAAAGTACATTACAGTGTTGTCCATGCAAGAAAAAATACAGACACATAGTCTATAAATTAACTTAAAAA
>NW_023339663.1:21193858-21199294 GCF_004916995.1 Morone saxatilis | reverse complement strand
CATCTGTTAACAAAGGCCATTATGGAAAGCTAGTAAAGCTGGCCCTTCTCCCTCCCCTTGCCTCACACTGTCACTGTCGGCCAGTCTCTCATTTTCCCTCTCCCCTCTCCATTAATATTCATCAGAAAGAGCTTCAGTCTAGACAAGCTTCTGACAGTTAATCTAAGGCCACCATGGCAAAGAAATCTACAGGCCAGTTGGCTATAAGTGGTCTCTCTGTCTTGCTTCTTTGTTTGTCTTTCTCACTTCGTCTCTCATTCTGCCGCTCTCGTCTCTACACCAAACAAGTTCACCATTGACAGAATCATTGAGATGAACTCTTTTCTTTAACGCCTCACAATCTTCAACTGAGATTCTGATTCAGAATCTACTTTTAAAGCTAATTAGGACAAGAGCTGCTTCTCTCATGGAGTAATGGTCCTATTCTGTACTGAGCCCACCTTCTCCCTCCCACTCCAGCTCACCAACAGTGCTTCACTCTGCATAGATTAGAATGGGAAAGTCAGATTTCCCCATGAGCTTTCCCAACAAGCCATTGATGCAACACAATGAGTCTTTTCTGGGTCCTCTTGCTGCATGCTTTTTCATCATCCTGGATGGGATTTAGATAGGAGGCAGGATATTAAGTGTCGAGTAAGAGAGTGAGAGAATGAGAGTGGTAGGAGGGGAGAATCAAGAGGACAGAGAGAAGAAGAGAGGAAATAAAGGGTGAGTGAGGGGCCTAACATCTTAGCATCAACATTTATTGAACATCAGAGGCAGATATATATTATATCTTATTTTTTTACTTTAGATTTGTGAAAATATTTATCTGCTTCCTCTCTTCTCTCCTTCATCAGTTAACCCACAATTGTCTGTAAATAATCAAGAAAAAAAATAATAATTTTGAAATTGAGTAAAACTTTGATTATTTCTTAATGGACTACGTTCATCATCCAGATTTATGTTATCATTTAAAAAAAATCCTTTAAAAGTGCTTTGTCAGTGAAGGTACTACACAAACACAGTGGCATGGCACACACGCAAACCCTTGCACACACACACACACACATTATTCCACTTGTTTTGTATTGAATACAAGAATACATTTATTTATCTTCATCACTGGGTGTGTAAATGCACTTTAAATGAGGTAAAAGTAAGTGTCTGTTGTTCGACACTCAATATCCCTGCTTGATGCTCTCAATTGCGGCCCAGCGCCAGTGCACCCTAGTGCCATTGTCCTCCAAAAGAAAAACCATTTGCCCAGTCACCCCTACCCCATGTGCCACCGTTGTCATGGTTTCTATGGAGACGCTTTCCTCCAGACCAAACATGTGGAGGGCACCCCTCCAGCGGAAGGGGGTGGAATAACATTGTGGCAAGGCAATCATACACCAACCTCATTTACATATCCAAACATGAACCATGGACCGTGGCATACAGTGTTTGTTCACTAAACATTTCACTGTAGTTGATTAAACCCAGCTGTAAATGGAGCACATTCATATGATTATTATTTTTAATCAACAGAAAGGTTTGATTTTCAAGCTAAAGAAGACAGATGATAAAAGGTGACAGTAAAATACAAATTTTCTCTGAGAATGTAGAAAACATCTTTCTTTATGCACTGGTATTGCTCAGCATTCTGATCACCATTGCTCCCATTGTAGCGTTGACATGAATGATGCATGCTTGTGTCTGGGCCTGATGTGGTCACTCCTCCAGCTGGGGGCACTGTTTCATCTGTCTGTCAGCCAGTCTGTGGTATGTCCTTACCTATTCAGGAGATGCTCTTCTGTCAGATGGAGCTGTCTGTCTCTGACCTTGAAGAATATGAAAAACAGCCACCATGGAGGCTACTGTACTCAGCATTCAGATGCACAAACCTCACACACTTGAGACTGTACCACTTGTAGCCTAGACACAAGGACACAAACAGAGGGAAATAAACAAGGTGACAAATTACCTTTTTTCTGTATAACCACACAACCGCTAACACTATACTTCCTTAAAAATACTTTTCAAGCTGTGCATATGATTTGGTCATTATTTTGGATTTATTTCAAGTCAGATGCAATTAGTCTACAACTGACACGGATAAATAAAGCTTAATAGACCAATATAACAGAAAACAGGACAGTTTATCTTACTCCTTTTAATACTTTAAGAGACAGACCTTCAGCTAACCATCATTAACATATTTCACTTGGCAGTAATTGCAACACTAACTGATTGCCACACAGTCACACTAATTTCCTTATACTCCAGTGCTGAATTTTCAACAGTCAGACCCAACGCTTTAAGAATGACATTAATGTGTTTTAAATCATTGAAATGCTATTTTCTAACGCTAATTGTCAAAAGAGCCCATAATCATAAATACATTTTAAATAAAGGCAGAAAACAGAAAGACCCAATTAAAAGATTTTATAATGATCCTGGCACCACTTATTTAACACATAAAATACAAACTTGTGTTGGTGCATGTATCATTTTGGCGTATGAACACTTGCACCACAGAATGGCTAATGAACCTCGTAATGAAACCATCAATATACATTTATTTACAATTCACTGTTCCTTAGAAAATATATCTAGTGGTAACTGCAGACTATATACTTGTGCTTACATTTATGATGCTTCACCTAAAATTTCTTATAGCAGTGACTGTAATCTTCCACTAAGCATAGTGTTCTTTAAGAAAGACGGCAATAAATAATAACTACTATCATTAGAGAGCACACATAGAGTTTTTACATCAGTACTAATTCAATTTCACTGTTGACTATTACAGCTTATGTGGCCTCCATAAGCAGGTACAAATCACTTTGGCAAAACATCATGTACCCGGCAGAACCCAAAATCATCATCGCTGACTATTACAACAACTTTAAGAGGGGTCCTTTGGAGCAGTAACAACAGGCTGAGAGGACCCAAACCAGCCAAGTCTAGATCACTGGTGCTTAAGAGAGAAAAGGTGGTCGACGCCTTTCATTTCAGCATTGGAGGTGTAACCATCCCCCACAGAGTCTCTGCAATGTGTTTGACAGCACCCTGAGGGATACATCATCCATCCAGTCCATCTGCATTCCTTTGGAGAGCAGGATCCAGGTTCAGGATTGCCAGGAAAGTTTATAATATGGTTGTTCCCTCATGGTATGCTGCCCAGAATCTTGTGGCCATCCCCCGGTGTACGAGGTGCCAGTTGAGACAGTCGAGATCCTGAAAAGGAAAATAACTTGTCACCCTATGAGTCTGAGCAATATCACACTCTATAGATACAAAAGGCTACAACTGCCACTCAGATCCTTAGAAGAGGATTTCAAGGTGGTATGAACTATGCAGGGAGTTGATTGACCTCGGAGAAAATGGCAAGCAGAGGAAGCTGTTCAACAGGCAGAGTCAAGGCTGAAACAAAATAAACTGATGGAAGTGGTGACTAAAGGCAGAACAGGGCTTGTATTTTTCAACCTTTACAGATATACGCTACCAAAGAGAAGGAGAAGAGCTGCCTGGCTCAGGGGGAGGCGAGAACAGGAGTAGAGGGGGAGAGATTGTGAGGAGAACCATGGAGCAAGTAGCTAGTCGTCTGGACACAAGCTGAGGTCTGGAGGTTGTCCGGAGGAGGGTGTATGGTGCTGAAAGACCCATAACACCCAGTGATTCCAGGAACATCACTGAACATGTGTCCTGACGCACCAGCAGATGTACTTGTGCGTCATTTACAGTAATGTTGACATACAAGACAAACACAATGAGAAGGACAATATTTTAATAAAAGGCATGCTGCATTTCTTCAGTTGATTTGAGAATATTAGTTAGTAGTAAGTGCACTAGAAACAAGTAATTCCATCCCATGCAGTTATTTTAAGAAGCCTTTTATGCCTCCGTGAACACAACAGTTACTAAAATTCACATTTTCTGGACTACAGCAGAGATGTTTAGCTCCTTGCCTATCAATTACTCTACTGAAGTAGAAAAATCGAATTTGTTTTCAAAGGAAAAACAGCAACACCAACCTATCTCTTACTGCCAAGAGAAACTACAAAAACCTCTTGCTGTATGACTCAAGCCAGACAAGTTTACTATCCTAATTGGTCTCAGTGGGCAGAGCATCAAATGTGTAAATAATTTTCTCAGCAATTGGCCTGCTCTATCTTTAGATATCCTGGCTTTCCTTTTTGTGTGTGAGAGGAAAGCTGTGCCTGTTGGAACGATGTAATTCATAGAGCACATTGTTTTTATCTTGTACAAAACTGCTTTAAATGTGGTAATGAGAGACCAGCGTTCAATCACAGCGCCACCAATCTTCTAATACATATCAACCAGGGTGCGTGGCCAGCCATGTCAGTCGGGGGGTAACAAATTGCAGATGGGGTTTCAACTGTTGCTGCTGCAGGTTCAGTTGGATTGTGGTTTAAGGGAATGAGGTTACTCATAATTAAGAACATAGCTCAGAGCAGGTCGTACCTGCCACCGGATCAGCTTTTGTAGTTCTGATGGTTATTTCACTTCTGTTTGTCTGGCTCACGGCCAAATCTCCAGAAACAGTGTCAACACTTTATGAAAAAAAAAATTAACTAAAGCTATTTCTTACAGATTGATTGTGCATTCACATCGTAGCACTTTTGTAGAGTGACTTGCGAGCAGCTGGTAGTTTGTGTTCATCATTTTACAGGAGCTGGGGAGAAAAAAGGAGAGGCAGGGAAATTACAGCTTGACCACAATCACAGAGGACACAGTAATGCTATTAGTTTTCCAATGCAATCACATAATCATATGGCCCAGACACTTGCTTCAATCAGACACCTGGGAAATGCATCCATCCCGTTTGATTTCATCAGCTCAAATCAATCTTATATCAGTATTAAATGAGTATGCTCAGATGACAAATCTGGCTGGACAAGAAATGATTACCAAAGGGAACTCCTTCATTTCTACCTTTTATCATTTCCATCTTTCTTCTTCATGTTGAAGGTAGTAATTCATGAGACATATTGTAAATCCATCTAGAAAAATCACAAGGAGGCTGTATCTGAAAGCAAAAGTGTTTCACTAAAATTCAAAGATGACTTCATGATGCTCTTTATTCATCCTAGAAATCAATTTCTAAGTAAATGTCACATCAAAAAGTGTACATTGCACTTTGGAACTTCAAAGAACAATTCATTGTGCATTACAGTGTAACAAGTAGCAGCTTTGATGTACAGGTAGGCTGTATAGCCATATCTGACTGGTTATAGCCTTTGTGCCGTTCTCCCCTGCTCTATCTTTGTATGCTGGTGAATGTGGGGATGCTGCTGGTAACAGTGATGCTGAGAGTGCTGCACCAAGCGAGTCTTTGTCTGCTCTGGGAAGGCTGGGCTCCAGCTGCCTCCCGCTATGTGCAAAAGTCAGTGGGTCCCTCAGCACTCAGTGCAGGAGGGGAGCTGGTTGATTGATTGGGATGCACAC
>NW_023339663.1:21184161-21193758 GCF_004916995.1 Morone saxatilis | reverse complement strand
CCGTCGCCGCCCCCCCTCCTCTCGCCTGTTCTTGCTTAGAGAGCACATGTGCCTCTCCTGCTCTCCATTTTTTACCCAGACCTGCTTTATTACACGGGCATAAACAAAGGTGCATGTTCACACTCAAACACTGGAGACAACTAACAGCCTGCAGTATCTTGGTGGTATTATATGGATGAGTGAGAGTAGATTCTGCATGATTAGAACATGCCGAAACGTGTGAGCGCTCATAAACATAACCTGTCTCCAACATTAGGTTCATTCGGGACAACACATTTGCAGTCATTACAGATAGCCGCTTAGCCAGACCATTCTCCACACTTCCTTTTGCTCTAGCAGAAGCATTACCCTAACGAATTCATCATTCCAGACAGAGAGAGAGAGGGGGCGCCTGGGGTAAAATGGATTTTGACAAATGTGGTATTGCAAGTGTTTCCACGGCGTGTCCGCTCTGAATGAAGCTCCAAAGTGTTAGTAGGGAGCATGGAGTTGGACAAAAAGGAGGAAGACGGGGTGTGCTAGAATCACCGACAGCTTTTCAGGACTCCAGCGACGAGCCAGCCAGTGTCTGGTGAACGTGCGTGTGCGCGTATGTGCGCGCGCGTGTGTGCGGCCATGCGTGTGTGTGTGTGGATCAGCAGCCAACACACACTTAACATTCGTTTGCAACATGGCGTTGAACCGCCGAGAGACACGACGGCTCTCCCCCGACTAATGCAGCCTTATTGTTTGCAAAGCCAGGGGACTGTTAACCAAAGAGACCGAAACATTCACAGAGACTCCTTTACGCACCGGCGGAGACAATAGCGGATTCCAACGTATGCATGTCGGTATAACGGTATAGCTGGTTGTATAGACGTACGCTGCTACCCCACTGGTGGAAATCAAAGGCTGTACATGGCGGTGGAGAGTACAATTTGGCTGTTCTGTCTTCTTTCGCTGTTTTGTGGTCCAGCCAAGCAAGGTAAAGCGCTCACTTTAATCATCTGCATGGGGTTTTTTTCCAGAGGGGTGCATGTGTGAGGCAGCGGGCCACTCATATTACACTGAAGTGCAGTTACTCAGAACATTAAGTGGGCTGTGATAAAAGATAGGACAGAGCTACTGGGTGAATGTGCACCTTGCACGGATACGTGCTATATCCACTCCGGGTTCTGTGTTCACCTCATGTGGCCTCTCCGGTGAGTGTGAGGTTGTCCTGTTACTTCATGGGTGTCTCTCTCAGGACAGAGCTGTAAGTTGCGGCACATTGTCCAAGGAGCAGCCCCGAATGTTGCCAGAGAACGGCCACAGGGATTTGAACTGACCGGGGAAGTTTCGGATCAAACAGAGGATGGGGCTCATCATGAGGACATGAGGGCTCGGCCCTGGTGTTTAATAAGAGCGGAGCGCCCTGAAAGCAGCTCAGTCTTCAATGCGTTGATTGCTTTGCCAATAAAAATCTGAACTTTTTTCCCCCTTACAGTTTATTAACCTAGACCGAGTGCGCATGGGACGTCTGGTGTTCGCCACTGGCTCAGTTGAGTGAGGATTTTGAGGAAAGAGTGTCATTAAAAGGACATCTTTGGCTTCATAAAGCTGAAGAAGGGTGTGTCTGAGAGCAGATAGTGGAAGATGCACAGTATAGAAGTTGTATTTCCCACATTGCTGGTGCTGAGAGTGGAAGTGTACTGGTTGGAGAGGAAAGTCTGCCCACACAGGCGGTGTGGAGTGGCTGAAAGAGTGGCCAAGATTTACATGACAAAGACCTGTGCAGAATACTGGTGGAGGTTATACAGTTAAATGTTCTTTGCACTCAGAAAAATCTGATCCAACATAATAGAACAGTGAACCTGTCATTTCTTTTCTTCAGACTCTTGCAAGCTACCATTGACATGTAATAGTGATGTAGTGAAGAGAAACAGTATAATCACACAAGGTGAAATGTTCATAGCTGCTCAGCGTTTAAAGTACTAAGGATGAACACATTAACAGGTTGGTATTTATCTGTTAAGAGCTATCATGAGGACCAGTCAAGACACACACACACACACACACACACACACACACATACACACAGTCCCACTCTGTGTACAGTATGTTTGGAGAGAGAGAAAGAGAAAGATGGCACACTACAGAACTTTGTTATTTATTTTCTTTGGACTAAGATCTCAAAGAGGTGGCATTCCTGCGATTAACAGGACTAAAATGACTTTAGATAGATTTAAATCTATAGCGTTTTATAATTTCACTGCAGAAAATGAACGAGCAACTACTTTGAAAATTGATTCTGTAATTCTTAAAGCAAAAATGCCAATCATTATCCGGTTCTCAAATTTTTTTGTTTATTATAAATCAAGGAATTTAAAGATGCCAAATATGGGTTGGTTTTTGCTTCATGTAAATAGAGCCCTCTGAAAATACATCTGCTGCCAAATTTAACTTTAGTTAAATTCTTAACATTGCCTGACTATACCTGTCGTCTCTAGTTTCTTATGTAATATTTTATGGCTGACATCTTGTATTGGTCAATTAGGCCATTGAAATACTACGCAAGCTATTATTTTTAGCGGCTCAGAGGTAGAGCGGGTTGTCCACTATTCGAAAGGTTGTTGGTTCGATCCCTGGCTCCTCCCGCCACATGTTTAAGAAAATAGCAGTTTTCTGTTTATGCAGAGTGATTGGAATGGAATCCAAATTGCATTGGCTGCAAAGGGGAGTGACCTGTGTTAAGGTGAGCGGTCAGCTGCTTTGTTATCCATTTCTTGGCCACCTTTGAGACTACAGGTATGATACCGATGGGCCAGTAGTTTCACACAGTTGTTTTGTCACCAGCCTTGAGAATGGGTGTCAAACAGCTGACTTCCAGGTGCTTAGAAAAATCCCCTTGCTTATTGACAAGTTAATCAGGTGGGCAATGGGACGGACTAGGACATCCTTGTGTGTTTAAAAAAAAAAACGTGGTATCCAAACCACGTGCATCTTTTGCTTTAGAGTCTCTTAGGGAGTTTATAATGTTTACAACTGCAGATTCAGTTATTTCTTTTATTTTAAAAGTTGGTTTGTCATCATTGATGGGTGTACAGACTGTACAGAAGAGTGGCTTTGACCTTATTTTCTTTGTCTTCACTGGAGAGTTTGGGCAGTTTCAGACTTATTTATTAAATGTTTTGGAATTATCTGGTGGTATTGTTTTGTTTTGATAGTATTTCAAACCATTTTCTGGTGAGTTTCCGTACCAATAGTGTAATATTATGGTCGAATAAACCAGTTAGTAGGTTATAGGATTTTGTTATTTTTTCAGGTCTGTTCGAGAACATCAGCTCACGAAGAACTGGTTGCTCTTGTTGGTCCTTGCACCAGCTGAGAATGACTGAACTGGTCTGTTATCTTCTTAAGTTTTTTACTATGTGATTTATTATCCCAGTTGATGTTAAAATCACCCATAAGTATAAGTTATTTTCTACCATCACATTCTTTACGAATGCTGTGTACATGTTCATAAAACAAGCTGTTAGATTATTGCGATCGATATAAACAGATAACAATAAAATACATTTCTGGAGACAATGACACGTTCAATCCGATACATTGCAGATCAGTTTCATGGACCATTTTAAAAGACTGCATTTGATTGTCTCTTTAACATAGATTAATAAACCTTGCCCTCTACCCATGTCTCTATCCCTTCTACACACATTGTACCCAAAGACATTAAAATCAGCCATGGGAAAAGAATTTATTTAGCCATGTTTCCAAGATGCCAAGAAAATACAGGATAGAGTCAGTAGATGTTTCAGTTAATTGTTTTTGGAGACAATGCTGCAGATATTTAAATGTCCGCCTACTAATCCTTTAGGTTTAGAGCACTGATCCCAGAGAATTTTTTTTGTGTTTTCTGATGGATGGATTCTGGATTTAGGCCCTTTTAGTTTCGAAGCAGACTGTTTAACAGGGCTCATAGTTTGATTAATATTCCCCAGTGAAGGTGGCACGGTCAAAGTTTTGGTACTCACCACTGCCAGCTGTCCATACACACGAGTATCCTTGTGCCGTCCAGTTGCAATACGGACAACTGTACAAATGCATTTGTTAAGATTACATTACTCATCATCAAAAACTTGTTGTTTGACACAGCCAAACATCAAGCAAGTGCAACAACACTAGACACAGCAAGCTAAGCTAACTAGCTAACAGCAGTCACATTTCACAGCAGTTACTTTACTGTCCATCAAGAAACTATGTTAATCATCATCGAGGAGCGGAGCAGCCGGAGCACATCAAAGAGAAAACCATAACTTTGCTTTACTGTGTGACTTACTGCCGTAAAGGGTTGTACACTTGCTAGGACCCGGAGCCAAAAGTCATATAGTGCAGGGAAAGGAGCATGGGGCGCAAAGTGGGAATGACAGAGTTACTATGTACCCTATTACAACTTACTTGAGCTCCAAAATTAGTTTTAAGCTGTTATGTATGTCATCTTTTTGTGATGTTGTTTGTGTGTGTCGTCTCTCTTCCTGCAACAGCACAAACTTTCTTACAAATAGAAGACAGATTATCTCATCAGTATTTTCTCCTCTTGTGTGTGGAGGTTGCCTGTACAGAGCTCCAGTATGCTGCTGCTGCAACTCTAGTATGAAATGTTCTGCATTAATTGCTACCAGTACAATGTTGAGAAATAAAGCAAGGATTGGTGTGGCAGTGAAACATCAAGTGTAAAGGATTGAATTTATCAGAAACTCTAAAGTACTTCCACAACTCCAGGTAGACACCACCCCCTCTGAGATGTACTGTACTGTAATTTGATTACATAAGTTTCATTATTCATTGTTTGGTTCAGGCCTTAAATGGAAGGGAACTATAGGTATGCCTCCTTGACTTCCATGGGATATAGTGGTAGAAGGTCAGAGCATACAATTTATATAGAGTTATATAGAGAAATTACCATGCCCCGCAGACTCCAGCAGAGACAGAATAAGGAATAACTCCCCTTGAGATCCTCCATCCTGCCACACTGGGAGTGATCACATCCAGGTGATGAAATCTCTAGCAGGTAAATGGCAACTGTGATGGAGGTTGTCTGTGATAAGAGTAAAGAGGATAGGGATTTATTTACACTGTGAGATTTATCATCAAAAGTTGGTGCCAAACAGTTTTGACATGTAGTCCCTGTCTAAAACGTTTGATTTTCTAAAATGTCACATTTATAAAACCACAAAAAAAACAATAAACAAATCACAGACTAAAATCCATTTAAATATTCAAGAGCTGTCGTCAAAATGAGCAGAAGCCACATTTGTATTAACAAGCTCTGCAAAACACTGACAGCAGCATGATGCTTTATAATCAAATGAACAGATTAGTATCATGTTTTATTACAAAATAATCTAGACACGTTAACAACACAGTCATTGGGGGGTGAGTCGGTGTGTGCATGTTTCTCTATGTGTTGCATTTGGTGGAAAGTGGAGCATGAATGTCGTGGCTGTTGGTAGTTGTGGGAACTGAGGCTAGTGGGTGGGGGCTGGGGGTTGATTGTGGGACAGGGATGAATTGGCGGGCGCTGGTGGGGCGAATATAAGGGCAAGGGCCATTGCTACATCCACAAACAAAGAGCTTGTTTTATCCACTCTAAAGATCAAATGAAAATATGTCAGCTTCATTTAACACATGACAAGCAACGAAGGAAACAAAAGTGCCTGAGTGTCTGTGTGTTCACAGTCCACACAGCTATTAACGTACGTAATAGAAAAACAAACATCTGCGCTCCTGTGAGGCTTAATGAGCAAATGAATGTTATTACTGTATCGCCTTTGGCCTTTTTATATGCACATCAAAATTGTAAACACAGCAACAGTTGCGGCGTGGAGAAGTGTTGGCACTACACTGACTGAGAATATCACATAAGCTCATTTTACCCTTGATGCACCAAATTTGTCCAAATTGTTTGTATTTATAGTCTAACAGTTTGACTCTTATTAAAAAATCTCCTCCCAGTCCTTTTGATTTCTTTACTCACACACCTCACACAAACATGTAAAGTAACACTGTAAACTAGTGAACAGCTGTGTTGCACTGTACTGCTGGGCGGTAGGACCTGAAATTTGTATCACTGTACTTTTTAAAATTCCGGCGGTTTCATAGTATATGGTATTTTATTATTTTTTTTGCATGACTGAGCCTTTATACAGGCTTATAAGCTTATCCTACTGCCAGGAGTGCATAGAATATAAAAACATTTTAATGTCATCACTATTATACCAAAGACTTTGATTACTGTAGGGTTTTTTTTTGGCCCCACAAAATCATACAATATATGAAGGAATCGGAATGCATCAAACTGTTTTAATTGTGCAAACTGCAACATCATAAACTGACATAAAATACAAACATAAAGTATTTAAGTATTCAAAGTGTTCTATTGCACAAGAAAGAAACAAATTGTTGTGTGTCATGGTGTTTTCCCCTGTTAAAGACAGTTAGTTGTGGGTTATTATTTGTTGTGTTTTTTATAACCATAATTGAATGATAACCAAATTAGTAAGAAGGGTATGCAATTAATTGGGCTCCCTTCTCAATACACGCTACACAACTTGCCCTGACCATAGCGCTCTTTGCAGCAAAACAATACTACTGCCTGCTGAAGAGTTACAACAGTTCTTGTAGCTATGCATCGGTATGGCAGTATATGAAAAATGATATATCATATAGGAAATTAAAACCGGTATAGTGATTCAGCCAGTATATTATGCACAGCACTATTACACAATAAACTTTGTGTTAAACTGTAAGTAAAAGTAAATCAAATGGAACAAATGACAGGTTTTTGAATATTTGAACACCTTCTAACCTAGTGAATACTATGAGGACTTTCATTCAATATTAAGTTTTTCAATTGAGCAGCATTTGCTCATATGCACTTGACAGGCCTGTGAATGCTGCAACCCACTGACATCGCCGCACTGTTAATGTCTCATTTTTTAGGTTGCCTTGAAACTACCTTTGACTATCTCTGTGGGTTTTAGTTTTTGGAAGGATTAAATTACATCCCTTCATTGTGAAATTGATGGATAAGTCTACAACTCAACATCTAGTCTCTGAGTTACTGTTCAAGGCAAAAACCACAGTTATTCCTCCAATATTCTCAGGTTAGACAAGGTCATCTGTGCAGCTTGTTTTGCAAAGTTAACATTTTGACTGAATACCCGAGGAAAATTAGCCTGTAGGAATCCCACTGCTGAGGTGACCCTGTGCAAAAGTTAGGCTTGGTGGTGGGAGGGAAATTTTTCGAGTCAACCATTTATTCCACAAACTGCACCAGGGTACTCTGGGGCAAAGTCCATTCTCTAGCTTAAATATCATGGAGATGTAAAGTTACACAAGGGGTTACATTTTTGGCTTGGCACGGTGTCAGTGGAAGATATTTTGAATCTAGTGAGGTTTACATTGTAAGGTCTGAAAAGGTTATTCATAGTTTTCCCACAAAATGCACAAACTTCAGTTTCATGGGTATCACTGGCTCAAAAGTTGCATCACAGACTACAGTAAAGTTGAATGACATTCTGTATGACAGTCTTACCTGTCCATGACGCTCAACAGCAGTTTTTTTCCAATATTCTTTTGCTCACATGTTTACATACTTCATGTTGCCTTCGAACTAGCAGTGTTAAAACACCAGAGTAATGTCAACAGAGCAGACCAAATGCTGAAATGTCTGTGTTAATGAATAATTGGAAAATTCAACAAACTCTGAATCATAGCAACTTTAAATTGCAACAACAAAAGCTGTGGTTAGCAATAAGCCTTTCCTTTCGTCCCATTCTTATGGCTAACGACGTCTAACATTTACAACAGAAATCCTGTTGGAGTTGTCTGGCACTAGTTTTCTTCCTGCTGCTGCTTTTGTCTAATGATCTGATTCTGTGGCACCAGTCCACATGGCATCACTACACCAGTGACACACTGGTGTAGTGATATTTTTGGAGATTAACCTTCATTCTACAATTTCACACTTGGTGTCAGATGGTGTCAGAACTGGAAGGAGACTCAAATTTTCAGCCCGGTATGCATGCACATAGAAGGAGTTGTCAGTGGCCTCTCAATGTACAAACTAACAAACACTCATAGAGCTGTTATATACAGGGCAAATTGTTATAGAAATAGCCACAGAACTTCCTTACGCACTGCAGGAAGATGCAGTCAATGTGGGTCTCCATTTTTCGGTCCTGTAAGAGTTGTCGTCCACGTCTCCTCCTGAAATCTATTGTCATAGTTAATTTTCAGAGTGTGTTCAGCTCCAGTTTGTTGTGTCTACACCAGAGGGCCAGCTGTTCAACCCTCCTGTACAGTTGCAGCTACAGATTAATAAACATTGAATTTATAGAGGGACATATGCTGTCTGTAGAACTACGTGTGTTGGCCTTTACTGATACTGCTCTTGTCACTTTCACCTTCCCTTCTTCCATGTTCTGTAACAGATTAAGAGATCGTCTTCTCTTTATGATCACACCACCCTAATGACTTCATGTAATTGCATTTCTAATTGAACTGATGCACAAACTATGTATTTATGTAAATTGTACTTTTAATGATTATGTTCTAGTTGTTAGCATTGTTTGAACTTTAACTCATCCCACTCTTTCAGTGTTTCTGTGGACATACATACACTGATCTCTGGAGACTTAAACACCAGAGCTTGCTGGACAGCAGTGCCTGTGGAGAATAGCTCATTACACGTACCTTTAAATTAAGTGTCTGCATGTGTGTGTGCTGAGGTGCATTCATACTGTGTGCCTGCCTTCCTGTTTGTGTGTAAGTGTGGGTGTGTCAGCTGCGATTTGTGAGTGCATCTTGATCCCCTCCCCAGAGAGTCCATGCTAAATTAGGATGCATATTATTTAAAGATGCCCTGGGCTGAGTTTCAGCTGGGTATATTTGTGCATTGAATATGTTGATTTTTATGATGCCCCGTGTGCGCCTATTCATCCTGCCAGAGAGGCAATCTCAAGCACAGAAGTGTTTGTATGAAAGGAGAGGAAGTCTTGAGCTTGATTTAGTCTGCTATGAATTCAAATGATTTGCTCTCTTGGGATGTTCAAAACATTGTGTTAAATTTACTTTTTTATCAATTGTGATAAAATAAGAATAAAACATTGTGAGCTAAAAAGTGTTTTGATTTCACTAAGCATACATGTATTTATGACTAGCCTAAATCATACTTTGGTAAAAGAAAAAAAACTATGTTTTTATATAATAGTATTATGAGCCAAACAAATCATAAACCTCCAATTCCCTGCAGTTTTTATTTTCATCTATTCATTGTTTGGCATTTATTCTATTCCAATATGATATAATTTTATATATAAACCTTTTCAGGTACAACATTTCTGGAGTTGTCTAATTGGTAAAGTAATGTATTTTTGACAGATAGAGCTGATTTGATGGTATTTGGAATTTGTCCCATGAGACAAACCAAGGTACATGTCATGTTTAAGGGGAGTGATTGTTAATCTGAAGGAGAACTGTTCTCTAATTTGGCCATCTTTTTTTTTTTTACAAAAACATTGTAGCTTGCACACGACTCAGGGATAGCTTCTTCCCCAAAGCTGTCACCATACT
>NW_023339663.1:21174014-21184065 GCF_004916995.1 Morone saxatilis | reverse complement strand
TGACAATAAAGGCTTTCAATTCATCTCCCAAAAGGTCACATTTCAGTGTCAAATCTTACAAGTTGCAACATGAAAGGCTTCAGTGATTTGTGAGGGGTCTGCAAACTAGACACAACAATGTCACATGTAAGAGTATTTTGAGTGTGCCTTTATCAGAAATGCAACTGCTTTTGTTCACACCTGCGTCACGTAGAAAATGTTACACCCCAGTACATAATGCCAACATATAAAATTGGCAGAGCGTTTAAATTATTTAAGAGAATGTTAATTTAGATGTACCTCAGTTGCATAAACATCAAATGTTTCCAAGTTGCTCTTTGGTAATGTAAATCTTTCCTCCCAGGAGCACAAATAGATTTAGAGTTACCAATGATGCAACTCAGATGGATTGTGCATTTTGTCGCTTCGGCTTACTAGGTCATTCAGGTTTGCCATAGAGTGTAATTAATAACTTTACATGATGTCATTTGAGCTAATCCTCAGAGTAGGGTCACAGCTGCACTGAAGGTGGTATACAGTATCATAACCTCGTTTTAATTCCCGCACTTGTTCTATCCATAGCCCCAACTCCACTTACAGTGGGGGCAGCCTTGAACATCATCTTCATGTGAACATCACAAGTGAAGCTGCAGCAATATTTTTTGTCAACCAGCTCATGATAGTACTGGTTATTCAAAGATGACTACTACGGTGCATTTATCACACGTGGTAGCGGATAAACTTGATTTCTCACCACATTTTTTTCATTGTTTTTTATTCTGACTGTATTCTTCTTGTGTGTGTGGTGTGCGTGTGTGTGTGTGTGTGTGAGAGAGAAAGAGAGAGAGAGAGAGAGAAGCAGTGGTTTGGCGGCAGTCACATGGTGTGGTCTGGTCCTGCATTCACATTCCTTTCATTCCACCTTGCTGTCTGCTTGGTCACATGAGGTAAAGGACTAAAGGTGGTGGTGTAGGTGGGAAGGTGTGGGTAAATAGACATAAGTATTGCACAAGTTTTGCTTTAAAATTGTAGTATATTGCTCAGTACATGTTGTGGAGGGACAGGCAGTTCAAGAAATTCACATACATAGAAGACAAAGAAGTGCATCAGTAGATTGTATCTTAATTATAGGAATACTAGTGCTACATGTAACCATCATAGAATACACACACTTATGAATCTGTGTATTCATAGTCAGTACATGCGCCATTTAGTTCTCATTCAAATGCAGTATATTACTCAAAGATCAAAGCCCCTTTCTCTTGCATCAGTGATGGAAAATGTCAGTGTTGAGCAACCCAGTGTGAGCATAATATGTGAAGGCTGCTCACTGCAGTACACCCTTCCTCACTGCATGTACCAGGTAGTGTCACATAGCAGTCTCATTCATCATCCTGACCTTGTGTAAGATGCTCAACCCTGATCCCTGCACACAAGCATTATAATGTACGTGTACCTTACTTCAAAGAGCAGTGAAGTAAGAGGGGAGGGTTTTTCGGACTGTTCTGCTTGTGTGTTTGAATCTCTGTTGTACACTTTCTATTTAATACCTTCCAGCATGTCCCGTAGTTCCGCATTTGTTTCTACATACTGGGAACCTTTACCAGTAAACCATCATGCACCAGTGACACCAGCATAAATTCCTGTACGTACACTGTGCCGCTGCATGAATAAACAGATTCTGATTTGGATCTCCCGTGTTACTCCCATGTTAGTTTTATTGCTCGCTTTGTTGACTCATGCAAGTGGGCCGGGCACTTGACATGGCCATGTGGAGGCCCCATGCTGCTGGGAGGCCCTGCATGCAGGAACACTGCTCTGTGATTGGAGGAAGCCAAACTGGGATGAATAAGCACTGTATATAGAGCAGGAGGCATGAGGGACTGCACTGGTATGCCCCCTCTTGCATTCTCCATCCCTCATTCTCTGTTCTGCTCCCTTTCTCCCTCTTGTACACGCACATTCAGTGGGACACAGGAGCCATGTTTGTCTCACCACAACCCTTCTTTTTTTTCATTGTACACTTTCATGCCATTTGTTGCTCCACTGGCTTTGAGAAAAGGGTCACTGTATGATCTTATTGGTCTTCAGTGTAAATGTCAAGTTTGTTCAGTGCTATATGCCAACATAGGAACTTTTAATATTAGATGTTGGACAGTAGAACGTTTGTACATTTAAACACACAACATGACAGGTTCAAAGGCAGGTTGACAAATACAGAAATATCTCAGAATCTTGTTATGCAAGTTTGGGTACTATTTAGAACCGAAATGATTAGTCGGTTAGTCGATTAGTTGATAGACAGAAAACTAATCAGCAACTATTTTGACATTTGAATCATGGCTTAAAGCAACATTTTCAACATTATACAACTGTTTTATCTTAAAGCACCAGCATGTTGATGCTACACTGACTTGCATTAGAGAGTGTGCCTCCCTCATTCCCACTATGCGCCTCAAATGCCTATTCTTGCTTGTATGTGAATATGAATTATAGAAGTTTTCTTCTATGATAGTAAATTACTATGATACTGTTGCACGGCGAAAAACAACCATTTCAGTATGTCAGCTTGGGCTTTGGGAATTTGTGATGGGATCATCAGATGAATTACTAATGAAAACAAAAATGTGTTTTTCATGTTAACATGTCAATAATATGTTGTTGGTAGGTAATTAAATGGTAATAATTTATAGATTTGTTTTTTTGGTCTAGAACCCAGGGATCTGCCAGCGCCGAGCAGCTACAGAACACTACATTTAGAAAGATGCTTGAGACAGTAATCCGTCAGAGAAAGAAGTGCAGCCCTATTTTCTTTCTTTTTTTTCTATTTTTTTTTCCAGCCCTGTCTGTATGTGTAACCTCAGTCAACTCCCCAGTGCCCCAATTCAGAATACAATCTTTGATTCATTGTATCAGCTTTCTGACAGTGAAAGTGAGTGCGTGCGTTTGTGGTTAAGATGACTGGGTGTGAGAAGAACCCTGCTGTATCGTCATGGGAGGAAACACAGCTGGAACGCTTAACACCTGACACGGCAGCTGTTCAGATTGCGGAGTGACTCACAGCCTCACTGTTGATTCAGTGAAATGTTGAGCCCTCTGCATAAAGCATTGCTTAACTAGTAAATAGAGAGTTTTCATTTGCCATCAGAGCAATATAAGACTATAAGAGGGTTGAAGTAGTGGGCTTCAGACTCCTGTTCAGACGTTGCTTTACAGTTTTTCAAAAAGAACCCAATGCCCAAGGCAACATTTTTAATATGGAAAGCCAGGAATAAAGCCTATGGATGATAAATGTTTAGACAGGAGTGGGGTATGTCTGTCAGCCAGACTTTCTGTTTCTTGTTACTACACAGGCATTTCCACCTGCATACAGAAACCTAAGAGCCCCCGTCTCCCTGCAGGGTTTATCGCTAGCTGCCTCCCTGCTCAGATTATCACAACTGTGGCTTCAAAATATCGATTCATCCTCACGCCGAGTAGTTTTTGGCCACAAGCACGTGTAAGTGACTGGGCTATTTTATATTTTGTTGCTATCGATGTGATGTAATTGAATTCGCAAACAAACCCAGCTGAGCAGCATGCAAGCACAGTTGAGCTTGATTTGAGCGTTGGTATCCAGACCTACCACACACACTATACTACCCAGTGCTATCAATCAGACCATCTGTCCCTGTCCACTCTCAGCATGCATTTAGGTCTTGTTGCATAGGGATTTACTACCTACATGTGCGATTGCTAAAATCATTCAGGACCCATAGCAAGTTATCCACTGCCGCCTTGAGGTACGAGGCAGTCTGGTTACCACTGCTTTTGAGTGCTTTAGTGGTCCCTCTTCACAAAAGCGTCTGTAATCACATTTTGCTTCTCTCTTTCAGTTAGGTCTCAAGGCTGCACTAATCTGATCTGCACTGTTCAGTTCTCTATTTCATTCTGTAATTCCGGGTCTCTTTCTTCGTCTCATATCCTCTCTTTTCATTTTTTACCTTACGTTCTCCACCTTTTTAAGTTCTTTCAGCCTATTTGGCCCTAGTTCATGCACTATATTACTCAGTATAGTACTCACATACCAGTGGTGTGCCATGCTAGCTGTGTTTTATGGATGGCACTGACGGCCTGACACTTGTCTAGACCAAAATATCTCAAATCACTGATTGCCATGGAAGTTTGTTCAGACATTCAGGGTCCCCAGAGGATGAAGCCTACTGACGTTAGGGACTTTTTCTCTCCCATACCATTTTGTTCTTCTGTGATCTCTAGCGCCATCATCTGGTCAAATGTTTAATGTGTCCAATACTTCAATTTGTGATTGTGCATGCTAACACGCTAAACTAATATGATGAACATGGTAAACATTATAACGTTGGCTGAAAGAATCATTGTGTACAGCCTCACAAAGCAGCATGGCTGTCATGTTTTGTTGCTGTCCTATTAAAAAATATATAAAAGCCAACTTGACATACATGAGGACAAGCTAATAATTGTGCAAAATAGATGTTTTGATTTACAAACAATCTACAAAGACATGGCTCTGATGGAATAAGTGCTGTGTGACTGTAATGGGTAAATCGAACTGTTATTGTTGAGAAATTGGTCTTGGAATTGTAGCAACAGCGGCAGACAACAACATATATTATACAAGGGTATCAACATCATGATCAAGCATCTGCTGACTACTTTAGCCGAGCCTCTCTGTGTTCCTAAAGGACCTGAGGTATTGTATTCAATTTAGCGGCTGTGGAAACCTGAGCTGTGTCCTCCAGGTCATAGGGTGTCCAGTCTCTGTTGACTGTGAGCTGGGATGGGTGAAATATTCGCTGTGTTGTTGGGTCACCCTCCTCCTCCTCTTTCTCCTTCTGTTCTCCCAAATGTTTTGTGAATAGGTGATCCATTAACAGAAATGGACTAGTGAAATAAGTGTTGATGGTATCGCGAGCAGGGTCCTCCAAGCCTCTCCATTTCCCCAGTCTTTTCTCTCTCTTTCAGGGACAGTCTATTTCTTTGTCTGTGTGTGTTTTGTTTGTTCTGTACTGTTTCTCTTTATTGTGTGTTTCATTGTGAATAGGACTGCATTAGTCCGAAGTCTATGCGTTTCTCCATTTATCCAACTAATATATGATAGTAGTATGGAAGTACATCAAACATTTCCAGATCTTGGGGATCACACCACCACCTGTATTCTTACTGTTTCCAAATAACTGTTGTTGGCACAAATGACAGATATTATGAATCTCAAGTCAGAATTGTTACTGATTGGCTAAAGGGGCACTGCATCATTTATGTGTGATATGTTTGCTTTATTGTTTCCTTTTTTTCTGTTTTTGATTGTCTCCTGTTGTCTGTCGGTCCTTTTTCATCCTCTCTCCCCTTTGTAAACCACTGTCTTCTCTCTACTTAGAGCATGCTATGAATCGCTTGGCGCAGTGCCATCGCAATCCATTCACTACAGCTCAGTGAGATCACACAATCGCTACTATATCCCAGAGTGCACCCGGTCCTTTCCAGCAGCTCCCATTTGTACAGTAAAATGGCAAAATGGCCACTTCACAGACCCCCCCGTCTTTACCACGTTATGTCCTCATGAGACACTGACAGTTGTGTGAGTTGTGTGTGACCGTGCATGCGTCTGTGCGTGAGCACGTATCTTAGCAAGTGAATATGTGTCTATACGTGTGTGTGCCGCACATGGCCACAAATCTAGGGCATGTCCAAGTTTCTGGTGCAAATGTGTGTGTGTGTGTGTGTGTGGATATCAAGTGTTTTATTCCCAGATGAAATAGCCACTACTTGAAATATGTGATATGCTTACCTTGCCTACTCTTTTAAAGGATAGTAGGTCATGCTGGTCCCTGGTTCTGAAAATGTTCCACTGTCTTTTCTAGGTTGGACATATGTTTTATTTCATCTTATTACATAATTCATTCAACACAGGTTAAGATGTCTAAACCTTTCCAAAAGGAAATTAGTGTTTTCCTGCTTTTTTTTCTTTGTTTTGCATGTTCCTTGTCACACCTCTTCTCCCGTTTTGTGAGGCGTAATGGCTTCCATATCCAATGATCCCCTCCGCCAAGTGAAACCATTGGCAGTGAGCTGGGAAATGGCTGCTAATGTTTTAATGACTTAATGAGACCTAATTAGTTGAAATGGGAGAGAGGAAGAGAGGAGCCATAGAGGTGATCAGTGTGTGTTGGTGCACAAGATTGTGAGCGTGTTTCGGTCTTTTTTACGTGTGCCTGTATGTGTCTGTGTCTGTATGGGGTTTGGATGTGTGTGTGTGTATGCATGTTTATGTTGTCTCCATGGCAGGTGTGTGTGTGTGTGTGTGTGTGTGTCGTATTGGTGTTTGCGTGTATGCCAGAACCCTGTGCAGCCTTTCTCAGCATTACCCAGGCTCTTCATCAGGAAGTGATGGTGGGGGGTCAGGCCTCATTTAATCAAGAAAAAAATTCCATCTCCCATTAACTTAATTAATCCAACGCCAGAGAAAGAGAAGCAGAAAGGAACCTAGCTGTCTCTGTGTATATATGTGCGTGCCTCTGTATATATGTGAGGAAATAAAAATGTTTCTAAGCTGAATTCACAAAGAGGTGTTTCAAGTAAGTGAAGTTTAAATGGTATTACTTGCATAGGTACAGTTATAAACCTCTGTGTTATACTGTAATATGTGCAGAGGATTTCAACTCTTCAGTGCTTTTGTCAAGAAATTTGTCCTAGAGATCCAGCAGCATCTTTTATATGTTGAAAATATAGTCATCCAGTTCATTTTTTATTAGATTCAACGTTGTAATTTGAAATAAACAAACATTTCAAACGAATTCGGTCTAATTTTAACAGATGACTAGATGTTTTTTTTGTGAGCTGTGCTGTTATCATAGATCTTTTGAAAGGTTGGGTTTTCTCTTCTTCATTTAAAAGGATAGGTTGGATTATTTGAAGTTGGGTTGTAAAAAGGTACTTATCCATAGTCAGTGTATTACCTGCATTAGACAGACGTCAGCATGCCCCCAGTTGGAAGAGTCCCGGCAGGGAAGCAGAGCAGTGTACTTCTGAAAACAAGGTCAGCAGAAAAACATATTTCAGCCATGCACATAAAAAAAACTCCCACCTTAACCTTAACATCAGTTATAGTGTATGCTATATTAAGAGTGTTTTCACCACATTACCTTGCCAGGAGACAACCCTTTCCTTTGGCACTACATTTCTTCATCTCGTTAAGTATCCATCTGCAAAAGTTCTTGTGTATACTCTGGTTCATAAAGGTATCCTCTTGCCTTTGCAGTGAATGGCATTGTGTCGCTCTTATAATCACGCATTTCTATTTTCTTGTATTTGTTTTTGTTTCTTCCATAAACCACTGTAACTCCGGTCTAAACAGCTGATCTGTGTCGTAATACACCGTGCACAGCACAATTGGAAATACACTTTGGAATACATAGGTTGAGACAATGTGGCGCCAAATGGCTGTCTGACAGCAAGGTTAAGTGGTGAAATAAACGTTATTTCGTTAAGTGTCTAATGCTTTCCAGTCTTCTCATTCTCAATTATTAACTGCTGTCATGTCAGACAATATCTGAGTTCCTTTTATCTCCCATCTCTGATTTGCTCTTGATCTTTCCCCTCTTCTTTTTTCCAATTCTCTTTTCTCCTAAGATCCTCTACTATTTTTATCCCTTTTCTCCTACCATCTTGTTATTTGCATAACTGAATTAAAACTGTGTTTCACAGCTCTTAAATAGAAGGAAAACCACATAAATTATAGCAACTGTGTGGATGAGATAGAGGAATATAAAGATAGAAGATAAATTAAAGCTGCAAGCAGCGATGATCTGGCCCTTGCAGTCCACTAGAGTAGGGCATGCTGCGGTCATCTTATGCACCAGCATATAGTGTGTAGACCACGCCATGAAATTTTAAATCAGATCAAAAGCCATACAAGACTTACTTCTTGTTTCCAGCAGGTGGCGCTAAGAGTATGACTGAATATTGGCATTTTGATGTGTTCAGGGGCAGGACTTTTATCAAACCTGAAGTTTGATGCAGATTCGACAAAGTATACTAGAGTTATGACAACTTCCTGTTTCAGGGTGAAATGTCGAAATATAGCGCCACACCATGGACACGCCATTCGATGCACATTTACAAAAAGCACAACTTTTAATGCTGATGCTTTAGACTACACTGGCCAACCAGCGGTTGCTGCTCCGGCCAGAAATAACATTTGCAAAGAAAAAGATATATGTGAACAATACACTGATACCACATATCTTGTCTGATACCACAAATGCATTCATTTTTATTTGCAATCATTTACAATTTTATTTTCAAAATTATATTGTGTTTAATAAAATACACCTTATTTTAAAAGTAGTTAAATTATTAAAAATAAAAATGGTGAAGATTTGGCACGGTAAGATTGCTGTGGTTAAACAACACTCTTCTTGTCATTTCACACCAGCTCATCAACTTCTCACTCCAGGACTTCCCCTTTCTCTCACTGACTTTAATGTCCTGCTGCTGACATACAAATCCCTTCATGCTGCTGAACCCATTTAATTTTCAGAGCTCCTCCTCCTCCTCCTTCTCCTCCTCTGGCCTCCTCTCTGTCCCCAAAACACCCTGCCTCTGGAATGCACTACCCCTATCCATCTGTGTCGCCAACACTATTGATTCTATTGAAGTAATGCTATAAAATGACAAATTGCCGTAGGCTGAAATTGATATGGTAGACAAAAATAACCAAAAATGATAAATGACACAGACGTTTGAATAATTAGACCAATGAGGAAGAAAAGTGCAATATTTAATTCATAGTTGAGCTGTGATAGTGTTCACAGAGCAATAATAAGGTTCCTGCAGAGGGTTGCAGTGATGTGAAAGATGAACTTAGCTTAACCTAGACTACTGCAAGTACTGAGCGTGGTTAATAAACTGTTGTTTCTTTGTCCCACACAGAAAAGCCTGTTTCGGTGGAGCTGAGCTGCGGGGCTGGGCCCAGCCATGTAGTGTTGGAGCCAGGTTTGCCCCTCTTGCTGGACTGCAACCTTGGGGCCAGTGATACACCTTTCAATGTCACCTGGCTTCAGGATGGCCAGCCTCTGCCTCTGGATGGAGGTGACTTCCTGCAGTATTTGGCGAATGGATCCCTCCTCTTGCTGCCCACCTCTAAGGGTGGCCAGCTTCCCCAGGGAGTGGAGGGGGGCTACAGCTGTGTGAGTGCCAGCGCCCTTGGAGCCCTGACCAGCCGGACTGTAAATGTTCTCCTAGCAAGTAGGTGTCCAGTAGATAAATTTGCAATTTCTTTAGGGTTCTAGCAAGCTCATGTTTAACTCCCAAGTATGGCATTTGTTTTGATTCATGAAATATTATGTCCAAATGCAAATCTAAGCTTACATACATAGTTTACTCTGCCTTTCTGTAGCCATTATAGACAATATATATTTTTGCCTAATACATCCTGGGATAGATTTCATGCCCTGATTGTAGAAAGTGCATGGATAGATGGATGGATAGTTTAACAAACATCTCTTATTTACAGAGCTGCACTGTGGAGATAGGAATAATTCAATACATGGAATAGAGCTGCAACGATTAGTACATTAATAGATAACATTAGAAAATGTATCCACAACAATTCTGATAATGTATAATTTTAGTCATTCTTTACACAAAAATGCCCAACGTTTACTGGTTCCAGCTTTACAGATTAGAAGAATATTTGCTTGCTTTTGTTTTCTCCTGTGAAAGTAAATGCATATCTTTGGGTTTTTTAACTCTTGGTCGGGTAAAACAAGGCATCTAGAGACATTACCTTGGGCTGTTGTGATGGACATTTTATTGAAAGTAATTTTGCATTGCATTGCCAAGGTAAAGCTCCAAAAGTAATGCTCATTTGGTTATATAGAAGCACGAATAGGAGGTAGCTAATTTTGAGAAGGCACTTCTATTACCTGAAAAAATGTCAAGTGTTGTCGAAGAGGTAGGTTGCAGCTACACTCATGTATTGGAAAGAATATTGGTTTGATTCATTCATCCATTTAAAGCATTCAGTTGGGTATGCAGGCACACACACACACAC
>NW_023339663.1:21169867-21173990 GCF_004916995.1 Morone saxatilis | reverse complement strand
CACACACAAACACACACAGAGCAATGTGATATGTCAGATTTGTCAGATTTGTCAAGGGAATTTCCTTGCATGGATGGAGATGAACTTGGTTCCCCTCTGCCTCAGATAGGAGACTCGTCCTCTGGTCAAGCGCTAACAAGTGTCCTGGGAACAGGTACATTTTTAAACAACAGTCTGTTAAAAGGCACAGAATAAAGAGGAAGCGTGGGTGGAAATGAAAGAAATGAACAGGAAGATGCGAGCGTGAGGGATGAGAGGACAGACTGTAGCTATTTAATCGCCCCTCCAAGGAGGCCTCTTTCTCTCACACTCTTAAGTGGTAGTCTTTATTTAGTCATTAGCTTTGTGTAAAATGAGACAGTATCCTTTGTGGATGCCCCTGCTTTTGTCAGCTGTCACATGCCTATTTATGAGGATCTCTTGTTTGAGGGACAATAAGGAGTAAAGGGGAGGGAGGGTGGAAGTCGGATGAATGGTGGGAAGGCGGAAAAAGCTGAAGAGAGTTTGTGGTGACAGTGAAAGGAAAGGCTTTAGAGACCATTAAGAATGACCTTCAGTTTGCGTGTGTGTATACTCGCATGTGTGTGTGTGTGGTTTTTGAATTAAATCAGTGGCGATGAGATAGATGCGACCAGCGTGCAGGAGGTTGAAGCCGAATTGCCTCAACATTGACATTGAGCGGACATAGTCATTTCCTACTGCGTGTTCTCCAGCAGAAATGAGACCGAAGAGAGAATGTAGCAGAGATCACATCTGTGAAAACACGTTACGAAACCCATATGTTGCATGTGGCCTTGTCAGAGAGGTAGAGAAACAATGAAAGAGACCTGTTCCCTCTTTACATGCAACTATATTCTTCAATATTTGTGTCTCTAACTTGCTCTTCTCTCTGAAAATCGCCAGGGGTGGCATACAGTGTGCACATTACATTTCCTAAATACATCCACGGTTAAATGATGAAGCTGGAAAAAAACAGCTTTTAATGTTAATTAGACCAATTAACCTGTCTCATTATGAGACTGCTGAGGTGAATGTCAATAGTTCCTAATTCCTACTAGCTTCAGCTGATGTTATAACCATGAAGAGTGTGCTCTCTCCTCCATACAAACAAGCTGATTATATGTTTAAGCTTTTGGTCTTCATTTACAAAGGACAAACTGTGATAAACTTTATTAGTGTTTTCTTTGTGGTACCTCTTTATTTTCAGCTCACATGAGAGTCACATGATTTTAAGAAGTTCTTATCTTGAGGCAGCCTACTATTAATGCATACAAACACTGTCTCATGTACTGTACAACTCTATGGACTCCATGCCTGTAAAAAGCTGAAAAGGGGACAAGGATAATCACTTTTCAAGATGAGATATGGTAGTCCAAGTCAAACATTATAAGAAAATTTCCACCCTGAAATTGTTACTTAAAGGTCCAGTAGATGCCATTAAAAAATACTGGTCCTTTGAAAAAAGTATCAGATTCACAGAATTGAGCACTATTATAAAGTTAAAAAGAGCAGTTACCTGTAACTGTAATAGAGAATAATAATATTTTCATATTGTACATATTGTGCAGTAGCTATTACGAATATCTGTTGAAGCTGGGGGCTTGCTTGATGGGTTTTCACAGTGTTAGTCTGCCTGAAAGCTGGGTAGACCAAAGAGGTCACGGGTGGAATTATCTGCTTGCACAAGGGGAGGGGAAAAACGCTGCAATCTGATAGCTGTGGGGCCAAAGAGTGGGGCATAGATAGAGGGACGGACAAAGACAGAGAAAGAGTCGGGGTAAAGTCAAGGGCAGGAGAGAGAGAGAGAGGCAATAAAAAAAGACAAATGATAGGGAGCAAAGAAAGACAAGAAGGGGACTTTTTATGTAGCGCATCGAAGGGTCACAAACTTTACATAGGGAAGTGCCCAAGGAACTGCCTGAAAATGTTTTTTTTAAAACATAGAAAGAGCTTGTTGCTAGGAAACAACTGGCCATATTTTTGACCCTGTGGCAATATGTCACCTTTTGCTGGGAGTTTTACTCTGAAAAGTCCCAGGCAAAACAGTGCCAACTTTGAAACACCCAAGTGTGTGTTCAACAGATCTTTGGTGGAATTTCATTGCAGGGGACACTCATAGAATCCTGGGAAAAACTAGTATGATTATGCTTTGACAGAGGGCAGGTGGAAGCTCAGCCAGTCGCCATTGTTCCATCACAGCATGGGCAAAGTGTCTTCTCCGAACACCATTAATGCCTGATAATGTGCACTCTCGTAGATCTGCTGTTGTTCACTACTCACATACAGACCCCCCTCCCCATCACCAACACTTGATTTGCACATAGATGCACACATGATGATCCAGCCCGAGCAGCCCATGTACAGGCATCAAGGCACACACTAGAGAAAACACTGAGGTACAAATAGCTCGGCACACATGCAATCAGGTTTACACACATGTACACACTCACGCGCGCAGTAAGCCTGGCACCCTGTCAGGCACTCTTTGGCAGTGTTACAGGTGGTGTGTTTACATGAGGGCATCGTGCTGTGTAATGGCTGGAAGTGGCAGGGGTTAATCATCAACTCCTCCTGCAAAGCTTGCTACAGAACAGTCATAGCAAGTTTTTCTGAAATGAATCACATGCTTTCTGCTACTATGGCCAAGCAAGTGTGTGAGCCTCTGTGTACTCATTGAGAAACCTTTTTCCTTCAGCGCAGTAAGAAAACGCAGATGGTCAGTTTGCTGCCATAACTAACAGTTGGTGTGATAGGGGTTAGGGTAATCTCAGATGGTCCGCCCTGTGTCTCCTCGAGTTTACAGTGGTTTGGAGGAAATCTCGGATATAAGTTTAGAAATTTTGAGGCAGCCAGGTGATTGGCTGCACGTTTGAAAACACCCACTCCTGAAAATGGGTCCTCTTGTTAGTTCAGTGGTAAAGCAGAAACTGGTTTGGGAGCTAGTGTCAGGCTCTGCACTCAGTCCTCTCTTCTATAGTTTTGTTTGTTTAAAGTCAGATGACATCTCACTGTGTCTCCACTTTGCAGCTTTTTAGCTAATGGCAGCTGTACGGATGGTAGTGTTGGTCTGTTGGCCGGTCGGATGGTCAGTCCACCACCGCTTTAGTTGACAACTATTGAATTTGATTGCCATGACATTTTGTACAGACATTCATGGACCCTATAGAGGATGGATCCTGCTGACTTTGGAGATTCCCTGACTTTACATATAAGTCAGGGTATTGGGTGGGTTCCTAACTGGATTGGTTACCATGAAATTTGATTCTGCCAGGGTGCTCAGATAATGAATCATAATGACTCTGGTGATTCCCTGGCTTTACCTCTAGCGCCACAATGACATTGGACATTTGTGGTTTAATGTTTGTTGTTGAGATAACTATTGTGTGTGTTGCCATGAAAACTGGTACAGACTTGGTACAGATATTCTTGTCCCCTTCAGGATAAATACCCCAACTTGTCAACTGGTGCCATTATCGGGTCAGAATTAGTCTTTGTCCAGTTTGGTTTCTTGGTTTATGACCAAAAGATACAGACGCTAACATTTTGCACATATCATCTCTGTACTTAAGTGCAGTCTCACAGATCGCTACGCTTTGTAGACTTCCAATTTTACTAGACTGCGTGAACATTTCATCATTGAAGTCGGGCTAATGAAGAATAGGGTTAGAGTTGACGGTGGTGTTGTGTGTATGGAGCTAGTCACATGGCTTTATGATGTAGTGGACTTGGCTTGGTCCAGCCTAGAGTAACACTAAATAAAAAGCAACCAGAACCTTCTTGTTGTTAGAGTTGTTCCGTTACCGATGCCAGTACTGGAAATTCCTCCGGTACTGCCTAAAATGCGCACTAATCCAGTACCATGTAATCTATTAGCCCCAAAATAAGACCCTGCTACGTCCCATTCATCATTTTTTCTTCCTAGGATAGCAAAGTCATGACCTGTCCTACTTTGACTCTGACAAAGGGTTTAACTTGAACCGAGCCATACAACAATGAAAGCAGTTATATAGGCTTAGTAGTATATGCTTGTTGAAAAAAAACTTATCCCCATTGGGGATTAATAAAGTTTATCTTCTTCTTCTGTATACATATCTATATATCATCTATATATATATATATATAT
>NW_023339663.1:21168549-21169767 GCF_004916995.1 Morone saxatilis | reverse complement strand
TTTTTTTTTTTTTTTTTTTTAACAAAGCAAATTTGTCCTGAGTTTAAGCTTGACCAGAAAATGACTGAAAGATAGAAATATGATTGATACGTTGTATATGTATATTGTAATATGATATGTGTAGTGTCACACTGCATGTAAAAAGTAAATACAATCTAAATGCAAAGTACATGCTACTTCTAAGTAAGACATAATCTATTGTTAGAAAGATAGCTGTGTAATTTGTTCACAATTAATCACTTATTTAATAAAACCATATCTCTGCGGCCAGAAAGAAGCTCTCTCGTGTGAATCAGCTTTGTCCTTCCTGCAAGGTAGATTTATGTATGTAACTCTGTGGGATAATCTTTACATGTTGTCATGCTGTGCAGTTCTGGTCTGAATCAGTTCTGCAATTAGCTCCACATGGAGAAAACGTGTTACACAACAGGATACAGAAATCAGAAAGAATGACTTGATTACCAACTATTTTTGTGTTTTGATGCATTTATGTGTGAGGGGTACCTCTCTCTGTTACAACAGAGAAAATGTCATATATTGACTTAAAGATAGATTTCTACATATATACTATATTTTTTAGCCTACAGTTGTTACCTTGATGCTTTCTTCCTGCCTTTGGTTGCCTTATCTGTCTTCCTTCTCTGCTCTTTCCTTTGATCTACCCCCCACTCTCCACTCCTCAGTAAGTGCTACAGGCGAAGTGGCTGGGACAGCCAACCAGTTTTGTTCTCTTCTCCAACAGCCTGTTAGGGTCAGAGGTTAGAGGCCCTCAGACAGTGCTCACTGCTGCCCCCTGGTGCTCAGTATTATCCACAGTAGGAAGCTTTGCAGTGTTTGTGAATGTGTTGAGGCTGTAAAAATTGGAGCCCTGCCAAGACACGACCTGGAGAGAGAAATAATCTAGCCAAGCCTGATTAAATCCCCCAATTCTCCTAATCAGGACATTCAAGGGTATTTAAATGGTCTGAACAAGTCTTTAATTAAATTACAACATTGAAAACTGTACCTTTAAAACCCCTAAAATGGTCTGACTACAAAAGTCAGAAGTCTGTCAAGTAGAGACTATATTAGTGTTATGGACAGATTCTGAACTTAAACTGTTTTATTAAAGTAAAACAATTTAAATAAAGTACCTCCCTTAAATTGGATTTTTAAAGGTCCACTGTGTAACATTCAGCAGAAATTTGGTAAAATGAAAAATAATATTCATAGGTATGT
>NW_023339663.1:21160766-21168543 GCF_004916995.1 Morone saxatilis | reverse complement strand
AATGAGCCATTTTTATCCACAGAGGGGGCCAACAATGTGGATGGAGCTGTAAAGCAGTTGTGGATTGGGGCTTAGAGAATATTGAACACATCATGTGTGACCTACATCAAACAAACTGTGTCCTTCATCGTTCCAGACATAACACATATCTCAGATCATTAAAAAAAAGGTCATTTAGGCATCAGTTTAGATATGGGCCATTGTCTGTATCTGTCCACTGAGAAATCACCAATGTCTGCTTTGATAAATACCCCTCTGACCTCTTTCACCTCTATTCCACCCAGGTCTGTCTAAGTTCCATCAAGAGCCATCACCCCAAACTGTGCCCGCTGGGGGAGCTGCCCGGTTTGAATGCCAGATTGAGGGAGTACCCACACCTGTTATTACCTGGGAAAAGGACAAAGTGGCTGTCCCTGAGGAGACACGGTGATCCCTTCTATCTACATGTTGTCGTTCTGTCTTCTTTTTCTTAAAATATTTCAATGCATGAATGATGTGATTACTCCGGTTTGTTTAGAGTTTCTGCAATTTCAGTCCAATTAGTTAATTATTTTGAGGGCACATTCTTTTTGTTATTGTGCTTTTTCCCTGGTAATTTTCTCTTGACTTGTTCCTTAATTAATACGCAATACTATGAATTACATCATCACATTATATAATTATATGATTTGATATACATTTCATAAATGTATACCTGTTGCCACATCCCTGACATGTCTATCTCTGTCAGTTGTGTCTCACAAATAGTCTCATTTACTGGTCCACTTAACGATATTGACATTTCTCTGTGGCTCTTCTGGCCCTGGCGCCTTGGAATTAGTTTCCAGTCTTTTTGCACAGGACTAAGTGCTAATGGCTGCTGTAGCCCTGCATGACCCGCAAACAGCTCGCTGCTTATAAGGTCTTATTGGAGGGATGTGGTTCTCCCACCTCAGGTGCTGTTAATGGCCTCTTACAAAGATGAGCTAAAGGATGGTTGATACATCACTGGCCTTTTCTCTCTGTGTTCTCTCTGCCTCTAATGTGCTTTTTCCTCTTTGCCATATTTTGTTTTTTCTCTTTGCTATTATCCCCTTTACATCTCTATTTATGTTACACTTCTATCCTCATTTTTCTCTTCATTCATAGCTCCCTGTCTTCCTCTCATTATATTTATGTTTTTATTCATTGTTTTTCCCATCCACTGCCTTGTTATTCTCCCTATTCTCTCAACTCTTCTCCACTCCCTCCCTTCTGAACAGGATACCACTGGTCACATTTTGTTGGGATTAATAGGCTATGATAAAGGTGGTCAGAGGTTGTGAGATGACATTACATTGCCAGGACCCAGGAGGCCTGTCTTGCAGGCCAGAAGTAATATGTAATATGTCTGGTCCTCCATAGAGGAGGCAGAAGTAGAGTTGTGTACCAGTACCTGTGGTGCTGGTACACAATAGTATTCTTCTGAATAAAAAAGGATAGAAGCTATGTGAGGACTTATCAGGATCCCTGCAGAGTTTATCAGCTGGATGTTTCATGCTACAGGGCACTAAGCCATTTATTCACTTGTTTTTCTCTCTCTCTCTCATTCGCCTTCTTACTCGTTCTCCCTCTGCCACCTCTCCTCTGTGTTGCCCTGCGTGCAACAGGTTCATTTCCCTTCCTAACGGGGTGCTCCAGATTCTGGAGGTGACCAAGGAGGATGAGGGTGCCTACCGCTGTGTTGTGTCCAACTCTGCCAGGAAGGACATCAGTCATGAAGCCATGCTCACTGTCACCACAGGTGAGGTCTGTTGCATTGCTTTATAGTGTTTGAATAGTCAGCCAGGCCCTGCTGGAAGCTATCAGGCCAATCTCAAAAGTCGAATGTAAGTTTTAGGACTCAACGCTTGAAATGTGTTACGTCTCTCCAGTGCTAACAAAATGGCACTCTTTCATGTAAACCTGTGTTTGTATTGTGTGCTTAACTAATGTAATCCAAATCTAAACAATGTTTCTGGCAAATATTTTGAATACTGAACTGATGTGGAATTATTGACATTATTCAGACTATGATAATAACTTGTATAATCACATGCAGAACTAGAGAAATATTCATGGGGCGACAAGAGGGTGGCATGGAGACTTAAAGGGGTGGCAGAAAAAGATCCTGATTTAATCGCATACAAGACATGTACTTTTATCAATATTTGCTTGGAAAAGCCCCTAAATTAAGATATTGTAACTTTACATTACATTATTGTGGCACCTTAGTAAAGTATTGAATAGAAATACCTAGAGGTGTTTGTGTTTTTTATAGATCTTAAGCCAATCACGTAGTTTAATATTAAATTCATTTCTTTTTTTAACGGGTCAATTTTCAAAATAATTTAAATTAATGTGTTCAATTTGACAGTATTTGACGCCAGGCATTTTTTTGTAGGTAGCAGCTGCCACCCCATACCCACCCTTTAGATCTGCTCTTGACACCCTAAAGATCCCTTGAAGACATGTTTTTAAGAAATATAAAGTACTGTTCTTTGAATAAGAATTTGTTTGTTTATGTTTTTTCCACAAAAAAAAAATGAAATTACCTTGTTAATATGTCTTTAAAATGTCTTAATAATTACGTCTACTCACTTCTTATTTAAAAGTCCAGAACATTACAAAAACCATTTCAAAAGTTACTGGACACAAGTTGTATTCTACTTCACTGAAAACTTCTTTTCCAGCGTATTTTCACTGAAGGTTAAAGTTCCACATCGCACTGTAAGCTGCATAATGGACGAGCACAGACAAACTTTCCCTCTTTACCAGATGAATGTGAAAACAGATTTCTAGTGTCAAACTCTGCACAGACATTCATGCACAGTGAAGGTCAAGCATCCAAGTGAAGTAACAAAGTAGGCAAAACATCTTTTGAGTTCAGGGGGACTTTGAAGATGCACTGTGGTATTCATTACAGTAGAATACTGTGGATCTGTTCTCAGTGATAATACAGTTTTGATTTTTCTTTGATTGAAGTAACTTCAGTCGTGACTGCACATAGATGCTGTGAGCAAATGGGGAATGCATGGTATTTAGACCCATATCACTACAAAGAGGAGGGAATTAGAATGGGTGTAATGTGATCAAAATTGCTTGTTTGAGGTCACCCAGGGGCCACCCTGCTAATTGTTTTCTTTAATTAAAGCAAAACAAAGTGAAGCAGTGTTGTGATGGAGGGGCTCTGTAACTGACTGCGGGCAGCACAAACACACACACACACACACACACACACGCTACACCTTCATTTTTGTTGCAGTTAATAAATCTCGCTGTTATCCTTCTTTGCTTTACCGTTTTACGACCAAGGGTGCACACTAGTTCTATTTTCATTTGCGCATACATTCACACAAATGTTATGTCTGCATATCGTTTGTTGTTGTGCGTTCCATATTTGCCCCACCATCTCCCATCAATGGGTTTGGTTGGCAAACAGGGGCATAACATTTTCCTCTGGTAAACAATATGGTCTCGCACAATTTAATGATCTGCTTAATTATGCTTCTTGATTGTGATTAAAAAGTTTTGCTGCATGTAACTAAAGGAATACAAGGAAAATGTTTATGAAAATATAGATAATCCTTGTTTTGAATATATGTGGATTTAAGAAGCTGTAAATGCTTCTGGTAATTGTATTTTCTTATATAATTATTAAGCCTAGTGGTAGGGGCTTTCGGTTTAAAATAGGCTGCTTTGGCCCTGGTGGAGTTTTTTTTTTTAAAAAGATCTGAAAGTTATTGACTAACTCCTTTTTATAATATTTTGCAATCTGGTATAAAGAGTGTTTACTTTTTACAACACATTTTCTGAAGTCCTGAGATTTTTCTCAACTCTGACTACGGTTGAAAACTATTCTCAAGTGCTATGTCTACACATTTCACTCTCCATTTCTCATCAAAATTGCTTTTGTGTAAAGCACCTTAAGCCGGTGTTGTTTATGAAAAGCAAGGGCTACATATATACCTTGCCTGTCCTTCAGATTTCATTCGCTGCAAAACATAGCCTACAGGTAATAAGACACTTTTATTCTCTCTGTGTTTCTCAGTGAAAGTAGTCACCTTCTGTATGGTTACTGGAATTAGGCTTTCTCTTTTAATTCAGCTTCCTATAAGCGCCCGGCACAGTTTGTTTGTTCATCTCTTTCATCCACAGGACTCATTCTCCTTGTTTTCCAAGAAATGCTATTTATATATTTATGAAGGAATCACTTTATTGCACAGCAGCCATTTTGACATGAAATAGTAGGGCAATCACAGGTGGTACCAATGACACTAATTACTACTAAAGTTATTTAGTTCCATTTAGTGTAGCAGAGCCTTTCTAGTTAGCCAGCATGCACAATAGCAGCACCCTGACTCTGTTTGACCCGAATGGAACAGAACATTAATTAGTATCATGGGTAATACCTGTGTTTACCCTACTATCGTGTCAAAATGGCAGAAAAGGGTCTATAACGTTTATCTCACCGTAAACTGCATCGCTGATAATGTTGTACAAACCACAGCATGTTTACCTCCATTTACTCCAATAAAAACCTTGACACCACATACAAAAATAAATCAAATCTTCTACGTGTCATAAACACCAATGCAGAGTAACATAGCAACAAATGGATAATTGTTATTGGTGTAATTATGTTTCTTAAATTAAATTAAATAAGTAATGCTGTGTACAGAATACAAACATATCTTTTAGTACACTGTATGTATTCTATTTGACTATTTTGACAACAGCATACAGCACATCCTTCTCTCTTTGATCAAAATCACAGGGTGACAGCAACCTACAAGGGCTTAGACTAGTGGATAACATGGTGCAGTGACTCAGTGGATGGTATTGTGAGGTGTGATTTCACCATTAGGCAGCCCACATTAAAGCTATGTCGTATTGTCTGCCTGTCTGGCGTGCTAGCTATAGATCAGTCAGCTGTAATTGGCTGCTCTGTGGAAACCATTGTGTCCTTTTTTTTAGTCTCAGCCTTTGTGTCCTTCAAAAGAAAGACAAAAAGAAAAAAGGGAGAGAGAGAGAGCAAGACAGATGAAGCCAAAGCAAGTGAGTTAGAGACAGCATTTGGATTTATTTTTACACCATCTTCTGTCCTCTGTTTTTCAGTTCCAATTTCAATCATTACCACTAAGTTTAAATTTGATTGCTTCTATTGTCATTTAAATACAAACAATATAAAATACTCTTATATACCTATCTTTTTGAACAACAGGTGCTCTACTCTTCAGATAGTCAAGAAACATTTTGGAAATTAGTTGCAGAAATATATTGCGGGCTATTTTTTGTGGGTGGTTTTGCTGCTATTGTGGAATCTACTTATTGCTCCTCTATTGCAAGCCATTCCATGAAGCAGATGTCAGATCTTATGCCATCACTTACTCGCTTGCACTTCAGAGTTCTATGAATAGAATACGTGAATGCCCATGACCAAGCTTCGACTGCTTGATGTTGAGGTGATCAAGTCCACATACTTAACTTAAGAGGATGTACAAAATATGAAAGGCAGATTGACCCACTTAAAGCTTTATGTGTAACCAAGGATTGCTGTATGTAATTTCAGTTATTAATTTATAATGTGTTTACAGAAAGAAGTCTTTTTCCTTGAGATCATTAACATTATGTGCTTCTGAGACTGCTTGGGCTGAGCAGATTTCCAGGGAAGTAAAGCCCTCTCACACCTTGGCAGTACCTTGAGGACACTCAAGAAATTAGCGTCTGGTCCCTTCAACCTATAAGCAATATGCTTTGAGTCACATCTTCAGTCACTAAAGAGGAGAGGTGTGCCTTAGTTCAATAATTGAGGCCATTCTTTCAACTGACTTAATGGTTTACCTTTTCTCCAACAAAAACCTCTTGTTCTTGTGTCACTTCCAACATCACCTGCTTAAACTGTCTCACCACCTCCCCTCAGTCAACCCTTTGGTTTATGCCCCCTTCCTGGTTTTGTACATTATGTCTTGGAGTTTGTCTGTGAATAATAATATGTGCTATAAGGGCTTCCATCCTGTTTCCCAGCCAATCCTCTCACATTAAACCCTTTTTGGGATCCAACAAATATTAAATCTGTGTTCACATAAACATTCTGTAGTTACAAGCTTTTTAGCCCACTCTTACTGTAGTGTTGAGATTGAGCTATTAAGTAAGGAGTAGAAACAGTAATTGGTGGGAGAAGCGCTGTATTTCGATAATCAAAGTGAATTGCTATTTTGTTTCATTTCATTGGTGCAAAATGAATATGAATTGCTGAACAAACTGATGGACTCATGCAGTCAGTGGCTTCAAACTGGAAATTCCACAGTTACAAACACAAACTTATCTATTATTTATTGGTTCAAGTTACACTATTCATTTGTTGTTACAGGCTCTACAGAAACCCTGAACATGGTTGCGATTGTTGCACCGCCTCAGAATGCAACAGTCGTGCTCGGCCGTTTCGCTGTGATGGAGTGTATGGCACAAGGCCAGCCGAAGCCACTGGTGTCCTGGAGTAGACAAGGTAACACTCGGAAATGCTCACGCTCGCTTGTTTCTGTCTGTGGTTCTCATCCTATATGTTTTTCTTTTTTACTGCATCTGTTGCACTTTCATTACCCGCGTCTCGGTCTCTAATTATCCGTCTCTCACAAACAAAGAGCAAGCATCATTATGTCAGGATCAGATTTGCGTACCTGTAGCTGTAAAGTTGTTGTTTCACTGATAAAAGCTGTCTCGTCTAGTCTTCTGTTGTTCTATTGTGCACTAACTCAGGGTTTACATAATATGACTTGTCACATTGAATAATTCACACCTCTGCAGCAGTGAATACAGAATGATTTTACACACAGCTCAGGGGTGTGCTAATGCAGGCCCCTGAGTGAACCCAAACTGAAAAGTCACAGAGCCACCTGTTGGTCAGCTTGTGGGATTACAGGTCAGCTCCCCTGCTGCTCAAAGTGCATCCTCTGTATCCTGTGCTGTTTCTCAGGCAGTTGCCTGAGAATTTATCTCCCCTTTTTTCAATGCAAATCTATTTTTTCCATTTGTATGATCTGGGACTGTCCTGTTGTTCTTTGTTTCTTTCTTCTTTGATCAGATGGAAAACCCATTTCCACCGATGTTGTCGTCCTTGCAACAAACCTGGTGATTAGGGACACGAGGCGTCACCATGCCGGCGTCTATGTCTGCCGGGCCAACAAGCCCAAGACCAGAGAATTTGTAATTGCTGCTGCTGAGCTGCATGTGCCTGGTAGGAATCAGTTATGTACTGTATATAATGATTGATTTGACTTTTCTGAGAGCTTTTTCATTGATACTAGTTTCTGTCACCAGCTTCCCTTTAAGTTTCCTAGTAATTGAAGGTCTGAAAGGAATAATAATTAAAAACAAATTTGGTTCTTGTATAATTTTGTAACTTGAGTCATCAGTTTTTTTGGGGTGCCCCTTGTGGCTTATGGTTGAGTCAGGCTAAAAACCTTTGTTGCATCTCTCTCCCGCTTATCATCTTTCTATTTATGCTTTCTAATAAAGGCATACAAGTCCCCCAAAAGTTAAAGTAGCATGATATGGAGAGTTAAAAAGAAACTGAGATCAATATGAGTGTTGGCCTTTACCAACATCACTTTTCCCTATGTTGGTAGATTGGGAGGAGGAGGCCTCGGTACATGGGTCGCCAGCTCTACCCACTGAGCTAACCGGGCACCCAGGGACGCATTATTTTTTAACCGCCTACAGTGTGAACGGATAAGCCGACGGCGCGGAGCGAGGGCGTGTCGGTCAGACAGTCTGATAA
>NW_023339663.1:21141456-21160666 GCF_004916995.1 Morone saxatilis | reverse complement strand
ATTGAATTGAATTGAATGTTAAATTTTTTTTAGAATCACCACATTTATGATCCATCAGTCCTTGGGCAATTCTTTAAGAAAATTAAAGGACACTTATTTGGTGAACACTTTTAAAGGTTTAAATACAGTTCAGCATGTCCTTTTATTCTCTTCCTGCAGTGCCGAGTGCACCTCCCCAGCTGTCTATAGCCAGCACCTCCCCCACTGACATCAAGCTGATGTGGCATCCATTGTCCTCTCAGCACAGTCGAGGAGCTGTCACTCGCTACCGCATTGAGTACAGCACCCTGGATCAGGGTGGGTGACCCCTACTGGTCAACAAGTTGTCCTTAAACTCCAGTGAAAGCACACTCAGTATAATTCACGAGATTTACCCATTTTGGTTTCATATACGTTGATTTCATATGAGTTATTCATAGACAAGGATAAGTTTTGACAGTCTACTTTATGAAATTGTGTTTCTGTTCTGTCTCTGAAAAATATTTCATAATGACTGATGGAATGAGTGCAGAAGGTCAGACATGTATATGATAGGCTTAAGAATATTGAGACAATGCAAGTGTTCTCCAAAATCTTTTTTCCTGAATACCCAGCTCTCCAGAATGTACCAGAAGATAAAGTTCACTCTGAATGAAACATGAACTGAAGAAACCGTTTGTCTTTTTTGCCCTTTATATATAGATTTGTGAGTGTGTGCGTATTGTGTGTTTCCACAGTGGAAAGTGTGTTCTCAGTTGAAGTGGGGGGTAATGAGACTCAATTCACACTAAGAGAGCTGCAGCCCAACCAGGCCTACCGACTGAGGATTGCAGCGGCAACGGCCGTTGGTTTTGGGGTTCCTTCTGAGTGGGCCCAGCACCAAACATTAGCCCACTACAACCACAGTGACCACAGCATGGGTGAGGAAGACCTGGCTCTCTTTAAACGTTAATCATTTTGCTTTAGCAAGGGTTCCCACTAGTCTTGCTGTGACATTTTTGGAATTACATGGAATTTTGAGAGTTATAATCTATACAGGCAATGTAACATCTCACTAAGACACTTTGTAGGCATATTACATACAATAAGCTAATGGTAATATATAATGTGAAGTGATCTGTGAAATATTGTGGAACCTCCTAATGAATGAGCCACGCTGAATTCTGAAATAACAGTATCAAGAGAATAATTAGGTTGTTTTCTCATAAGTGTCTGTTGTGAAAATTAGAGGTAGGCCGATCTATCCCAAAATATTGATACTTCAGATACTACGTCTCATTTTTGAAGATCAATTCCAGTGTCAGTAGGTTTGATACCATAAAGGGATCAGTTTCTCTCTTATATGTTGTACCCATTTGTATTTCATCACAGAGGAGGAGGTCTGTGTAAACATACTCCTTTCTTCTCCACTGCTGTTGCCGTATTGTTTGTGTGCAGTGCATTCACACAGGCACCCTGACTGACACAGACACTCATGGCATAAAGAAATCAAAGTATCATTTGGAGTTATTTGACAGCTGTGAATGAAAGCGCTGTGAACTGCGGTGTGTGTTGGAAGGCTTTCGGGGTTGACAAACCAGTGCTCTTAGGGAAGGAAAGAAGAATGGTTGAGAGTTGTTTGTGCTTTTGTTCAGTTTTAAAGATGATTTTTTCTCCACGAATGAATGTTTTCACTTTGTTTATTTGTTCAATTTGTTCAACAAATTCAATTTAAAATAATAATGAAAAAATTATCATACAAATGATAATTATCATTTGTAAAAAGTCTGAATTCATACTGTCCGCAACAACTTTGGATCGATCAGGGCTATGCTACTTAGTTCTTAGTTAGTAAACTAAAACTGATAGCTGGAATCAAGTAACAGACACATATTTACAGCTCTTACCATTATTATTATTTCAACTTCCTCTCTTACTTTTCTCTGAGAAATCTCCTTTTTGTGCAGTCCAGACAAATGGGGGTGGTATATATAACTACTTGCTTGTATGAGGTGGGGGAATAGTGACATCTTTTCCATCCAGAAAAGCTTGCAGTTGCGTTCTTTGCTCTTCTTTCAGTTAAGAAATACTGCCAGCATCTACGCTAACCTCTTTAGCATTGTTGTTTTCCAGCAGTCACTACTCACACACGTCGTCACACCACACCTGTAGCTCATGCCGTAGCTGCCAGTAGTTTCTTGTGGGATGCTGAGTGGTGTGAACCACTGTGATTAGACACAAGCACATAGATTGAAGCCTGGCAAGATGGAATCCAACTGCCTCACAATTCCTTTTTTGGTTTCAGTGATATTCGCCCCTACTGAGCTGAAAGTCAGAGCCAGAGTGAACACACTCAATGTGACGTGGCATCCCTCACCCAATCACACGCTGGTCTCTGGGTACAAGCTCTCCTGTCGAGAGGTTGAAACTGACAAATCAGCCGCTGGAGAAAGGACAACACAGACCCACACCATCAGGCTTCGTAAGAAGGCCAGGTATCATCTCCTCACCGGGCTGGGTAAGTTGTTGAGAGAAGCCTCTTCAAATGGAATGTGCATTCAGTGTATTTTTCTAACCTTGCATTTAGCTACTTAAATATTGAATCAAATGAGGTCCCACTTTGCTTTAGAAAAATGTTTGATAAAATTAAGTACGCTATTTTCGACTTCTAGTATACTCAGCTTTTGGACAATATTGTTCACAAGCCCATATACTTTGGAAAAATAAGGAACAGAAATACACAGATACCACCCATGAAAAATAATGTTTAGCTTTTCACTCAAAAGCTGTCTTGCAGGTTAAAGCATTTGAATGCAGGTTGTAGCACAGTTGCCATTTGTGGTTTTCAGGATACAGGTACGGCATCTAGAGGGACAATACATGGATTAACTGTAATTAGACTACATCTAGGCCCTAATAGCAATACTTAAATGTTTTGTGAGAGGCTGCCTGGGTTTTTACTCACTGTTTGTTTGTGTGTCCCTGACCGGCAGTCCCTGACCGGCAGTATGAGGTGAGGGTTTGGGCATTCAACAAGCAGATAGACGGAGCAGCTGTTGTGTGGAAGGGAAGGACAGACAAGGCCCACGACAAAAGTAAGTTTTCTCTTTCTATGTGTGCATGTATATATTATATTTTTCTATTTTTCATTAGTTTTTATTTTTATTTTGTAATTTTTAGTTTAGTGTGAGTTAGTTTCGAGATTGGGTTTCCTCGTTTCAGATTAGTTTATATTGTTTAAAAATGTTTAGTTTTAGTTTAGTTTTTATTAGTTTCAGTATTAGTTCTTTTTTTGGGGGGTATTTGTCAAGACTTAAGAAGTTCAGAATAGGTATTACAAACACCTCGACTCACAGTCCCAGTCTCAATGAACAGATGCCCCAGTGCCTCCTCATCCTTGTTGTGTTAGAATGAGGATTTTATTAGGATCTCCATGCAGATCAGCTTCTCTTTCTGCGGTTCACAAACATGGACAAATTTGAACAAACTGACAAAGACTAAACCCAAAGACATTTCCTGTATACTTTCATTTTATTTTAGTTCATTTTGTAATTACACAGAATCGTTTTTTTAGTTTTTAGTTTAAATTTAGTTCATGTAATGAATGAATGTCTTGATATAATAAAATAATGTTTGTATGTCTGTGTGTGTGTGTGTGTGTGTGTGTGTGTGTGTTAAAGCAGTGTTACTGCCCATGCCCCTTCCTTTGCCCCCAAGCAGCATCCAAGCCATGGCCAATAGCTCCACCTCCATCTGGCTGCGCTGGGAGAAACCACGCTTCAGCAACGTACGGATCATCAACTACACAGTACGCTGCAGCCCAGCAGGAACCACCAATGCCTCCCTGGTCTCCTATCACACCAGGTCAGAAATCATGTCTGTAATGTTTAAGATATACTGGCCCTGGATATCTGAAACTGTATCACTATAGTTTAAGATTACATCCCAAAGCCCATTTTAACAGTGTTCAGTGTAACTAAACCTAAACTGTGATGAAATGAACACCTTTAGAATTAGCATGATATTATTTGTAGAAATTGGTCACCAAAAAGAAAGAAATTCCTGAAGCATGCAAAAAATTGTATGTTAAATGTCTTTTTTTATTTAGTTTTTCTCTAAGGAAAGACCCTGAGAGGTCTAAATTAGTTTGTGTTTGAAGTCATTACATTCCTCCATTAAATAAAGGCTTTTAGTATACCTTGTCTGCTTTCTCTGCCTAGTAGTGCCAGAACAACCTTGCTTTTAGGTGACACACTGTGACGCCTCTAAGAGCGACTTGCCTCTGCATTTTTCTACATAAAAAATTGTTTTTTTTGGTTAAACACCAATCAAACCGATGCATTTCTCTTGTGTGATTTCTATATTATTTTAAGTAGCTCTGAGTTAACCATCATCTATACAATAAAAAAGCACATAATGTCCTTGCATTGACTTAACTACTACTCCTGTCCTCTCCTTTCTTGGTCTATCATATTTATGATATCAAGAATTGACTCAAATATGGAGTTGTTGGGCTAAAGAGGTGCATACTTGCAAGCAACAGTAAGCAATTGGTCAAGCAGAAGGCAGGTAATAAGAGTTAATAATATAAAGGTAATATATTATCCCCTTGAGTGGTCCAGCTAAATTAAGCAAAGTAATCTTTTTTCTGTCAGCACAGAATAGAAAACAAACACCACACACTCAGGACTTACCCTGTGTTTGTGTGTTGCAGCTCTGCTCAGGAGATACTGCTCGGGGCGTTGAAGCCCTTCACCCGCTATGAGCTGGCGGTGCAGTCTAATGGAGTGGACGAGGTGGGACCCTTCAGCGGCACAGTGGAGGAGTCTACTCTGTCTGACCGTGAGTCTCTACTGTGCTCCTATCAGTGCAGTCAGTTAAGTCCCTGAAGAGTTCCCTGTAGTTTTTTGTGCACGTCAAGTACTTTTTAACTCAATTGATATTGATGAATGAAAATGCTCCTTTGCTTTACAACCTTTGCAGTGCCCTTGAGCAAGTCACTTAACCTAAAAAGCTCAAGGGGAACTACAATATGCCAAAAATAGAGGAGTGTAGTTATACTGGGCAGCTGCAGCACAAGCTGTAGATATGTGTAAAAGTGTGGGAATATATGTTTTTTCTGGAAGAGGAAGAGGAGGATGCAGGGTCAGTGAACAATTTCTGTATTAACAAAGGTTAAAGAAAAAGTTAAAACTTAAATTTTAGGGTACTGCTCATTTCAATTTCACTCAGCCCAAAATACAGTTATAAGAGAACTTTATCCTGTTAGATTTACGGTTGGTCAGCTCTATGTCACCCATTTAAAAAAAATATATTACCTCTTGTCAATAAATAATTGATTTAATCTTGTTCTTGAAGTGCAAGAGCCTGCAAACGCTGTAAAATGTGCCTGTGTATGCAAGTGGGTGCATACTCACTCATGTGTGGATCAGTGTGTTGGCTGGCCAGTGGCCAGTGGACATGGGAATTACTAGTTGGCATTGATGGCTGATAACTGGCCGTAATGAAATACCCAGGTGTAGCAGTGGCTCTCACGTTGGCCAGCAGCTCTTGTCTGTCAGCCAAATAAGGGTGGTGAGTGGAGAGTGGGCTGCTTTTAAAGACATTACCACCAGTCACGCTGTCTTGCTCTCCGCTGCCATGTATCATCACCTGAGGCCCAGCCCATTCCCCCATTGCCCTGCTTGTCCCCTCTCTCCTGTACCCAGGTGGCGCGGACACGAGGACGCAGATGGTCTTCACACAACATGTCAAATCCCCTACCAAGACAATATACATTCCGCAGCTGTGAGGCCTCATTTCTGGGCTCTAATTACTGACCCAGTCCTCCTCTCTCCTTCAGGGCCCTCCACACCTCCAGAGGAGCTGCAGCTGAGCGCTCTGGACTCCTCCACTGTGCTGGTGAGCTGGCGCCCTCCACTGGAGCCTAACGGTATCATCATCAGCTACAGGATCTTGTACAGTGGCAACCTCAGCCAGCCAGAGCACCTGTGGGAAAACCTCTCTCAGGATGGTGGGTGCTGTCTGGCATGACCTCCTCACTGCGCTGAAAACATTTAATTTATTTAGTTCAAGTTCAGCGTACCCCTTTATCTTTATAATCCTTTTTTCAAGATATTTAGTAAAATTTCTGGCTCGAGGGAAACTGTGATTAAAAAGGGCCTGCACAGTGTTTTTCATTGAGTCTCTCTGCCTTCCTCAGGGAGTATTACCAGTGTGGAGGTCCAAGGTTTGTCCAGTGGCACACGTTACTTTTTTAAGTTGGGTGCATCTACTGAGGTGGGGCAGGGGCCTTATTCACCTGTAAAGGATGTTCACACCCCCCTTCCAAAATATGGTAAGTGTCGCACATACATAGGTGTCAATTATAATAAGAAAATAAATAATTCATTTTTAGAGCACTTGTAGCAAGGTTGTGGTAATAGTAGTAGCAGAGAGGTTAATATGCAACTGTTACTGTTGAAAGGTTTGTCAATTACTCAGCTTTATTAAAAATAGAAGTAAAGATTTAGGATATTTCAAAGAGGATAATTCAAACCACTTACATTCAGACAGATTGGTTTTAAAAGTCAAATAATTCAGCATTCAATATTCAGTAGTGGTTAAATGTCACAATATTTTAGCTGTTCAGTCATTCTCAAAAGATTACGGACATTTTTGCTTCCATATGTAGAAACACACAAGCGCATGCACTGCAGTCACACACATCAGCACACCTAAACACATTTTCACACAGACACACACACACAAACACACACATAGCCTTCCCTATTAAAGTGTGTAATTTGTCCCTGCCAGCAGGGAAAGTGTAGCTCAGTAGGACGCTGTTCTTTCGCTTTTCCTATTCTGGTGCATTTTGAGGATAATATTCTCTATAGTGTGGACATTAAAGGGGCGGCCTCATCAGCGACCCCCAGGGGAGAGCTTTGAATTACTGCTCTCTGTACGCAGCAGAATTGCTGAGAGAAGCACTTTCTTTACTCTCATGTCACTTTGTATTTAAGTTTGCAATCTCATTATACACTTTGAATTCCATCAGTCAGCATTTTAGCTTTACCTGTAATTATCAAATTCCCCCTTTGTCTTTAAACAGAGGGAGTCATAAATACAGAGCTATTAACACCCCTGTGAATTATCATCCAACATGCCCGTCAAACCCATTGTTCATTAAGGCAGTCCAACAATGAAAATAGTCATCCACCAACCTAAAACAAATATATTCCCAGTACTTTTTCCCCTTTACCTGCCTAAGTGCATAATTGGTGGGAAGTGATTAATCATTAAACTTCCAGATGCAATAAGCTGTGAGAATGCAGTTTTGTTTTTGTTTTTTGTTTTTACACAAATGCTTAATAAAAAGACAGAGTAACAGGTTTATTTTGTTCACATAAGCTGCAATAATGTGCCAGTATGCAGTGTGAATGGGACTGGGTGGCTGGTGGGTGGGTGAGAGCTCCTGCCATCTGTTTCCTCTCCTCTGTATGTCCAGCCTGCCAAATATATCCAGCATAAATGAATATCAATGAAGGTCTGCTCTCCCTAGTTGAATGTTGCCTCATATCTCATCACTACTGTTACTTTGTCTTAAATGAAGGAATCAATACATTCCCACAGAGTCTCTTTATACAGGCCTGAGCCAAATAGTATTTCAAACCTGATGTGTTATTATAATGCTTTTATTTTTTAAGACGGAGTTGTAGATATGAGGCAAAAATATATACTGGCAATAGATGAACTATGAAAACCAATGTGGCATATATTCATGGGGATGGCAACATTTCTGCCATGTTTAATGTTGGTTAGTTCTTAAATTTTTTCTCTTTTTCCATGTTATCTGGTATTTTTACAGAGCTGGACATCCATTCTGTGATAGGCATCATTGTCGGCGTGTGCCTGGGACTGATATGCATCCTCCTCTGCATGTGTTTCAGCTTTCGCAATGGCAAATCTAGGTAAGTTAACTCTAGAGTGCCAGTACTCGTACAGTAGGTAATGCACATCTGACTTCTTCTACTTACTTGGAGCTTACTTGGTTGTCTTACAAACAAGAAGCGAGCTAAATCAACCCAGGTAACTGTATAATAATGTTCAGTCTTCCATAGTGCCCAACTCCTATAGTATCCCTCTCATCTCTGCTCCAAATAGGGAGGTGTCTGGGGTCCTGGAGACAGCTGTGACCCCTCAGTACAGGAGAGGAAGCAGCCCGGTTCCCTCCAACGTGCCAGAGTGCAGTGATAGCCACGAGCTGGAGACACTGATGCCTCCAGCCAGCCAAGAGTCTGGTCAGCCGCTAGAAGAGGCCTCGGAGGAGCAGAGCCTGATGGCAAGTGCTAATCCAGGGGAGGGGGATGATGCCCCTGCACCTGAATCCAAGGTCAAAACCTGCATGTGGGGAGCTCTTTCCCAGATGTGCCTTGGACGCTCTATTATTTTTTCACATGTTGATAGAGGGATAATAGTAATTTTGGTGCATCCACTATGTTGTTATTCTTGCAGGCTGCTTGGAATGGATCTGTGAGTCATAACTGGGCCAACAGAATCACTAGATACAGAGACACCATAACAGAAGACTCTCCAACACTCATTAATGGAGCTCTCAACATGCTAATAACTGATAACGGCACGGTAAATTAACGTACTGAATTCAATAACTCATCTATTTTAGCTATCAACCTGTGTCCGATAAGCAACTAACTTCAACATCACTGGGTCAGATGGCTTTTCTCATGTTTGCTAAACTCCGCCCCCCTTAGTTACTGTATACCATGATATTGGGGAAGATGTACTAATAATTGTGATCATTGCTGATATGTGTTCATCATGCTGTGTGGATGTGTACTTTGCTATTTTAGACTGCCCACTGTACATATACATAACCAAATGTTTGAGTTACTTGGGTAGATAAACTAATAGAACGTTAACTAAAGGTGATATTGTTTTGTTGCAGGACTTAGAAGATCGTCTGTGTACATCCCTGTGCAGTAACCAGGTCGAGGCAGAAGTCATTGTTCACTCAGAGCTGTCAGACCCCGGGAAGGAGAAAGAGGAGGAGGGCAGCGAAAGGGAGAAGGATTCTAACTCCACCAGAGGACCCTCATTATCAGAGGACAGATATTCCCCTATGAGCCAGCTAAGCCCACCAGGAGAGGAGGACACTCTAGAAAAACTATCACTGGCTCAAAGCCCCTTGAGTCTTCCCTCGATAAAGTTGGTGGCCAATCACAATTGGGAGCTAGAATGCATGGGAGACAAGCCAAACGCAGACTTAGAGCCACAGCAGGACATGGGGCTAACCAATGGCTTCCACTCCCCAAAGACGGTGCGTTCTGTGCTGAGGTCAGAGCATCTGGAGAATGGGGAATCCAGACATTGCCCTTCGGCACCAGGAAAGGCCATCTCTGCAGGGTTGTCCCCTGCCCCCTTTGTCAGCTCCGGCCTTGTCCACTCTACCTCAGCAGCACACAGTTACCTGTGCCCGTAGCCTCTGCATGTAGGGCATTGATCCTTACACACACATATAGACATCCGACTGATTTTCTTTCTTTTACGTACCCAGGAAAAATCCCAAGGATTATTTTTATGCACCTCATTATTGGATTCCTTTCTCTTCCTTACAAAGTTTTTATAGGTGTACTATGTACTTTGAATCCATTTCATACGTGTGTATATACAGTATATTTTTAGTGGTAGAGTATTGTATATGGGTATTCATTCTCTAGCATTGCAACCATATTTTCCTCTGGGTTTCTATCCTGACCTTTAGGAAAGAAAGATTCAATTTAACCAAGAAGATGGAAGTGGATTGAAGGAGGCTATTCCCACTGTGTCGCACATGGCTCTGTTCCACTCAGGAATGAGAAAGCCTGGAATGTTCTGTGAGCGAGTGAGACAGGCTATCTTTGTGGATGAGAGGATCGGAGGCGCAGCTCAGTAGGTCTCCATGGGCTTTGTCGTGTGGATGCTACTTCACTGAGTGGCACTGAGGAGTAAGCCTTAAAGAGTATCTGCACACTCTGAGAGTGCAGAACACCTGTGTCTCTCTCCAGCCTCCTGCTGTCTCAGGGTCCACACACACACACACATACACACACACTGAAACACACACAGAAAGCTAAAGTACAGCTGATTCCACGGTCACCCATAAACACACATTTACGCACACACATTTCCTGACTGAAGTGTGGGGGTCTCAGGTGCCTAATTATTGTAGGTGCATTTATAACCTCTGTATATTTCTACAGTATAGATGATTATATTCAGTACAAATACAAAACAGATGTCACCATGAAGGAAAAAACACTCAAAATGTAAAAAGATAAGGAGGACACAGATTTGGTACATATGAAGTATTCTTTTCTAAAATGCCATATATCCATGTGGTGTGATTTTTTTAAACCAGGGTCTCTCAGTTGAAAAGTAAAAAGTGGTTTTGCTGTAATTTAGATGGTGGATATCTCATTTTGGAAACTAAGTATTTACATGTTAATGTTGGTATTGGTTAAATTTTGTTGGTGGGAGAACTAGAGACACAACTCATCTGTAGACCACTCTTCTGGTTTGGCTCCCGTTTAGGGGTGCACCAATGTAAGCCTGTGCCATTAGTTGTCATTTTAAACTCAGTATAATATATTTTTTTTATGTGATTGCCATGTTTTTAATTTGAGGGAAATTCAACTTGACTCTACAAGCCTATCTGATTCCAGCTGTATGAGAAAACTTCCACTATGTTTAACTATGCTACAGTACCAGAAACCAACATAAGATGATTAGAAATGTCTGAATTTATCAGATAGGAAAGGATTCTGATGGGAAAAAATAAATAAATGTGCTCTAATTTTTTTACATTGACCCTAAACTGTTCAACGTATTCTTTATGTATTTGATCAGAATGCTTTTGCATAATTGACTGATATGTGAAGCTGAGTGAGTCAGTATTGGTTTTGGCAGTGGAAAAGGGGAACTGGTGCATCCCTACTACTTATCAACAACACTACCTCATTTCTTTTCAGGATGGTTTCCAGTGTGGTTTTATTAGTTTTATGTAACTAGCACCTTTTTATGATCTCTTTCTTAACTTGTCTGATTTTACAGCCTTTGGTATTTGCAGAAATAATCGTCCAACACTGACTGTACATTCTTGTGTTACTTCAAAGAAATGAATGTTGCTATAGTACATTGCAGCTTCCTCTCTGATCTCTGAAAGATTGTGTCATTCATTTGTATATTACTGCTTAATCCTCACAGAAGGCAAAAACACCCAGTGTCTTTGATATGAAGCACCTTAAACTAGGTCCAGCCAATTTAATCCAATTGCAGTTTTGAACCTGATTCCAGTCAAACTAACTATAAACTAGGAAAGCGCCTACCGAAAACTTGTGCCACCTGCAGGCAATGAGTGTTACTGCTACATGTGTTCCCTTTTTTTACAGGTTCTGTTTCAGTGTGTGACTGATGTTGGATGTTGATGATATACATCTTTACAGTGCTGACCATTAAAGGAACGGAGAGCCGGAAAGTCCTAAATAGATGAAGCTTTCCTAGCTTATTAGTTATTTTGCTGTCTGAGTAACATGTGGCTTTTGCTACACTTCTGTTCTGATAATGGACATGTCTTTATTCACAAGATAGAGTTAGTTTGTGAGTAAGTTACAGGCTGGTTCCTTTAGGTGCTTCACATCAAAAAGACTATTTTAAGGACTTTTTTACTTATCACAAAACTCATTTCATTTTGAAAGGGCGAGGGATGGATGAGTGCGATATAAACTACAGGTATCTGTGTGATTCTGAGACAATGGCAAGTTTGCCAATGTTGGGATCCATTAGTAATAATGATAATAATAATAAACAATAACATAATAATATCCACTTCAAAGATTGACAGAATTAAGCAGAGCATTGGGTCCAGCCCTGTTGTGTGATGTCTCATCTTCTCTCAGGTGGCTTTCTTTTAGTCATCCAGCAGTGAAAAGGACACCTCTTTTTCACTGCTGCACAAACCCATTCTATCCTTGTTTCTACCCATGTCCATGCAAGTGTCAAAATCTCACCAGCTCAACTCAATCACATCAGCAACAGAAATGTAAATGGTTGTTTATAATTGTGTTTTCTCTAAAACCTATATTGTTCTTTGATTTCCTGAACAAAATGCATGGTTGTTACCTCAGAGAGACTTATTTTTTTAGCCTTGCCATGTATGTACTTTACTGCAATAGCAGTCATATAGGGACAGAAGTGAATGTGTTCTTTGCAAACCTGGGTCAGACACTGATTGGAAGGTCTTTTTTTTTGGGGGGGGCAGTGGAGGTTTGCCACATCAGGAGAATTTAGATTTTACCACCTGTCTGCAACATCAATTTTTATGAAATACCTTTTTATCAGACCTAAAATGCATGGCACTCACTGTACTGTGGCAAACCACATTTAAATGGTACATAAAGAGCAATTCAACAGCAAACTTACCTATGGCAGGAATGTGCTGCTGCACCTCTCAGCTCACCAATTTAAAGTGGTAACCATGTTTTATTCCTGGCCACACTGCAGCTAGTGATGTTGGAGGAGGTTTCCATCAGCTGTTAAAAGTAAAACACCTCCTGTGACATCATTTTGGGTGATAATTTAGATGTATAGAGAGCTGTGCAGCCGCAGCTTTTTGCCCTGTGGTTTGATGATCATTTGCCCTTTATATGCAGTGAGCTAAAGCAAACCACCAAAAGTATGTGTAAGCGTGTACATTTTTTATCCAGGTTCTTTACTGATACTGTTTATATCAATACTGTTTTTCATCATCCTTAAAAGCCACTAATGTCCTTAGTCCAGAAAGAAGCATAATATTCTCAAAAGCATTCCAGTTTGATATCGTGAACATACCTCTCTCAGTCCAGGTCAGCCATGATTAGCCATGCTACCTTAAGAAGAGACGTGCTAAGAACCCCAGACTGTGTTTCTGTTGCTCTGATAGGTTTCATCCAGACCTGGGTTCAGTGCCACCATTCACTTCACCAAGTGCAGATACTGAAGCCTAAGCTGCAGAGTTTGCAAAACAGCTTGGACTATGACAAGTGGATGGAGGTCACTGAATCAGGGCCTGTAAGATAGTGTTTCAAATAAGTTGTCATGGAGACAAAATTGACTTTCCAAACATTTCCTTGTGATTGTTTATATCTTAGGAGTATAAAGTGAAGTTGTCTGTCACCCAACATGGTTATTTTTATTATGAAACAAACAGCTGTTCACCCTTCCGTGTGAAAAAGAAAAGTCTGTTGTCACTGCCGGCAAACCACAGCCATTTGGCAATCAAGTAGACTAACATAAATTGCTGTGGTGCTTTTCTGCCCAGGAAGTAAATTGTCTACATCACTGCACCAATTTGTTCTGATGGACATTTAACACATTTGGAAATGAATTGATTTGTGCCAGTGAGTTGCAATTTTGGGAGGGTATTCGGTTTAGCAAAGACACTATCACATCTGTGATGCAGGAAGTGGAGTAAGTGATACTGCAGCTGCCAAAATCTAATGTAACATTTCAGCTAGACATTGAAATGGCACAGTTTAGATGGATTTTAGTAACACAGTACTTAGTAACCCCCCCCCCCACATGCAAATATTTCAGTTCAATCACGCTGTTTTGCCTGTGTTTTAAGTCTTGATGCAGTAATGGATTATTATGGTGTGTGTGGTGCTGACACAGATGATCTGAAAAGGGGGTTTGCATAAATCCTGCCTCCAGCATAAATGATCCTGCTCATGCTCTCCTTATAGAAGCTCTATTAACTGTTTTAACCGCTATCTTTTCAATACATGTAACCTTTTGTTCCCCTTTCTTCATCTTTTCGTTGGCTAGAACATTAAGATTTGTTTGGAGGAAAATTACATACGCTCATTACTTTGATAATTTTGTTTATTTCATCCTCCTCTGTAAGGGTTTAGTTAAACAGTATACCTCATGTTGGTAACTTGTTTATTTGATTCTGATCAGTTTCTTGATACTGCACATTTTGTATCAATTAGGACATATACATATATAGGTACGCATCCTGTTTTTTGTGAGCCAAGTTTTTTTATGTAGAGGATGGGATTGACTGTTTTGTTTTACCTCAGTGGGAGTTTTTACTCATTACAGTGGCCTGGATGGTCTAGTCTAGTGGTGAGGGGGTAAACAAACGAGGGGAGGAGGGGTCAGTGGAAGTCATCTAAATTGACTTTTACATTGTTATTCTTCAACAGTAGTTTTTACCTGCCTTTTTAAAGAGTTTGAAGTATGGGTTCACCAAAATGGCACTCTTGCTTCAAAGAGAAATGGAGAAAAAAGCAAAGATGTGTCTGCTTCTGATGAATAACAGTAAAATAAGAGTCACTTTTCAGCAGAGTACCACTTTAACACAACCCAGGTAACTGAAGTAATAGGCAGGGAGAGGGCTAAAGGGAAATCCTCCCCGGGCAGGTCATACCTCTCAGTACAGACAGCCATTTCAAAATAATTGTCTCTTCTCTTCTCAGGTTGCATAAAAATAGTAGAGGATCATGCCAGCATATCCAGCTCAGATACATGTCATTTGTTGTCAAACAAAGCCTCATTTTGTCCTTTTGCAAGTAAATCAAGGAAACACTTATGCATAGATGATATTTTGTTTTGTACAAATCATTCAGTGTATTTCTGTCTCTGGCTCTTCTCTGTACATTCTGGTGCTTTGTGGTGAGCTGCTTCGTCCAGTGATGTCACATTGTTGTGCATTTTTTTCTACGTATTCTTCCCTAGTTTTGTGTGTACCAGCTCAGCTGTGCTTCTCAGAATGTGTAAGCACAGACTCGGACTCTGTAGTCATGTGCCACCAGCGACGCTCTGTAGCTACTCAGACACGTTTGCAATCATTGTGTGCTGAACAAGACCTCATCCATGTCAAAAGACGCTACTGTAGGAGCAAATTGTCAGAGCACTTATAAGATTAGCACTTGTTTTTGGGCCAGGAGCAACTTTGGATCTTTACATTTCTAGAAGTGCAATTTTCTTAGTCTGTAAAATGACCGATGGATTACTCAGTGTTAGTCATGGTGACCGTAGCCATGATTTGTGATAGAATCATTGCTTGTTCAGAGGAATTGTCACAGGATAGGCAGTACTTGTGGTTTGTAGAAATATTTCCACTGTGTTACCATATGTGAAAATGTCAGAACTCACAGCTACTCTAAGATGTCTGTGGAAACTACTCTTCTGTAAATAAACATCAAAGAAAGGTGAAAGTACGGCTCAGTGTGATATTTAGAATTTCGCCCATTCTGTGCCTTCTTCGGCCTAACTTGCATCTCACTTTAATTTTATTTTTCCATAACTTATAGCTTCAAAGATTTATCAATTTAACTCCCTGTGTGACTGTTTTTCCTGGCATTTACATTCCCAAAAATGACATTTAAGATGCCAGTGAGCTGGGCTTCTTGGGATATTTCTTGTCATATTCCAGTCATTACGACCTTTATATTATATCTCAGTGTATGATATATCGTGCTGTGCTTGTTTGCATTCACAGATTCAAATTTGCATCACCCTCCTAACTGTGGGAAGGGAATTCAAGAAGAGCCCTGCAGATGATTATTTCTTTATGTTAGATTTTTAGTATTTTGTTTACATTTATATGTATCTTCAATACCATTTAATGCAACAGTTTAATATTTTAAGAAACAGACTTATTAGCAAGGAAGGTGAATAAACATAATGCTCAAAATGATCTAAGTAATTAGTTCAATTCTGTGATTTGTAGAGCCTTTCTGTGTTAACTGAGGCAAGAACTGTTACTCATCAGAAAGTGTTAGACTAAAAGGGATATTTTCTTAGAAGATAATTATTGAAGTTGCACACTTTTATACAGTGTATGAAATCACAGGAATAGGAGAAACTGAATGGAGTTACTTTGTTAAAGTGACTGCCCCAGTTACACTTCAGGATAATTGCTTACACACAAAATATGACGTCTCTAAGGGCCCAGGCTACAGTTAAATAAATCCTGCATAGTAATAATGGGCCTCCCAGCTTCCCTTTGGGCACACACATCATCCAGGTAAAAGGCCCTCAGATGCTCTGTGTCCCACCCTTTTCACTCCAGCATAGCCTTTGGGTAATAATCAGTCATATTTAAAGACGTCGTTCTTTTACATACCACATGGGGGCAGTGTGATCCTTCACAATGATTCCAGAAAAGAAGCATAGTAACCTGGTGCCACTCCCATTAACAGAGACTGCTGCCTGAGTGCTGGACCTCGTGCTGCTCTGACCTCATACCTGCCTTGGCTGTAGAATTGTGCAAATGTATGGCATCCTATATATTCATTGTATTACCTTCTCCAGCAGTGGAAAGGAAAAATATAAGTAAAAAAACCCCCAAAAAAACAATGTCTTCATCAGACTGATTTTTTTCTCGAAAAACGAAATCCTAATGTCATCAAATACAAAAGGTGTGAGAGATATGTGTGTGCGTGTACAAAAAATGCATATCGGCTTATTGTCAGTCTGTAAATGCCTGTGTATGTAGTGTGTGTGTGTGTGTGTGTGTGTGTGTGTGTGTGTAAGCGTACATGGTGGGTTGGGTGGGTGTATGTGTGCACAGGGGAGACAGACAGACAGGCTGACTGAAAGAAAAAAGACAGAGAGGGAGGTGATGGAGATAAGAGGGTGAGATGAGGGCGCAGAGTTAAGACAGGAGCACTGAGGCGGCATCACATGGCAGAATCCCCTGAAGAGTCAGATAAAAGCCCTCGCTGAGCGACAGAGGGGTCGGGCTCACTATCTTCAGCCACTCATCACTGTTAATCAGCAGGCGAGGCTCCTCTGCAGAGGACTGACAGGGGACACATATGCACAAACCCACACAATATCAAACCCCCACGCAGAAGGACAAATACAAACACGCATGCATGCACTCTCATACTTTACTGTACTCGCCTGATGCATCTGTCTAAATGTGTATTGTTAGTGTGTACACTGTATTTCCATCCTCCAGCAGCTGAGTGGTCTCTGCTACTTCAGCATGCCTCATATTTTACCGTAGAGGCAGACGAGTGGAGCGCAGAGAGTCAGGTGAGGGCTGGGCTCTTGAGGTAGAGCTCACTGCCTGTGGGGAAATAACTGTACGAAGCTCTTGATTCAGCCCATTCATTCTGCCTCTTCCCGCTTCTGCTACTACACTACTACAGTCTCCACCTTCAGCATCAGCTCTGCTTGTTTCACAGCTGAACTGTATGTGCTCTCTGTCAGTTCAAAGCATACAGCAGAAGACCTCCTGGGCTGGCAAGTATTTGCAAATCATTCTTTGATGTGGTTGTGGAAAATGGAGGCTGTCCTATCCAGTTAGCCACAAAACATAAAACAAAGATCAGGTTTGAAACTCCAGGAGCAGGAACGCCCCCACAAAAGTAGTTATTTTTGTACAAAATAAAAAAGGCGTTTATTTATTTATAACATGACATTTCAACGTGGTGCCCTTCCTTCACTGGATCCCAATGATGTCTTGTATCTTTATCACTGTATCATGAGCATCCAGTTTAACATTATCCTGACATTTCTACAATTGTCTTCCCTGTATTGTACTGTAAATCTTGTCCTCTGTGTAGGTAAAAGTGTTACGTGCATTAGGTTTGATGCTAGTTTATTTATCTTTGGATATTGGATGGTTCAATTTCAACCTCTCACGCTAAAAGCATTATATTGACCGCATTCCCTTTCCTTCGACTAATCCTGCTTTACATCTCCATATAAAAGCTGTTGGTGTTGTAGTGGGTGTACTTGTAGTTGACATGTGGTGATGACATGGTTACAGGTCTGGCGCATGACCTTAGCTGAAAGTCATTCCATCTCAGCTGTCTTTCCTACCGTTGGTCTTTAAAAAATACATCAAATTGTGTCCTATTCTTCTGTGCGGATGCTTGATATTTACACCATTTCCTTCTCTCCATGTTAAAAGTGAAATAGTATTCTGATTTCACAACCACACATGTGGCTGTCGACATGCATGACCCTATTCCTGTGTATATCAGCATCTACATGTGTGTCCACTCACTTTCCCTGAATTCATCTGGTTATTCTATGGAATTACTATAAGAAGTAATGCTCCTCACAGATAAGTCTTTTCTCAATGTCAGCCCTACTGCGGGTTATAACCTGCCAATCAAATATTCCCCAAACTAAACAGACACAGCCTGAGGAGAAAGATAATGAAGGAGGATGGGATGGAAGATAAGTGAATGAAGTCAGGGAGAGGGGGATTTGAGAGGAGGAAGTCATCTGCTTTATTTGGACTACATATCTCTGGAATTATATTAAATCCTGTGTGCTTTACAATAAGCTTTAATATGCCCTATAAAGTAGCTGTAAAAGGTGAGCTCACAGGGGCATGGCTGGCAGAGAAACCAGGGGGCTGTCAGTAATGGCTGTGGACTGTTTGCCCTAGCTTCTTCTCTCCCCTGGGTTCTGCATGCCGTTCTTCATTCACTGTTGGGTGGACACAATAGGACCCCAGAGGGGTAGCAGCTTTAAGCTCTATACCAATTTTCTATACTACAACCACAGGCAAAATGTGACACTTATTTGAAGAGAAGAAATCTTGTATCCTTGACTCCCTTCACTCCCCTTTTTTTTTTTTAGTTTTTACTTTTACCAGTCTTATCCTTCGTTTTCTTCTCCTACTTGCAGCCCAAACCACGCAGGTCCATGGCTGATAAGGGGATGCCTTGTATCTGGTAATGGACTGACAGCACGCCTGTCACTTGCTTTACATTGGGCCAAGAGTGAGTTGATCCAGCTATAGTTGTGCGCCAACCATGGCAATGAAAACCTTCAGCTCTGGGCAATGCATGTGGATTAAAGCCTGCATGTTGCCTGCCAGTGAGGACTTGCTCAAAGTAAAGTGCTGGCTCCTGGCCATCAGTCATCCGACAAGGGTTTTACTTGCTCTTACATTATATCCAAGCCTGACCTGATGTCAAAGCTGCAGGAGCTCAAATCTCTGCATACATTACACCAGGCCTGGAGTCACATACTCTCTGCCAGTGTTTATTGTAGCAATACAAAGCTATACATTTCTAGATCTGTATTTTTGTCATGAAAATTTGTATGTTATTTTTTGCTGATGTAGTCTGTACATATGACATCTACTGTATGGAAGAGGGATCCCTCCTCTCTAGCCCTTACTGATGTCTCTCAAATTTTCCCCATCAAAGGGGAGATGAGGGGTGGGGGGGGGGGGGGGGTTCTTTACAAAAATAGA
>NW_023339663.1:21136242-21141356 GCF_004916995.1 Morone saxatilis | reverse complement strand
CTTCATGTTCATCATCATCAGTCACTACTATTAGTGTAGTTGTTGCTACTGTTGTTGCTGTGCACCTCTGTCTGTCTGTCTGTCTGTCTCTCTCTCTCTCTCTCTCTCTATCTCACCCCAACTGGTCGAGTCAGATGACCACCCACCTAGAGCCGAGGGGTTTGTCCTAGGATTCTGTTTCTTAAAAGGCAGCTTTTCCTTGCCGCCGTCGCCAAGTGCTTGCTCATGGTGGAACTGTTGGGTCCTGTAAATAAGTTAAAAGGGAGTTCGGTCTTGACGGCTGCCTATTTTGAAAAAGGTCCTGAGATTAAATTCTGTTATGAATTGGCGCCCGGTATACAAATTGAACTGAATTGAAATTGAATTGTAATGGAGTATTTTCCCTTTATCAGGCGAGGAACCATATATGGTAACTTCCGCACACTACAAAAATGCCGCCCTTACGTCTCTCAATGGAGGAGCAGAATCACATACTTTCTCCAGCCAATCAGCGAAGGTCAGACAAAGTGACAGGTAGCGTTGCTATGGCCAACAGACACCCCATATTTGATCATACACCCTGCTCAGGTAAAACTAGGGCAAGCGCTGGCAAGTCTATTTATAGACATACGCCCAATAAGTCTAGTAAGTATTTTTTGACCAACAGTACTCAATAGTGAATTGGATATTGCCACAGGATTATATAACATTTTACAGTGGTCCACTGAAAAGAATTATCATTATATATATTTTTTCAAGCTAAAAGTAGTAAAATATGTGTGAATTAGGTCAGGTTTGTGACTTTATGACACTTCTATGGCATAATTTGGCGGGTTTCTTTTACTGTGAGCCTTACTACTGCTAAAAAAAAACAATTCTGATCGAATCATAACAATTGGTGGTACCACCATTACTTATAATGCTATTTTCACTTCCTATCAAATAGTTGACAATATTTTTTGTTTTAGGTGATATACTAATAAACACTTTACTGTTACTGCTTTCTTTCACAAATAACTCAAAGGGGGCTTGATCTTGATTTGCTTATGGCTTATTTATTACATATTTTCTTAGTATATTGATGTGGCATATTTCTTTTGCAGCAACTGTCTGCACAGACCTTCTATGGGAAGAGAAGGCCTGCTGTGCCACACCCAGCCATCAGTGAGGATGAGGACTCTGAGAATGAAGACAATGACATGGAAGACCCTGACTTCAACACACCCAGCCATGACCTGGACACTCCGGACCCAAGTGAAAAGGGCCCCTCTGCCAAGAGGAGGTGCGTGCGGCTTACAGTGGAGGTGCTTAAGGATGAGGACTGTGATGAGGACGACAAGGACGATGTTTACGACCACAACAACAGGTACGAAGACCAGCCAGCACCACAGGCCAAGACCAAGAAAAAGTCCACACTCAACCACTTCAATGACAACACACAGATCCCTGGCACTGTCGACCGATTCTTCAAGATCCGGTCACTGTTCAGCTTCCTGAATACTGCCTTCAGGAGTGAGCCACAAAGGCCCAAACAGTCTGTGGATGAGGTCATGATTGCCTACAAGACAGCTGGTAACCTGAGGCAGTACATCAAGAACAAGCCAGACAAATGGGGATTCAAACTGTTTGCCAGAGCTCCTGAGGATGGCTTCATTCATGACATGGTGCTATATCAGGGGAGGATTACATTGGAGGCTCATGGTATCCCTCTCACGCCTGAACAATAAGCCTTAGGTGTCACCAGCCAGATAGTCTCCGTCCTGGTCAGCACTATGTCCACTTCTACCACCACAGCCATCTTTGGAGACAACTTCTTCACCAGCCTCGAGTTGGTGTGGTACCTCAAGGACAAGAACTATAGGTATACAGGGACAGCCAGGGATAACAGAATAGGGAAGTCAAGTCCATCAAGGAGATGGAGAAGAAGGCTGTTCCCCGGGGTACCTGCAGCTATGTCACCAGTGATGATGGGATACTGGCCCTCAGGTGGAAGGACAACAAGGTTGTCACTCTGCTGTCAACAGACATTGGAGTGAAGCCCACGTCCTCAGTCCACCAGTACTGCAGTGAGACCAAGTGGAAGGAGGAAGTGAGCTGCCCTGCTGCCATCAAAAGCTACAATTCCAACATGGGGGGAATTGAGAAGACATGCTGGTCCATCTCTACCGTAGCCCCATAAAATCCAAGAGGTGGTAAATGCGGCTGTTTGCATATGCAATTGATGTCAGGCTCACAAATGCCTGGGTCAGCTACAAGCGGGACTGCAAGGCTCTTGCTGTGGATGGCCTGTCACTGAAGAAGGAGCTCAGCAGGTTTAGGAAGACTCAGCACCTCTGTAGACGTTCCTAAGCCTGTCCGGGGACACCATAGCCACACCAGATGATTTTGTGCGCTTTGACCTGTCCCTTTTTCATGCCCCTGTCCCCGCCAAACCTGCAAGCACTGCAGCAGGAAGGGGCATATCTTGAAGACAAACATGCTCTGCAGAGTGTAAGGTCCACCTGTGCCTCAATGCTGAGTGCAACTGCTTCATAGAGTACCATAAAGCAGTTGCCTAAGTGACTGGACTGAACTTCAATGAACTTTTCTTACTTACATTCTTGTGTTATTGATGTTCATGTTTACAAGTTGCAAGATAAGTGGATATTTTGGAAAGTTTTCCTGCCAATGTTAATGTTTACAATGTAAATGAGTTTGAAATTACTTAAAATATTGCACTAAATAAAGGTAAATATGCTAACGGGTAAGTATAAATTTAGCATAGGATATTAACTTTGAAACTTTTGAAATTGAAACCAGTGTAAGTATGTAATCTCAGTCATCAACTGAACAAAATCAACAATTTGCCATGAACTCCTGAAATGTGCAGTTCTTTACATCAATACATCACTAATGAACACATCTACTTACAGACAATATGTCGATGAATGGAGCTGGATTGTGAAGATACCATCACATGGCTATTGCCAACATTAGAGATTCTAAATGATAAACAAAGTGTGTGAGATGATTATTATGAATGAAACCAGTTTAAATTAAAAAAAAGTGAGTAGAATTTAGAAAAAAACTATGTTTGGAACATTCTATGACATCAAAGGCAATTCAACTATACCAACATCCCTATGTTCAAGAAACTGTTGCTTGCAAAAACTGGCAAAATCTCAGCCGCAGCTTAAAAATTTGTTACTAATTTCTGTAAACCAGCACTCCAAAGGGACAGGTACGTTTCTTTAGGATATATCTTCGTGATAGTAACGATAATTTGTACATTCTCTACTGTAAAGTGTCATACATGTTAAAGTTGTGTGCAGACAGCCACCAGCCGTTCTGCCGTTTCCCAGAGGCTCCATCCTGTAAAATCTTTTAATTACATTAAAGGAGTCATCATTATACCCTATTTTCTACAAGTAAACCTAGTTCCCTGTTGTCTGTGATCGAGCGGTAGTAAATATCCTGTATATTATGTTGTATGGAAGACCTATGATTTTTTTACGGTCGGTGATCCACCCACTTCTTCCGGAGGTGTGCTGACGCTGGGGAGCGCTTCACGCTACCATGAAACAGTGGGCGGGTTGAGACGGGTGTGAAAGCCCTGTGCGAAAAACATCGGCAGTGCTGGAGGAAACTTTGCGTCCAAGGCCTTATATGTTAACCAGAGTTCAGAGCCTGACAAGAAGGAGCTTTGTGGGAGCTCGGTGTTGGGGCTTTCTGGGCCAAAGGAGTGTCTTGTCTCTTGATTCGTAACCGCCAGAAGTTCTTCCTTGCTGCAATGCGCTTGCCATGTTTTCTGTCCCAGGTTCCACGGGTTTCAACTGTTGTTTCATTTTGGTATTAGGACGTGGACAGCGTGGCAGCGGTGCAAGGCACACCTCCCGGAAAAGGTGGCGTTGGTATCCAACCGGACGTCCCTCGGGATCAGCCTTTCGAGCGGTGTTATGTATTTTTTAGGTCTCGACCGGCCTGTCCCCCGACACCTTAGAGCGGAACCCGTACTGATCATGTAGCTGTCTTATGATCCTCCTTCTTGTCCGCCTTATCTTTCTTTATATTCTAGCAGAAAATGAGATCCTCTATGGAATGGTAGATAGTATCTTTGAACATACCTCATCTCATGTTAGAATTGGACCAGTCTATGAAAGAGTTTCTTCAAACACATGGTCTCTAATATTTTCATCCTCAGGTAGAGTGCTAGCTATATATAAAGTGCCTTTATCCTTAGGAGTGAGTATGTGACGCTATCTGTGTTGGTAGAGCGAGTCGTGGTTCTGCACGCCATTATATTAATATAACACTAGAAAAAGCCATTAGACACTGTTGCAATTAATTTATATGTTTATCCAGGTATAATGGGTTTAAGATTTATTTTACTAACCATATTTAATTCGTATATTATTCATTATTTAGTAGGTGCTTTATCAATAAAGAAGGTTTTAATAATGCCATCCTTAATACAAGTAAAGGTTCGCGCTGGTGTGCCTCCCTTTTTGGAGTTCTATTCTGCTACAGTTAAGCTGTTTCTATCTTTGAGAGAGAACAAATAGTATTTACTTACTTCTGGAATAAGCGGCTGGCGAGAACTCACAGCTTTTGCCCAGTTGGTTGGTTCTGCCGACCTTTTTCTGTGTGGAAACCCCGCATGTCTTGTGTGCAGATGTTTATTGTAGTAGACTCGGAACGTCTGATTCATGCTGAACAAGCATGTTTATAAATACAGTCCATTGCGGTAGGAAAAATAATATATAAAAGCCTTTATAAAATATATATTCCTGTAAGAGTATATACTAGAACTATATCCGAGGGTTTGAGCACATAACAATGAGTGGTATGTGATGTATCTCATATTAATTATACAGACAGAGGTCATTATATATACAGATATGCTAAAAAACCAACACTTGATTAGATTCATGCTGATAGGATAACTACATTATTAGATTTCAAACTATACATCTAATTCAACCTTTTTGTACAATTTAATAAGCAAGTCGATCTAACATGACAGCTGCACTGCACGGTGTCATATGGTTTATGTGATTAAATAGTGGTCCACAAGTAAATTTACACCCATAATTAATGCCTCGCATACCTTGGCCTATTTTAGGTGGTGGAATATAATGCTGCATAACATACCCTAC
>NW_023339663.1:21132108-21136217 GCF_004916995.1 Morone saxatilis | reverse complement strand
TTGTTAGATAACGTTTGCAATGATGCTAACAGCCGTTTAGCCACTAATACTAACTTTTAGCTAAGTTAACTGACAGAAAATATCGAGGGTTTGGAGCACAATAAGTGTAAGTGACATTTTCAGAATAAAACAGAGCTAAAACAAACTTTTCATTGATTGTAATTACTTGATTAAAAACAACATATTTGAGCAATCTACACTTTTATAGAGATTAGGCTTCACAGAATCCATATTTTAAAGAATTATATTTTTTTAACTACAAAAATACAACTTTTTAGCCAAAACGTCACTTACGCCTTTTGTGCACCAACATTTTATATTGTTTGTTGCTATGGGCGTAAGTGACATTCAAAAATATGTGATACCGGAATAGAGACAGAGTAACAAGCCAAAATAAGCCACATTTATTTTATTTTATTAATCATCATTGAAAACATACTGTAACATAACATTTGTAACATTCGTACCATACTCTATATTCTAAATATTATTTCGCTAAAAAACAGTAACAGTGAGCCCATTCAAAAACAGTTCGTACAATACTTTAAATATAATTTCATTAAAAAACAGTAACAGTGAGCCCATTCAAAAACAGTTCGTACAATACTTTAAATATAATTTCATTAAAAAACAATAACAGTGATGTGTGTTTACGACTAGCTGTGATCATATGATATAGCTGGAATTGAGAACAGAGCCTGACTTCGTGGCCTGCCTGAACTAATGCTATGCTTCATTTTTGGGTGTTTTTTTTACCTTTAGGCCTTTCATACATGCCATCTCCTGTAGGGTTTGAAAGTTGTGAAATCCATTCATCTTTTCTGAGATGTCAAGTGTCTTCAAGAAAAAATCTTTACAGACTTTTGCATCAGATACAGTTAGGCTGTAAATTAAGTAAGTGCGTAAATGCACTTGACCTGCACTTACGCCTTTTGTGCGCCAAACTCAGTGCACTTACGCCTATTTCGCTCCAAACTCAATTGAAGTTTTTCACTTACGTTTTTTTTGTTTTCAGCCTTTATTTTAAAAAGTAACTATTATTGGGACCATATTGTTTTACCATTTGATAGAGCTCATCAAGACCTTTAAAATGATGTATAAAACGCCCAAGATGGTTTGTGCTCCAAACCCTCGATATTTGTTATTACTACCGTAATTCCATAACTACTAGAACGACCATAGCGGTCATTCTGACCGTTCATACGGCCGTGCTGGACATCGTTTTCCAATGAAGCTTTTCATTTCTGTCGTCATGTTATGAACTCATCGCCCTTAGAACAAGCACAAAAGAAAGCCTGCTTCGTCGTCACTTTAAAAACCCAAAACATTCATTTAACTAAGAAAAAAATGCTCCAAACATTTTTCTAAATTGAATTAATGGAGAAGCAAAACGAAATGTAACCACTCTGCCGTTAAAAACAAAAGTGAAGTATTTTAAGGTCTGCAACAGTAGCTGTGTTATGTGGAGAGGAGGAAAATAATACAGAATTCTGATAATCCAAAACATAGCCTTCTCACTAACAGCAGGATGTATTCCAATATTTGAATAGTAATGACTCAGTAGTGTATTGAAGGCACAGGAGTGAAATTGAAAACAAAAAAGTACACTTACACAGTTTACTTCATAGCCCATCAATGATCCAAATCGAGGAAGATTGTCCGAAGACACTAACAAAAAACACGCATTTGTTAGGCATTAGATACATTTCTTGGAATTATTAGTGTTTTCGATCATAACATTAGTTATTTGGATAAAAAAATAGGACTGCTAGAAACATTTCTTGGAAGTGTTAGTGTTTTCGATCATAACATTAGTAATCAGGATACAAAATAGGACTGATTTGGAAGAAATCTTATGATACGATAACTTATAACATATATACAATAACAAAAACATTACCTGTATACATTTGCATACATTGTAAAAACTTTCATGGACACGTATGCAGCACAATACAGTACACACAAAAACAGGCTAAGAAAAAACATGAACATTTGCTAAACAAGAAAACGAACTGCTTTAGAAAGTAACGATTAGTTTAAGTGAACAAAAAATATCAACGAACAAAATCAGATTAACACATTTTCCTCCAAGTGGGCTCATTTGAATGGCGCAAACACCCACACCTGACGCTTACACACAGTCCAAGCAGGTAAACACCGCCTTGCCATTTGATCTAGAACGTCTACTCGTACCTTGGTTTTCTTGTAGTAAGTGACCGTCTCTGGCTTTGCTTTTCTGGGCAATCTGTGATGCCAACAGCTGTGTGGACAGTGCTGAGGATGCAGACCTTCCTTCTTTTTTTGCACTGATACACAGTCAATGTTGCATCAACATCACACTTTTCAGCACCTCTGTGCTGAACAGCGGCCTTTGTACCTTTACGCACGGGTCTGCTCTTGTTCACCGTGCCAACCAAGCTGGTTTTCTTGGCCTGTAGTGCCTTGGCCAGTTCAAAGAAGGAAAAAAAATTGTCTGTGGTGACGTTTCTTCCCTTCCCCAGGTATGGGTCGACCATTTTCAGCACCACACTGTCTCCAAGTCGTTGACCAGGCATGTGTGTCGGGTTTCCCTTCTGTTGAAATGCAGGAATCGCATGATTTCCTGAAACCTGTTTCGGGACATGGTCTCCTTGAAGAAGCGCATCCCCATTCAGATGACCAAAGGCTCGCCAAATCCATCCCTTTTCCACCTTGCGCACCACAAATGTAAATGAGACCAATGAAGGCTTTTAGCTCTTCAACTGTCATGTCCCATATTTTGTCCTCCTTGACTTGGTGGGCCTCAGCAACGGTGTGTTTCAGCATGCCATCATCCACCAAACACAAAAAGGCTGCGAGGGCATCTTCGATATTGCGCTTGGCGTGCGCTGTGGGGCCTGCAGCTTCTGTGATTACATTTTGGCACTGTTGCCTTCCTCTGTCTTCATCCGACTAGGTCCACACTGTGCCGTCTTTCGCCGTTTCACGCCTTTCGGCTGAAAGTGGGTTTATTGGGCCAGCTTCCTCATCTCGTGGCAGACTGAGTTGTCTTGGCACAGCAGGGACAGCTGATGGATCAGGATTTTGCACTATTGCCAAAAAAAAAGAACAGACTAATCGCTTTTTTATTTCATAAAATCACAATGTTGTTAGGACTAATATTAGCCTATATGATTTCTACTAGCCTAACAATATATTATAATACTAATAATAGCAATAGAATAATAATAATGAAAAGACAAACAGCCCTAAGATTTGATAAACTGAGAAAAACTATCTTACATTATTCGCAATAATGGGTTCCGGTGGAGGTGTGTGCCTGACGTAAAGAAAGTGAATGAATGGATCAGTCGTCAGGAAAGGTGCGTCAGTAACAGCGGTGGTTGTGTGAGGGGAAAAATAATATGACAACTGTTTTCGATAGCAGATCTGATCGGTATAGCCTTCCGCAGATGGTAAGAGACGGATAACAATAGTACAACTATTATTGATAATAGCCTGGCTAGTCTGCCTTGCAAAGTATCAGGAGTAACATATATGTTTTAAATGCCTTAGCGGAACGAATAACCAGGAGAACCAGGCTGTTAATACTCAGGCCCTCAACGAGGTCTTGTCTCAGCATCGAGACATCTCTGCAGTTTGCTGCAAAGATAGCAGACTAGAGTTTTATAACCTGTAAAATGTCTGCCGATAGTGGCAGGACTATATACCAATCTAGTTCTGACTGAATTCTGAATGTACATTGCAGCTTTGGCAGAGAAGGACTTATGATACTCCTAAAAGAGAGCCACCATAGGAGAGCAAGTACTGATATTACAGCCCAGTATCAAGCTCCTCTCTACGTTGCACATAATTTAACATATGGAGTTTCTAAAGACGCCAAAAGCGACGCTGAGTTCTGACAATCTGGATTACTATCTTCCAAAACTATGGAAAACCTCCACAATCCGCAAATCTTTTGTAAGCAGATCAGAACCACATACATAATAATAATAACAACAATAATAACAATAATAACAACCACCACAATCATTATAATTATTATCTTAATCACCATTACAATCACAATCATCATCATTACTACCATCAACAACGTCATTATCATTATTTATTTAATTAATTAATTA
>NW_023339663.1:21131765-21131932 GCF_004916995.1 Morone saxatilis | reverse complement strand
CACATTGGATTCCACTTCAAGGAGACTGAATGATTCTTCAGTATCGGATCGCCTCGATCTTTGAGGAACATGGTAGGCAGGGGCAGATGCGATGTTGATTAGCGGTGTTTAAACCCGAGTCTTGGACATCACTTAGCTCCAGCTTCAGGAACAGCCAGGGCTTGCAG
>NW_023339663.1:21131362-21131601 GCF_004916995.1 Morone saxatilis | reverse complement strand
TTAATATTATTTAAAGTAATTTTCCATTATGTTTTGATAATTAATAATAATCAAAAAGGGGCCATTGTTATTGTAACACTAAGAGTTAACTTAAAGTTAAATTGACCCTAACAGTTTCCCTGTATTAGTGCTGAGTGTTCTTTAATTGCTTTATTTCCACTCTTGATAAGTCCTCTGGAGTGCACTTACTGATTAAAATTGAACTGAACTAAAGGAGGAGTGTCACTAGATTGTCACTG
>NW_023339663.1:21131067-21131225 GCF_004916995.1 Morone saxatilis | reverse complement strand
TGGCTGATTACAATTACCTGTGTACATTTATTTCAGAGTGAAAGCCATGATTTTCGAACTGAACAAAAATTAAAGTGGATTTTAATTTAATCAATTTTTTATTATAATTTTTATGTAGCCAAAACGTATTTAACTTTTTTTTATGTGCCCTAAGTGAT
>NW_023339663.1:21126740-21130967 GCF_004916995.1 Morone saxatilis | reverse complement strand
TCTGGAAACGACGCCGTGTTTACGGAGATTTTTTTCGAAACGACATCGTATTGGGTGAGGCCGCGTATTCGTGTGGACAGGGCCTAAGAGTGCTATCAGCTGCATGGCTGCTGCAGAGCTGCTACTACCAGCCCTATGTTTCCTCATACACTTCTCCCTGTATATTATCCATAAAAAAAGCTAATTTTCATATCATTTAATTTACAATGCCGTATATATGTAGTTTAAAAAAATGTGAAGAGTGGTAACCAGAAAGCACGTTTACCCGAGAGAATCAGAGAGAGAGAGAGAGCAGTGGAAAGATAGTGTTAATAAGTGAAGTGTTAATACAGTGCTCTTACTTTGAAAAGGAAGTTTAATCTGTACTGAAATATGTGGATAAGACTACCACTATATCCTTTCACTGTGCTCTTTTGCTGGGAAAAGTGCGTGGCTTGCAATAAAAATATGTCTGTATTCTTAGCGTGAAGCTTTGGCTGCAGACACAGCTGAGATGCGGCGAGACCGCCCCATAAAAAAAGGGAGGGTAATTGGTCGATAATCCTAATAAAAAACAAAAATAATCAACATTATTGATTCAGGGTGATGTATATATTACATACATATATTCATTATTATTATGTGTTATATCCTTAAAAGTGTGTCCATGAAAGATTTGTTTTAAAGCTGGAATATCATTATCATTGATTTCCCAGGGAGAATGAAAGCCACATAAATAGAAGTTATGTCTGTTTAAAAGATGCAGTAGTAGAAATTTGACATTCAACCTTTAATTAAGCATCACAAACAGCAGATAATTAGAAATGCCAAACATAAGATAAACATTATTATTAATTGTTCCAGTGGAAAACGAGCTGCGTGTGGAGGACCTGGCTCCTAAGTAAGAAGAAGCAGACTGGTCTTTTTCCTGAGAGCGGTTAATGCTGGGCATATTTAACCCACACACTATGTCACATATTATGCAGTATATAACTTTTTGTTGTTAAATAGGGTTAAAAAATGTTGGTCAGACTAAACCTGGTGTTTGGGTATTTCCTTTTATTCATAGACTTATTAAAGATTTTTAACTAAGAGTAGTCATGGTAAAAGGCTTAGGGTTAGGGCTCACATCTCAGCTGCGTCTGCAGCAACACTTCACTAGAAAGTCGAGGTCTCATACAAGGGTTAAAGGGGAAGGCTCAGCTGGTGTCAAAACTCTACCTGCCGAACTCAAACACACTACATCTCTTGGTTCTTTTAAACCTCTTCCCAAAACTTTTCTCTTTGTGCAAGCGTTTGGGAATATCTGATATATTTTTATTTGTAATGTTTTTATTCTCATTTAATCTTTCTTATTCATTTTACTTCTGTATACAGTAAATGCCATTGTAGAGGAAGCGTACATCAGAGTACTATTTGCTTCCACATATTTACATATTTTGTGCAAAAACAAATAAGCTCAGTACCGCTGTCGTCAAATCGGCCTCTGAGTTTTTTGTTCACTGGGAGGCTGCTGATTCCATTCGGTTACATTTTTCCAATCAGTCAGTCCTCCGTGTGTTAAATGCATTTGTTTTGCAGAGAAAAGTTTACAACAAAAACAAAAAAGACTGTTCTTTTTTTAAGTATGTCACCCAGATTCTTTTGATCCTTTCACCATTGACTAAGGTCCTGCTGAAGTACTGGCGGTGGCAACGTCTTCCATCATCTCTCCGTGAAAAAATTAAATCAGGTGGTTTATGATACAGCCTGCTGCGAACCAACTCTGTCCTCATTAGGTCGGGTACATGAACAGGCCAGTCAGCAGGATCAGCTGAAGGTGAATTGCCAGTGTTTGCTGCATCTAGAGAGCACATGAAGCACACTTCTTCAATGTAATGCTATTGTGTGACTGCAGCATAAAGCATAATCTTCTCTTAAAGAGAACATCCTTGAGCCAACTTAGATGAATAAAACAGGACAGTTAAGTTATTGCTAAAATTCTTTGCATTCATCAGGCACACACCTGAGACACACTAAGTGTGGAATCAGTGGTGCAATCAAGATGAGCAGCTTGCACTCACCTGAACATCCAGGCTCAGTGGGTAGAGGCAGGGTGAGGTTTGCAGGAAGAGCAGCATGCTCTTGTTGTGTCTCTTCTGGTGGCTCTAGGTCCATAAACATACAGAGGACACACAAGACCAAATACATTGACTGGATGGCACAACATATTGTCATTTTCACGTAAGTCAATACATTTGTATTATCACAAACATTCACTGACACATTAAACTCACCTGAGGAAACCGGAGCAGCTGAGGTGCATGGCTGTTCCTGGTCTGATGATTCAGCTGCAGGTGGTCCCAAATATTTTAATAGTGAATCTAAAATTATATAACAAACAAGTGCATTATCAACATGGAGTAAATCATTTCCATTGTTCAAATTATATTATTATTAAGTTGCTAAGCATTTTAATTTTGACACTTTTTATATAAATTCACTTAGGATGTGTCCGAAATCACTCACTCATTCCCTACTCCCTAGTCACTACATAGGGAGTCCAACATAGTGGACTATATAGGGAGTAGTGAGTGATTACTGTATGAAAAACATAGTGTACAGAGAGGGAGTATTGTACGCGAACGAGTGTGGGTACTAAATGTGTATGGTTTGAAAGTTTTAATATCTCCCATCCCTGTACTTGTTATATCATTACCGGTTTTGGGTAAATCCGCGGCTGGGTTTATTCTACAAGGGAGTTTCCAGCTGTTTATCGACTATATCCTACCCAAGTGAAAACCTAATACCCCACATCACCATATGTCAAAGAAGTGTCCTAGTTAGGATATGCGCATCAAATAAACAGTTGAGCCAGACGGGTGCGCACGGGCCTTTCTCCCAAGCAACAGCAAAGCCTGAGCAATACACAGTCAAGCTTTGGCATTTCACCCATTTGAGCTGCCTGTCAAAGCTGCACTGAGCCCTAAGGTTTCACACCAAATAGCAAGTCCAAGAAAATTGCTCAAGGGCCTCTAGCAATAATAGCCGACCCCCTACCCCAGGGTTGGAGGCCCTTCTGGGGTCCAAGCCAGTGGCGGTCCCTTCCTACAGGCCCGACATCAGGGCCGCTTGCCTAGGGCCCGCCCTCCCCGAGTGAGGCGCCAAATATTGCGGCGAGAAAAAAAATTATTACAAAAAATTAAGAAATGCCTGAATACTAACGGACCTTTCACTGACGTCAGCGGTCACAACATGCTAGCGCGCCAAACTGATGCGCGGTCGCTTGTCTGTGTGTCGACCGGGAGTTTACACCTACAGTCGCATGGGAAAATTTAAGCAAGGCCAAAAGCCATCCGCGTTGGCGCACTTTCGAAAGGCCCGTAGAAACAAAAGAGGCCAGGAAAGAAACATGCAAAAGAAGACCAATGTACGTAATTTTTGATCTATATATTATTAAATTCAGATTATATCATTCCATTCATGATAATGAATCATGCTAGCCTAGGCAGTAAGTCATCAAATGTCATCTTTTACTAGTAAGGCTAACGTTAAGTTAGCAATGAGGGTGGTGACTTCCAGCTTCTTTCGGCCAAGGTTTGGTTGTTATTTACATGCAGTCCGCCCAAACCCAAAATATTGTCAATCAAATAAGACTGTCATAAAGACTGGTTCACACTGCTCGGCCCGCGGTTAGCTCTTGACATGGCTGGCTATTTTTCCCGAAGAAAAAAGCACTATAACAACGTTGATCGCTTAGCTAAGTAATATAGCACTTTGCAAATCTCATTGTGTGCTATGAAATTAAAAATTGAGTGGCATGTGAAAGTCTATTGTTTGGTTTTTTCGTATTACTGCTCCATATTCCACCGCAAAATTTAGATTAGATCAGTTTGGATTAATTTTAACCTTTACTGTCCAAGTTAAGTAGCCGTTGAAATAACAGTTTTAACACATCTTAACCAGAGTGCAAGACTAGTAAAGTGCTGAGCGTGAGTTTGTGCCTCCCCATATGCAGATGAGGATATCAAATATGTGGAACTATAGAGCAGAGGTCAAAAGATGCAGGAATCAGTGTTATACTACTGATGAACAGAGATTACCCAGTATATAGTTTACATATGAATGGCCAAATCTGCTATCCAAAAAGTTGAGCATCCCAACTAATCAACTAAATTATAATGTACAGGTAGTTATGTTTATGCAGGAGAGGTTATGGCACATATGAGCTGTGGAAGCCCAATTGGCTGATAGTGCTTTGGGTCCGAA
>NW_023339663.1:21119829-21126715 GCF_004916995.1 Morone saxatilis | reverse complement strand
CACTACTCCCTAAATATAGTCCACTATGTTTGGACTCCCCTATGATAGTGACTAGGGGGAGTAGGGAATTGAGTGAGTGATTTCGGACCACATCCTAAGTGAATTTAATATAAAAAAAGTGTCCAAAATTAAAAATGCTTAGCAAACCACTTTATTTTTCCTCTTTTTTATGGGGGTTGATTTTTATTTTTTCTTTTTTTTTTTTCACTTATTAATACATATATAATTGAACAATGGAACATGACTTACTCCCATGTTGAAAATGCACTTTGTTTGTTATATAGATTTTTAGAATTCAGGCTAAATTAAGAATATTCTGGGAACGCACCTGCAGCTGAAAGTCAATCAGACCCCAGGAACCCCAGACATGCACCCTCAGCTGCTCCGGTTCTTCCCTCAGGTGAACGTATTAATGTGTCCAGTGAATGTTTGTGTAATACAAAGGTATTGACTTACGTGAAAAATGACAATATGCTTTCGTGGCCTCCAGTCAATGTATTGGTCTTGTGTGTCCTCTGTAGTTTCATGGAACCCTAGAGGCCACCAAGAAGAGACACAACAAGAGCATGCTGGCTTCTTTCCCTGCAAACCTCCAACCCCTGCCCTCTACCCACTGAGCCTGGATGTTCAGGTGAGTGGCATAGCTGCCCAAATCTTGATTGCACCCAAACTGATTCCCACACTTTAGTGTGTCTCAAGGTGTTGTGCCTGATGAACCTGGCAAAGAATTTTTAGGCAAATAACTAACTGTCCTGTTTAATTCATCTAAGTTGGGCTCAAGGATGCTTCCTCATTTAAAGAAAGAATTTGCTCTTATGCCTGGCACGTCACGCAAATAGCCATATACATTGAAGAAAGTGTCTTCCATGTGCTCCTCCTAGATGGCCCAAATACACCTGGCAATTTCCACCTTCAGCTGAATCCTGCCTGACTGGCCCCTGTTCGTGTACCCCGACGCTAATGATGGACAGAGTTGGTTAGCTAGCAGGCTGTATCAATAACCACCGCTGATTTATCCTCTTTTACCGGAGAGAAGATGGAAGACGTTGCCTAAGCCGCCAAGACTTCAGCAGGACCTTTAGCCCCAATGGTGACAAGGATCAAAAGAATCCTGGGGTGACATACTTCAAAAAAGAACAGTCCTTTTTTGTTTTGTTGTAAAACTTCTTCTCCTGAAACCCAAATGCATTTTAACACACGGAGGCGACTGGACTGATTGCGAAAAAAATTGTAACCTCGAATGGAATCAGCAAGCCTCCCCCCAAGTGAACAAAAAATCCCAGAAGGCCCAACCCCGATTTGACGACCAGCGGTACCTGAGCCCTTATTTGTTTTTGCACAAAAATACTGCTAAATATTTATTGTGGAAAGCAAAATAGTACCGCTGATGCTAAAACGCTTCCCTCTACAATGCGCATTTACCTGTATACAGAAGTAACGAATGGAATAAGAAAGATTAAATGAGAATACCAACCAACATTACAAATAAAAATAATCCAGCAATATTTCCCAAACGCTTTGCCAGCAAAGAAGAAAAAGTTTTGGGAAAGGAAGGTTTTAAAAGCAAAGCCAACGAGAATCTTGTGTTTGAGTTCGGCCCAGGGTAGAGTTTTGACACCGCAAAAGCTGAGCCTTCCCCTCGTTAACCCCTTGTAGAGACCCTCGACTTTCTACCGTGAATGTTGCTGGGCAGACGCAGCTGAGAATGTGAGGCACTAACCCCTAAGCCTTTTTCACCATCGACTACTCCTTACGTTAAAAACTTATAACGATCTAATGCAATACAAAGCGAAATACCAAACACCAGGTATTAGTCCTGACCAACATTTTCTTAACCCCTATTCAACAACCAAAAAGTTATATACTGCATAATATTGTGACATAGTGTGTGGGTTAATTATGACCCAGCATTAACCGCTCTCCCAAGGAAAACAGACCAGTCCCCTGCTTCTTCTTACTTAGGAGCTCAGGCCTCCTCTCCACCACGCAGCTCGTTTTCCACCTGGAACAATTAATAATAATGTTTATCTTATGTTCAATTTTTTTTTTTTTCTTTCTAATTATCGCCTTGTTTGGTGATGCTTAATTAAGGTTGAATGTCAATATTTCTACCCTATGCATCTTTTAAACAGACATAACCTAAAATTTAGTGTGGCTTTCATTCTCCCCCTGGGAAATCAACTGATAATGAAGTTCGTCAGCCGTTATAAAAAGCAAATCTGTTCATGGACACACCTTTTAAGGTATAACACATATAATAATGAATATATGTATGTAAATAATATCATCCACCCCTGAATCAATAATGATCGATTATTTTTGTTTTTTATTAGGATTATCCGAGCCAATTACCCCTCCCGCTTCTTTTTATGGGAGCGCTCCGCCGCATCCTTCAGCTGTGTCCGGCAGCCAAAGCATTCAGCTAAGATACGAGCATATTTTTTATTGCAAAGCCACCGCAGCAATTCTTCCAGCCCAAAAGATGCACAGTGAAAAAAGGAAAGGCAGCGCAGGGTGCATTCAGTTGGTGATGGTTAAGGTTAGGGTAAGAGGGACGGGGAGTGCCTTCCATCCAAAACACCATCGAGCGTGCATTGCGCTGCGACTAAAACATGAGAGATGTAACAGCAAGCTGAATAAAATAAAAAAAATAAAAAAGCGAGCTGAATCTAATGTTGATGTCTTGAGATACTAGTTTAATTATTAATCACTTTTATTCACATTACTCACAATATTATTAATGAAAAATTATATTAAGGGGAACAAATTCTGTCTCGTGTGTTATCCTGTTCTGTGCGAAACTCTTTAATAGTATTATAAAGGCTTTGTGCCTTGGCTCTTTTTGTTATTTTTAGGGTAATTATTATAATTTTTTTATTTTTTATTTAGAATATATAGAAATATTCTAAAAAATATATATATATATAGAAACCTAAAAAATGACAGTAAGGACAGTACTTCCGGGTGATAGGTCCTCCGTTATCGAATGGGACAGGTGGTTACGGCGTCTTTCAGCCGTACCCCCTAGCAACCTGACGTCATTGAAACATCTGTCTGGCCATAAAATCTTCCTAATAACTATCCAATAGAACGGATGCTCACATTGTCCATTAGAGCCGTGGTCGGGTAAATACAGGAGTGAATGGGCTGCTGGAGCACCCGCTCTAAACGTCAAATATCGCCGGGGACGGCATAACATTGTAGTGAATTGAACCCCCTCTCTGTCTGCAGACGACGTCGAAGGGTACTTTTTCCGTCAGTGACTGACGCTAAAGTGCCCTTACCGACAGTCGCTTTTTGACGTTCTGGGAGTAAGACTGTGTTGGTATTCCCCACCCTCCTGACCTGACTTAACTACCACATTTGGGCACTCAACGTGTTCCAACGCTTTGGCAGTAGAGGTGTTGCCTTGCAAGTTTTGTTTGCTAAAGGTCTCTTTAAACTGATTTAGTGTCTCCGACTCTGTGGCCTAAGCATTGACCTAAATTTCCGCCTCTTTGACCAGCGTGATGCCATTGTGTGGTGTGCAGATTCAAATATTTAAGTGGTGCAGTGGTGCTAAGCAAGTGGTGTACAGATTCAGGTAAAATAAAATAACAGAGGACTAAAGATATTTTAAAGACTAGCTTACAAGTGCAAACAGTGAGGGACAATTAAATTCACATACAAGCATATTACTTACACATTATTCCCCACACCCCCAATACTTTTCCTGCAAAACAGATGATATTAGCATATTCCTAATCAGAAACGCAACTCATGACAATAAACATAATCCATGGTCTTTTACCGGCGCCTGCAAAGGCTTTTCTAAAGGCCTAACCATTTTCATGTACAAATAATGAACTCTGTTACATTCTGTTCACATCTAGCTACAAGGTATCCCCTTTCACATGTCATTGTCTGTCACTGCAGACATCTCTCAATATACTGTCTCAATGGAATTACTGTACTATTTATATTACTTATATATATATCTGTATTCAGGTTATCCATACTGATTTCATTCATTACTATATTTGTATGTGTGTAGTCTTAAATATGCAGTGCATATGTATGTATTGAATCTATTTGAGGATTTTACTGCTTGTTGTTTATATATTTTTCCCCCTGCTCACTAATGTACAGCAGTGTAATGACAATAAAGGTATAAGGTGTAACCTGGATGTTGATGTGCTTAATCAATACGTGACTGGATGCTGAAGATCTGTGAATGTTTGATTAACTCGCAGGTAATACGGAGACCTTGGAGTAGGTGTTACTTATTGCTCAGGTGAGTTTGAATCCAGCTTGACACGATATTGCAAAAAGTCTATTTTCTTTCATTTCTTTTTTCTTATGTAGCTATAATGTAGAGCTCAATTATACAATCATGATCGCCGCAGTAGATTCAAGATGCGACTTAAAAATAGCCAGGAATATGGAGGCAGTCTGCAGCTGCTGCACACAAGACGCACACGTGTATGGCAACCAGTTAGTTTAAAAACCAGTAGGGCTACAACACCGGCCCCACTGTTGTAATTGTAGCTGCCAGAGTTCTGTGGGACTATTTTATATTTATACAGACCGGACAAAACAGGACATTGCATGGAGAAAAGTAAGCAAGGAATTTGAACTAACGTTAGAGGGTAAGTTCAGAAAATATGTGTCTGTTATTTGATTCCAGCTATCGTTTTACTTTACCATGAAATAAATTAACAGGCATAGCATAGCCCTGAGTGACTCAAACTCCATTCCTAAAACAAGCATTTTTAAGGTTGTAATTGCTTGTAACGCTGCTGACAGAACTGACAAAGCATGACTTAATATTTTAACAAATTGGCATCATGATGTAGTTATTTCGGCATTAGTGTGTGAACACTCAATGCCTTGAATTCACTAACATCACCTATTTGCCAGTTTATTATAACGTTAGCCGTAGACTCCGTGGCTGTGGTGGAATCCATCAACGTTTATTCTATTTACATTGTCTAACATTAAATGCAGTTAGATTGAACCGGGAGGCTTCCATTTACAGTCCTGTGAAGGATAATATCTTCCGGTGATAAAGTTAGCATTTATGCTAGTGAAATATCCTATTACGATGGAGCTTAGATATTGTGCTTCAAAGTCAGTAACGTTATACATGGTATTGAAACACTTAACGTTATATATAGTCTGACTGCATAATATTAGACAACGTCAATAAAATTTGTTATAATTCAACACTAGATAAATAAATGCATGCTTACCTGATGTGGATTCACAAATGAGATGTGTGGGGTTCAGGACTGTTGATCCACCAAGAGATGGTCTCCCGGTCAAGTATAAATTGATGGCTTTTCAATCATATCTCCTGGTCAACTATAAATAGATGACTTTTCAATCATATTTCTCGGTCAACTATAAATCGATGGCTTTTCAATCATATTTCCCGGTCAACTATAAATAGATGACTTTTCAATCATATTTCCCTGTCAACTTAAATAGATGGCTTTTCAATTTCCCTGTCAACTCTAAATAGATTACTTTTCAACATCTTTGTTGTTACCTGGTCAACTACAAATCGATGCTTAATCAATATTTATTCAGTGTAGTCTTGCTATCTGGGTAGTTAACTACAATTACTACGAACTACGAATTAGCTATCTAAAATATAATATTTCAACAGCTAGCTAGCTAACAGTAGATACGTGTACCTTTCTGACAAGTAATGTACTCAGTCTCAAGGTAACCTAAACCTTATAAATATTATCATCAAATATTTTCTTAGGGTAACGTTAGAACAATTGTAAAACTTACATGTATCAGATGCTGTTCTGAGCTGTGAAATGTCTGGCAGGTGAATAGTTGTCCAAGGTAAATATGTTTCTACTTGCAGACAAACAAATTTCACAGGTTCCCACCAAATGCTACAATAAATGCATGTGGGTAATTTCCGACCCATGTGTGCAAACTTGATGTAGAAATACAAAAGCTGTGCTTGTTCATAAAGTAAGAAAGGAAAAAATAAAAGGGGGGGGGGTGAGAGAGAGGTGCACAGCAACAACAGTAGCAACAACTACACTAATAGTAGTGACTGATGGTGATAATGAAGATGATAACAACGATGGGGGAAGAACGCCATTTCATTTCATATTTCCGCGCTTTTTGCTTCAATTGGCGGTTGTACCTCCTATGTTTGAATATTTCCCCTGTTAAAGGGGCTATATAATCTAGTGTTGTTCGAAGTGAGCCTGCAGCACTATTACCCAGATGATCGATTTGGGAGGGACTAAAATTATTATAGGACTCTGTTATATTCTGACTGATACAGGTTTTAGTTGTGACACAACGTGGGATGTATTCTCATTGACTCGGGAAGCTTGAGTTTGACAGATGAAGGGTTAATAATTCTTTCAATCTGAAAGGGGCCAATGTACGGAGGAGAGAGTGTTGGAGCCGTGTGAGTGGCAGCTAGTTACAGCAGCTCTTCTTCCCTCTTTTTAGTGTTTTTATAGTGTTTTAGTGTACTTTTTGTTGCTCCTTCTGGTCACATCGACACTTTAAGTGTGCAGCTCTGGATGTTCATATTGTTACATTCGTAGTTTACCTCTTGTTGTTTTTTGAACTTATTGGTGCGGCTTCGGGAGACCCACTAAACCACGGCTCCATTGTTTAGCTACACTCCCCTTCGCTGCGCAGAGCGCCTGGAGATCCCCGAGGAGATACGACGAAGGAGAAGAGGATGCAAAGCGGGAGTAAAGCGCAGACAGCGGAAGAGATGATATAAACCATGTTTACAGTCTGTCATCATGGGGAACGTACGATTTCTCCCCAACAAGATGGAAGACCTAACGGCGCTAAACCGGCTGCAGAGGGAGTACTGGGAATGCAGCCTCATGTGCTACACAGAGACGTGGCTGAG
>NW_023339663.1:21104481-21119729 GCF_004916995.1 Morone saxatilis | reverse complement strand
CTATTCCACAGAGGAATACCAGAGCAGGCCAGGTTTCTGTGGTCCAGGGTAAGGGTATAACCCCTAAACCCAGGAAAGGGTCACCAATGGCCAGGCAGGTGGTGTCAGGGAAGACCAGCAGCAGGTCTCCAGTACGCAAAGCAGTCAGGCCAGTAAAGGAAAAGGGAAAACCGAAGAAGACAGCCAGAACACCAAGGCCTGAAAGCACTAAGGAACCTGAAACGGAGAGATTGACACCAAAGGAGCCAGAGAAGAACAGGATTCGACCAAATAGATCACCAGATGGGGCCAGAGGAAAGAGGGTTCTGTGGATGGACAGGGAGAGGGTAAAGCCAGTGCTAAAGATGACAGTTAGTGGCAATCAGGGTACAGCCTTTGGTTGCCCAGCTTCTGCAGCACAGGGCACAAACCACACTTGTCCTCATGTACCGCATGCTGTCGATGTACGGTACAGGCGCATGCAGGTAAGAGCCTCACCTTCAGGCCACAGTTGTCCCTCAATAAGCTCAGATTATCTCTATAGAATATAGCGAGGAAGTTCAAGGTTTCTTCCACCTTTAACCTGTTAAAGGGTTTTGAGGGAGTTTTTCCTTGCCCGCTTGATGGGGTGGGGCTTTATCACATGGGTTTTGTATGACTTCATTAAAATAGTTTATTAAGTTCTGGCTGTATAAAAATGAGCAGCACGGTGGCTCAGTGATTAGCACTGTCGCCTCACAGCAAGAAGGTTGGATCTCTGCTGGGGTAAGGCCTTTCTGTGTGGAGTTTCTCCCCGTGTTTGCTGGGGTTTTCTCCGGGTGCTCCGGTTACCCCGTCCCTGCCCACTACTCGTATCACTTAGGGCACATAAAAAAAAAGTTAAATAAATTTTGGCTGGATAAAAATTATAATAAAAATGGGATTAAATTGAAATCCCCTTTAGTTTTTGTCAGTTAGAAAATCATGGCTTTCACTGAAATAAATGTACACAAGTAATTGTAATCAGCCATGTTTGCTGGGGTTTCCTCCAGGTGCTCTGGTTACCCCGTCCCTGCCCATTACTCGTATCACTTAGGGCACATAAAAACAAGTTAAATTCGTTTTAGCTGCAAACAAATTATAATAAAATTATGATTAAATTAAAATCCACTGTAGTTTTTTTTTTGTTAGAAAATCATAACTTTACAATTTACACAGGTAATTGTAATCAGCCATGACATTTCAGTGACAATCTAGTGACACTCCTAAAATGCAAACCACACATTTGCTAAACTTTTTGATCAATGACCTTGAAATGAAAAGTCAAACTTTGCCCCTAAATGGAAACTTAAATAAAAATATAGCTAAACAACATTCCCAAAAAATATCTCCTGTGTCATTATTGTATCATAACAATTGGGTCAAAGTGCCTCCTTGCCTGCAGCTATTATACCAATAACTGGGAGTAAGTGGGCCAAACAAGACCTATAGATTATACCTGTGTGAGTTTTGAAACACTCACAAAGCACTGTTACGCTTACATAATTGTTTTTTTCTTTTCTTTGGGTAATATAGAACTAATATAGTTGAAATATAGAACAGACAACAAGTCCGCTAACAAAGCATTCAGCATTTGGTCCTGTTCTGAAATAGCTAATTCCTTCAACACTGCTGTCCTTTTCGCTGCTACCTTCTGGGAGATGCTGTCTCCATGACACAGTAGTACATGGCCAGTGCAGTGAAAAGGACCCTCACCGGCTTCCCACCAGCAAACACTACCTAATGTTTCCTTTGGAACACATAATCCCAGGTCTCTGCAAAGATGGATATAAACTTTATCCCTGCATCACCCGTGTATAGCCAGTTTATAGACTTATAGGTAGCAGACTTGGTGTCCTCTCTGTAGCTACAGCAAATTATACAATTACACAGTAAGCATTTATTGCATTTACATTTGAGTTTGTTCAAGCTGCACTGATCCAGCAGTGACCCTAAGGTGTCACACAGAGCATTCAAGAGAATTGTTTAAGGGCTAAGTAGTTTATGCATAGCTTGTTGGTTATTGCTGGGCTTATTTACACTAGATGCCTGTGAGGCGCTTTTAGGGCCATGTGCCTGTAAAATGTGTTATGGAATTGCAGTGTTATCTGCCCCATTATTATTATAGCCATTCATACATGAGGCTGGAAATAATGGAGGTGACGAGTCTTGTTACTTGGCAACCTCTGTGTGTCATTGTATCAGTCATTAGGGGTAATGGCAGACATGACTGCTATAGTAAAAAAAAAAAAACATGGCTTGCCTGTTTTGATGTATGGGATGCAAAGTGCTGCTGTGAAAACAGCTCCTTAGTGCGATTTACAGTGTGCATATCTAATCTGGTTTACACTGCTAATGCAAAACTCATGGTGTAGGATGATGTATCCTTGCTTCACAGATCGACAGGGCCCATGTGTAGCTCTCACCTTGAAGTTTACACCAGAGGCTCTCAAGCCGGGAGTCACAAGTATGTCAGTCCTGAGCATTTCAGCAGTAGACTTTGACAATATTATCATGTTTGATAGACAGACAGAGACATATACGATATGGTAGCGTTTGGTGCTGGCAAAAATAAATAAATGAAATTAATTAAATACATGCATGAACAATAGCTCTAAATATGGAAAGTCATAATAATACCCATTCAAGTGGAGGCATGTGGAATTCAGAGATCTAAAAATAATAAGATGCTTTGCACCTTCCCTTCCACTTGCCTGACAAGAACAGCAAGTGCATTGTGTGGAAAGATACAGGAAACAAGAGGCAGAGGTAATTACGTATTTGAGATGCATTGCCTGCTCTGCATCATTCTGCATCTCTCCGATGGATTTTAGATCTAAGAGATCTTAGGAAAACTTTATAAGAGTCTGCATATGGGAGTCTTTGGATGTTACTTCAATTTCATTGTTCCACTTATAATTTAGAAGGAGCTAATAGGCTGTCTGCTATTGGGTCTAACTTGAGAACTAAATAAAACTAAAAAAAAACAAAAGACAAAACATGATTTGAATCATGGGTTTTGGAAGTGTTTTTTTATTCATCAGATTCCATCTGCTGGCAATCTCACTGAAGCTTGATGCAGGAATGGCCTGGGCTTGACCCTCATTTTCTGTTTATATTGTAAAGCCAAGGTTTGGCTCCTGCCCAGCACCCTGGAGAAATACTCTTCACCTTGTTGTTAATAAATCTTCCAGGGAGACATCCTCTAGATGTCCACTCCAGGTTACAATGTAGAAAGACACAGATATTTGGCATACACTTCATCAGGAATATTCAGATAAGAGGAGTTTCGAGCAATAGAAAAAGAGACTGCTTTATTTTTTTCACCATCTTTTAGCATAAATGTCGATTAATTAACATTAAACATCCCATTTGGAAGCATTGCTACTGGGTGCTACATCGGATAAATGGTTACCATCAGAGAAGATTGAAAGTTTAGATTTAGTTGAAGATTTAAATACACAGTCTAAAGGGCAAAATGTGCTCCATGGTGTGTTTATGGCTATTTGGAACACTGTTGTATGTGCATAAATCAATGCCTCAGCTGGTTTTCGCTGCGGATGTATCATTTTCACCCCTGACATATACTCACCAAACAAGAGCAAGCATCTCTCGAATGGCTGCTGCAAAACATTGCACACGATTGAGAGGAAACATCATTCAACCAGAAACTGTTGCAAACCACTGAAAGCACCATGAGTAATGTGATAGTGCTAGGTACTGCAAATTGTCAATCACTATATTAAAGGTCCAGTGTGTAACATTTAGGAGGACCTTTTGTTAGGAATGGAATATAATATTCATAGATATGTTTTCAGTAGTGTATAATCTCCTGAATATAGGAAGTGTTGTGTCTTTGTTACCTTGAAATGTGCCATTTTCATCTACAGACACCGCTGGTCGCCTTACATGGAGTCCACCATGTTGAACCTTAGCGCAGGAGGTACAAACACTGGCTGTAATTAGGGAGTTTTGCATTTTTTGCCAGTTTCGTGGCTACTGTAGTTTCTCCTACACCCTTCACAGCCCGTTTTCATTCCCTGGTTGACAAATATTGGTGTTCAGTTAATCTGCATGTCATGGCTTTCATGTCAAGTTCTTCAGAATCTCTGAAGCTTAGATGTTCTCACCTCAGGTGATTAACCTCGTCTCAGAAGTTTGCTTTGATGTTCAATGTGATGTGTCTGTCCTAGATATTACATTTAAATAGTATTAATTTTTTTGTCTAATTATGTTAAAATGCAATCTGCAACTTCACCACTAGATGACACTAAATTCTACACACAGGTCCATAAAATTGACTTCCAAATAATATAATGGCCGAACCTTTTCCCCGCCCTGTAACTGCAATATCTAGTGGAGTGAACAAAGCATTTAGGAACTTCGGTCGGCACAATAGGGACACGATGACATATTGAAAGGCTCTAATCATTTTAAAAGTGTCTCATCTCAGACTGATTTTTCAGGCGGGGACATTAACAGTATCATTGACCTAGAGAGAAGGTTCTGAGACACTCTGAGCCAAACAGATGACTTGTGCCACGAGGCCACGAAGACACTAGCTCGACCCGGCATGCTCAGCTGATTTATGATTTCAGCACTCTGCCTGAGCTGAGATGATTATGTAGGCACCTCCCTGGGCCCCAAGCAGGACCGTAAAGGTTATTAGAGGTGTCACAATCCCACTTCCACCCATATGGAGAGACCATGGAGAGATGAGCTTTTAACTGCCACATTGTAGATCTAAGCCCTCAAAGGGGTTTGGGATCACTTCTATACAGCCGGTCAGCAGAATTCAATACAGCACTAACAACTTATACAAGTTTCTAATCTCAGGCTGAGCTTGGCCCTTTTCACAGCACAGCCACTATCAGCCTATCTATGTGGTTCCCACCGAAAACCTGACTAGCTCATGCCAAAGGACTGTGTTCAGGGCCTCTGGGGAGAGAGGGAATCAATGCAGGATTGACTGTCCCCCGTTTGTACTGATCCTCCTAGGCTCTGTCATGTAAAGTCATTTTCTTTGCCATGTATGTGTTTATTGGGACTGCAGTTATTGCTAGTCAGCCTGCACCAATATCCCATGGCTTAAGAGAGATCACCAAAGGTATTCTCAATGGCTCGATTAGAAAACAAATGACCAGACGCTAAAAGGCAATGAATCTCTATCCGGACAACCTCTGTGTCCTGTCTTGAACAATTTGGAGAAACTAACATGCAATCACATCTGTGCACAGATTAGAACCACACTTTAGAGGAACAGAACTTTGGTTTTACTCTCATTTTGAAATAATAATACAATAGAATAACATTTTCAACAATTTTTGCATTGTTGTGTTTTGCATAAAATTGTCCCTAGTCTACAAAAATGTTAAATCAATTTGACCACAGAGTGAACATGTGTAATTGAAATGATATGTATCATTTGTAATGGACACAGGTGGTGTAGTGGCTCAGTTGCTAGCACCATGACCTCACTTTGGCTTCGGTTTACTCTGTGTAAAGCTTAAATGTTCATTCATTTTTATGCTTCAAATAATCTCCTGCTCTTGTGACCCTGAATAAAATTATGTGAGTGTGGAAAATAAAAGAATACATTTCTGTGAACATGTTCTTTTTAGCTTAGTATACTTTCAATCATCCAATCAATTTATTACCAATAAACGTAGTGGATAATCAATAGCTAGACAGTCATCAGTGTCATTTATTTTGACGACAGCTCCTCTCAAAGCATTACAATAGAAGTGTGAGATATTACAGCTGTCCTCCCCAGCGCACTAACCTTTTTCAACTCATCGTGGCCTCATTTGAAAGCATTTTATTATCACACAGCAGTAGCAGCTCCGGCTGAATACAACCAATATCTTTAACGACATTCTAATGTGCCATCACTTCACCAGCTGAAACAAACAAACCATCAGGCATGCCGTCATTAACAATTCACCGTAACATTACCTGTTGGGTAAGCGGTACATGGCCCTTCTCTGCAATAAGCCCTGCTGCACAATGCCTGGGTTAATTTTCACTGTGAATCAAGGAGAGTTTCTTTACATGATTTACGATAGAAATTGAGAGCAGTTTCTTTGATTTGTAGACGCTGATGGTGAGTGTTTTTCCCTTTATGGCTCCAGCTGGGTAACACGTTAAAATATGGTGTGCAAAATGTAAGTAGTTACTGAGGAACGAGTGAAGAACAAATCAGGAAAAACCTGATTATATAAATTCATTAATAAACAACTCAGAACCAAGGACTATTGTAGTATGTATGATGTGTTACTAGAGATACTGTTAATGAATCATTAGGTAATAATTAGTTCATAAATACCTACATACTGATCCCTTTCTTCATGATTAGTTCCTGATTTACTATGGATCATGGTCATAACTCATTAATAACTCATTACATAATTATTAGTTAATGTAGTCCATCATTACTTGATTGATTATAACAAGTAGCTAGTGAGATTGTACTGTGGAAATCCAAATTTGTATGTAATTAGTAGAATAATAATACATTCTACAATTCTGTATTAATGATGTTGACGCCTTAGAAATGTCATAAACAAAGTATGTACCAGTGTAAGTAAGCTTAAAGATGTGTCCGTAGACTTGTGTGAAAAGACAGTAAGTCTACTTATTTACAATCTAATGACAACATTGTTTTAATAGATGTATCTTGGCTGCAGATATGTACAACAACACAGTCCAATCACAGTAGATATGGACAGAAAAAAGGCACAAAATTTAACACTTTATTGTTCCCCAAGGCCAGCAGAAATAAAGCTTCATCCCAACACAGCATCACATCTCTGTTCACTTTAGTTCCAGGACTGGTGAAAAGATGATTATAGCTGACTTAAACCTACTACAAAGAGTTTTTAACTGGTCTGCCTGCCACCAGATCGAATTCAGCCTCATCCCCCTTGAAATCAATGAAATTAGGTAGTGGAAATAACACCTCTTTTTGTCCACAGGGGCTGCCCAGATCAACACAAGATGAAGGTTCCCTGATGCTGCTTTAAATTACAATTCATCACTGGCATCTTGGGTAGATGTGGCATCATGTTGAATTTACTTAAATTCTAGTGGTGAGCCTGTTGCTGAAGCTTTTGCAGCTTTAGATATGATGTTGGTGAAATCAAAGAGGGGGGACTGACTGAAAGACCCACCTACTGTATCTGATGCAGAGTATTTTTTATTAAATGTGCTGAGCTGATCTTCAATAAGATATTACAATAGAATATATTACAATATACCAAGTCTAAATGTATAGTTAGTGACACGTGGATGTGGATATTGACATGCTCTGAATTCCTCAATAACAACTTGTCAGCTACTTGTCATAATCATAAACCATGTGCAAGTACTGTAAGGACTGGGTAAAGCTCCCTGGCTGGCTTTTAATTGAGCCAGAGATAATTTAGGTTAAAAACCTCAGTTACTGGTGCAGCAGGGTGTATTAGAGGCAAATGCAAAGCAATGTTGTTGCAGTCAGATTTACTGGTCTGTGTTGCATCTTAGCTGCCATTATCATGGCATTAACAACTGTTTTATTCAATCCCTGTATTTCCAGATCAAACACAAACTTGTTTAAGGTCATATACATTTAAATCACAGCCAGTGTGCTCAGATTAAACATGTGCAAATCTGACCCTTTTTTTTGGCAACACGTACAGATGGTGAGTCATCTCCATTAAGCAGCAATAGTAGTTTTCTATCACCAGGGCACAGGGTACAATTTGGGACAGTTACTCCCTTTTATGCGATTAAAATATCATAATTTTTATTAACCATAAACAATTTTCAACAATCCCTAAAGAATCTCAATCATTTTCAGTGGGTGAGCACTTACACTGACAAAAATGAAAACAATAGAATAAAGAGAAAAAGAGTCTAACTAAGCACTTGAGGATTAAACAACGAGTTATTTGCCTGGATATTGCAGTTCACATAGTCCTTAATTTCCTTGCTCCAGCAGACTGCTGTTTTATCTGTAAGACTTAACAGGACTACTTTTTCAGTAGGCTAAATTAGAATTGTTCAGATGAAAATGTGGACTTGACTTGGGGTTGTAAAAGGCCATCCTACAGTTCAACCTTACTATGTTCCATTTATCTTCCATCATGAGTTGGAAATTCATCTCTTAACCTAAACCTCTCTCTCCCCACTGGATGCCATCACATTACTCCCAACTCTACTCAACCATTCTATTTATCTCCCTCGCACCTTTAATCCAGGGATAATCAGCAAACATGATTAGTACTCTGATCTTTAAAGGCCTGTTTTTGCCTGTGATTTTGTTGATTTAGAAATTAAAGGTAAATCCAGTGTGAAGTCACTGAACTAAAATGATTAGTCTCCACAGCCAAAATTTAAAAAGAGAGAGTGAATCAGATTCAGTTTCTTCCTAAGTTTTCCTCATATTATATAACATACTGAAACTCTTAATTCCCTCTATTGTAAGCCTTCCTGGATAAATCAATCAAATTGGTTAATAAAATTGAAATATGTACAGGTATGGCCAAGGTGATAAAAGAGAGATCAATAAAAGATTAGTTCATGACAGATTTGAATAAAAACTAAAGTGTAAAAAAGGCATGTGTGTTTTGTAGGGGTTTATGCTCCTATTGTTTCCACTCGTTATGCTACGCTAAGCTAACTGGCTGCTGGTAAAACAATAAAGTAGTATCAAACTACTCATTTCACTTTCAGCAAGAAACAAGATAATAAGAATTATTTCCAATTTGAAATGTGTTCCATCCTATTCTGTTAAGAGTCTAATAATGGTAATGAGACCAGGAAAATCAATGCCAATGTCTCCATTGGATACAATTAACATTTTGTCTTTCTTCTTTTCTAGTTTTTAAAGTTAACTCTTCTGTTATCCTTCTATATAATGGAATTGTCTTTCTTTTTATGCACCAAGGTGGAATTTAAAGGCCCGATAATCTCTTGAGGACAATTTCTCTGCCTTCCTCTTGGATATATTACTTACTATATATGCAATAACAACGTATGATCATGACACTTGTCAACTTTATTCACAAGAGTTAGTCTGCCAGAGACTGACTTTAGTCTAATCTTTCTGCTACTTAGACTTTTTCTTGCCTTCTGAGGCTCTGTGGGTGTTAGGGGATGCTGTCAGACGAACAAAGACAAAGACGAGTGTGTGGAGAGGTTGGCTGCTGGTGATGATGCATCATTCGAAGAGGGGAGCTCCATAACGTGGCCTGTATACCTGTGCCATCTCCTCTCCTTATAGAGATTAATGACCCAGACATCCATTTAAGCCTATGGACGAGCCTGAACTACAGCGTGCCACAAATCATCAAGTCTTTTTAAATGCAGGTAAAGGCAACCAATCCTCATTCTTTAGACAATGCAATGTGGATCAGCTCAATGAGTTGTGACCCCTAAATCACAAGGATGTCTGGGTGGCTCATGTTAGTGTACACACACAACGCTTAACTAATACAGTAAGGGATTTTTTTCCTCTTCCCTTTCCACATGGGTATTTGCAGGGTGGAGGCCCAAATTAAAAATGTCCATTTAAGTCTAAATGCTTTACCTTACTTAGCATTTGGCTTTAACATAAAGCTGAAATAAAAAATGTTCAGAATTATCTGGGTGTCTTGGCAAGTATTACAGTACCTATATCCTAGCTAATGGGGGCACTAGTGGGCAGAGACATATGATGATGTGTTTGTCTTTCCCTGCATAAATAATTCACATTGCTGTCTGGTGCAAAAATATCCAGAAAAACTAAACCTGAAACGCAGCCTGCAAGGCAGCAAGAAATAAGCTAGGAGCTAATCTAATAGTGGCCATAGCCAAATCAGAACAGTGAGAAAAGACTGACTGAAAAGGTGGACTTGTAATCACATGAGGTGCATAAAATAACTGAATCTTGAAATTGACAGATTGACACAGTTTGAAAAAAAAAAGCTTCACCATGTCCTTCAGAAAGCTCACTTAAGTAGTCTAGAAGAAGCAACACATGTATACTCACAGTAGAGGTGGACAAAGAGACCTAAAGGAAGAAATGAACACAAACAGAAAACTTGGAAGGAAGACAGCGCAGGTGTCAACAATCCAAATTCTAGGGATCAAAGAAAGATTCAGGGCAGGCTTCTTCAAGAGAGCTTTAGTTCTGAACACACCACCTATATGCTGGCTTATGTTAAGCTGTAGTTTATAGTTAACACCAAACGTTATCAATTCCCTTCATCAGCAGAATTTGAAATTGAATATAAGGACAGGCACAAACAGAATATAAAATTGAGCTAAATAAAAAGTTTGGGGAAGCATGGATTAATGTTTATGTCTTTCTCTCAAAAATAAACCTACACAGGCCTGAAATAAACATTGTTAACTGTGAAAGGTAATACTTTTAGACCAGAGGCCTAAAGAGCATTACTGGAGGGATACATTCATATAGTTTAAATAGATTTGTTGCTACCCAGGCACTAAGGCAGAATAGAGGTACTTCTCATTCATAAAAGATTGTGTAATCATATTAGAACTGACATTATTTCCAGTTCAAGAGTTGGCCTCAGGATTCCCACAGCTGTGGTGACTGGAAATCTGGGTGCAATCTATTGCATCAGTCACTTGTGGAAATATTATGAATTTTTTAGTGCACAACATGCTGTAAAAGTCAAATCCTTATGGCAAGTATTAATATCCACTGTTGCATGAATGGAAACTTTTATTGCACAGTATCTGATATAATGAATCATCAGGAAAAGAGGAACATTTTCTTTGTACCCTCAAATCAACCAGAGGGAGTTGATTACTGGTAGTTTGGCTTTATGCTTCTTATCTGGATGTGATAGCCTGAATACAATATGCCATGATATAGGTAAACTGTGCAGCTTAAGTTACCATGGCGACATACCTGATTTAAAAATGAACAACCATCAAGAGAATCATCCAGTTAGTTCAGATCTTAATTTGCTCAATGATCTTGCTTTATGAGGCAGAAGAATCCTATCACTGTGTGTTTATGTTACTGCATGTTTATATTAGATATAATAAAATATGATAATCTCACTGCTGTGTCCTTAAGACCCTATACAGTAATAATGTAATATACAGACAGTATATGACTAGAGTAGCTACTGTACAGTTCGGCTGTACTAAGGCACAGCAACATGGCCGCTGGAAATAACTAATATGCTTTAACCATAAAACTTGTATTCAAATTGACTTAAAATCTTCTGCAATTTTTTTAAATTACTTGCTTGTTACGTATTTTGTTACATAACAATAATATTGACTATTATTAAGGGAGAAAGAGTGTTTTTGTGGTGCTATCTTGTAAGGCCCATACTGAGCAAAGCATATTAACTTCTTTACTCACTATCAATAAGCAGTAACTAGGATGTAGTGGAGGGAAAACTCTTAGTTACTGGCCTGATAATTGTAGGTTATGGTTATACAAAATCATGGATTAATAATGGCTTCATAATGACTAATAAAGAGCCAGTATGCATGTCAATAAGGACCTAGTTCACGGTCAATGTGTGTACCTTAATAAAGTGTAACCAAATGTTGACATGGTGACTAGGAAAGGTTAAGGGATCATTAAAGTTATTACAGTTCATCCTGAAGGGGGCGTGAATGTGTGCATCCAACTTCATGGCAATCCATCAAATAGTTGTTGAGATATTTCACAATAACAAATGTCAGCTTCAGGGTCACTAGGGGGAAAGGCTGTACAAAGTTTTGTATGAACAAATGTTGTAAATTCAATCTATATTATATTGTTTTTCTTGTTCTAAGTTTGACTTGTGTAAATGGACACGTTGTAGAGTGTAGAATCAATGGCTGGGGAGTGCCACATGTCCATTTAGAGAACCACAGACACTTAAGCAGTTTGGTGGAAAGTGATGAGACCTCTCTCTCTGACCATCTGCCACAGGGCTTTCCTCTATACTCTGCAGTCTGGACAGAAACAGGGGCAGACTGTGGTGACCTAATGTTGAAACTGAGACATAGCTGCCGTCCAACTGGGCAGTACATCCCTGCCCGGTTATTGATGGTCAGAGTGGGAGATGTAGCCACAAGGAAGTTGTACATCATAAACTGTCACTGCTGATATTTTCAGTCTGAAAACTTGCCCGAATCTCAGAAGCCAGGTTACACATACACAAACACACACACACACACACACACACACCCTCATGCATGTACAAATAAGCACTCAAACATAGACATATGCAAATAAATAAATAAATAAATAAATAAAAGCCATCACAACATATGTCATTGAGCAAATGGGCGACATGCAACAGTGTGTGAATGAAGTGTGAAAGGTGGCGCTATTCCAGTGATTATGATTAATAGCAAAACTGTCACTGTGCAACAGCTATGGCTGAGTGCCTGCATATAAGATTATGTTCCACTCTGTGGAGCTGTGTCACACTGGTGGTGAATTTCCGAGGCAGCACATGCATACAACATTTCCTACTGTCATTTACATTTAAGATGTTGGACAGCCCTCATACTACACACAAATTTATGTGGCATTACAAACATTACGGTCAGGTTGTCCATGATGTTACCCTATAGCGTTGACAGAAAATACCAGAGGGCGTCTTAATGGTTGGTAGATAGAAACAACTGTAAATAGGTTATTTTGAATAAATTGTCAGGAAATATAGCCAATAAACCAACATGTAAAAAACATTATGTCTTGTCTTAAATAATAAACCACTGTCTGATTTTTGTTCAATCCAGTGAGCTAGAGAGGTATTTAACAGCTTGCTCCTGACATAAACCCCACAAAAAAAGTCCCGATGCAGGAGACAGAGCCAGCATATACCTCTTAGACAGGCTATAGGTTGGTCAGGGGGCCCTGGATTCAGACTGAGCCAACTGAGATCCAAAGCTGTAATTACACATGAACAGATGGCCTTGCTGGAGGACTCTCCTCCTTCAATCCCTCCTTTTCTCAGGCCTACTACCTGCTGCGCACCAAGCTCTCGCTGCCCTCAAAGCATTGTTGCACATAGATTATTGTCCACAGTAACTGGAGGAGGAGGGGGGGGTTTGCAGGGTGGCTTTACAGTTACGGAGACAGCTTTGTTACCAGGGAGCTATGAGCTCCATCACTGAAACAGCCAAATATCATGCCCCCCATGGCTTACCATCTTTGAGCAGTATATAAAACAATGTGGGTCCTAGAGCTGTGTATTGTGTTATCGCTCCTATGCACATTCTGCTAAGAGGTCTTAAATGTCCCCAAGAGGAGACATCCCTGAACCTGAACATCCTATTGATGGGGACAGACATCCATTGGGCATAACATGGAAAACATTTACTTTCTCTCAGATTCAAATGAATGTTGCATTCATTGACTGCAGCAGCAAGAAAAAAAAACACTACACAGTACAGTGCAGTTGGCATTTTATGAGAGTCTTTCTGTGGACTCCCATGAGATAAAGATAGAGTGGAATAGATGCTTGCTGTGCTAGCCATGTCCTTTGTTCTCTCTTTGAAATAATGCAGGTGATTTACGAGTGAGGAATACAAATAATGCCTCTGTTGTGTTTTGCTGTGTATCAGTGGCCGAGTGCAGAGAGAAGCAGAAACATATTTCAGTCCAGCTCTGATTATTCTTCAGGCAAACACAATGTATAGAAAGGCGACAAAAACAGGGACACTTTCATTGTAATTTATTTACCTCTAAACCTAAGCTTCATGCAAATTACTCAGGGACACCACACAAATGAGTCAGGGGCCCCAGAGCTCTGGCGCAAACAAGAAGTTGTAGATATTTACTGTGTCAGGGGCCCAATTGAGCAGTTTTAAAAAAAAATGCCTGATAGAGATAGGCAAGGTCCAGGCTTTAAAATGTAATGATTTTGTCAAATCAAAGTGATATACTAGCCATTGAGCAATCTGGTGGCCAGATTCTGGATGCAGGCACTTCGTTTTAATCAAAAGCTGCAAAATGAAACTGTGCGCAGTCATCTGAAAACTACACCCAGATGACTATATCGCAAAAGGAAATAAATTATGTTCCCCCCTCCCTTGTTGTCATGTGTGTTTGCTATAAAACTGTCAAGCAGCAGAAGCAATTACAGCATTGTTTGCGCCAACTACACGCTAACGCTTGGATGCTCAGTGTCATGGTTCAGTTCCACATCTCATCTATCAGGGTTGAAATGGCATCCCTGTTGTCCCGCACGCCGTTACAGAGGTCGCTGCGGCAATCCCTAGCCGCGTCTAATGACCTTAAGATCCCACCTCATGCCTCTATGGTGGTGCGTTACTTAGTGCTCAACAAGTATAGTGTCCACCTCTGTGCTTTAATGGCTGACTCTTAGTTCCCCACTGTGGCTGGAGACCTGCTTTTTCTCTCTTTAATGGCGAGGAGCAGGCTCTCCAGTGCCCACTGAGACACACAAAGCTGTAATTATGCTCAGCCAGATTGGTTAGGGAGAGCAGGGCAAGTATACACCCATAGGACACACTCAAAAAACACACATATACATTATATACTGCAAGGGGACACATTCACATCCACATGCAGGTCACACAATGATGCCTCTCTTATAGCACATACTGTATATGGTACTCTCTCTCTCTCTCTCACCACACACACCACACACACACACACCTCTACACACATGGTCCTGGTGATTTATTAAAGCAGTGAGAGGAGAAAAGGAGAGGCACCAGACATCAGTGATGGAGAGGGAGGAGGGGGAAAGCCGTGGGGAGATGAAGTGGGGCGCGGACCTGGACGACTTGTCACAGTGACACTGGACAGCGTGTAAGTGGGCCCAGCTGGGAAAGTCCATTTTCAAAAAAGAAAAATCTTCAGGATTTATCCAGGTAAATACATCTCAAGAGTACGAATACAGTATGATACAGCTGTTTTTTCAACTTACACCATTCACAGTGAATCCCAAGGAACTGGTTTTGGGGGCACTATAGTGAATTAGGCACATTAAGGTGTAATTAATGATATTAATGATAACTCAGTTTTAAAACTAACAAACAATCAAAACAGTGTCCATGGTCTATTGACCTGTGCTTTTTATGGTGACAAATCAAAATGTTATAGGATAAATGGTATGGTATAAAACAGGAATGTATGCAATTTTAATGGACAAACTAGTTTTTCAAAAATAAAATCGTTCACATTATCCCACTTGGTTACTACTTGGAGTGAGTGAGAATGTATAAGAATTTGTTATTTGTTCCCATAGATACCAGGCACATTCCTTCTTACTGCAGTA
>NW_023339663.1:21102832-21104460 GCF_004916995.1 Morone saxatilis | reverse complement strand
TCACTATATACTACACATAATGAGTTTCAAGCAAAATATTTTCCGACATTCCCAACAGGTAGCTAAGCACTGGCATCAAACGCTGGGAGCTGATGGTAAAATACAGTACAGTCTTGCTTATCCTGAAGGTCAGAAAATGTTTGAAATATTAAAATGTATTGAAATTCAAGTCCACACAATAATAAACATTTATATAAATACCTTCAGTAACGGTATTCAATTTAGTTTGCATTCATGTAAAGTAGACTGATAAATATTTGAATAAGTTTCCCTTTTAGCATTTTCCCCTCTAGAGAAATTACTTGGCTCCTATATCTTATTCTATTGCTTGAGGGAATCAAATGCAGCAGAATGGGAATTTTTAACTATGTCATATCTTATAATCTTGCTCCATAGTTTATGTTGTGTTTTAATTTAGTATTACATTGAGTTTCTTTGTATTCCAACTGCATTTTATTAAACAATTTCAAACTGTGTCAAGCTTCATTAGGCTGCATTCTTTCAGCTTGCATCATGTTGTTTCATATTATGTTAAGCAGTGTTATATATTAGTTAGATGTGTGCCTACAGGTTAGAAATCCACCTGTTTAGATCTTCGGCCTGGCTTCAAAAACACCCTTCTGTGAATGACTTATCCCTCCCTCGAGGGGAGCTTCATCAATCTTCCCCTGAAGGGTGGAACAGTCCTCTGCTTTGAAGGACACAGAAAAGTCCAGGTTGGATGCTTCATGTCTGTTGGGCTGTTACTCATACATAACAGCTGGCTGCATTCCATTATCACACAGATGGACATGTTCCTGTGGCCCATAACTTCTAGATAATGTATCCTCCTCTTGTTGAGCTTCGCTGCGGTTTTATCCTCCTGTCATATGCTCAATTAGCTGCCCTGGAATTCATCTAGTGCTGTATTTTAGTACTTTAATCCAAAGTATCGTCAGTAGGAGAAATCAGCAGCCTAGGTCGGCTCCTTGCCAGATTGGGTGTGTGTGTACATACATATCGTACACACACACACACACATATAGGACCATGGGGTTAACAATGTGGTCGTCATCTTATCATAAATTATATCAACCAGCTCATCCTCAGAGATCGTAATTTGCCCACCATCAGTTTGTCCTTTGAAATGTGCTGCACAGGATGACTAAAAATTCCTGGAGGAGTTGACAATATGTAAATGAGAGGTCAAGGTTGTGAAAGTCAAAGTTGATGTAATTTTGCATCTTGGCAGCTCTACTGTAGGATGAGTCAGGTTAGTGTTTTCCTCTGTTTCCTATCCCTTCTGGGACTACAGAGTGAGAGTGCTTTTCTGCTCCCTCTGCTACATTTTTGCTCTTTTGTGTTTGTTTTCCTCTTTTAACTTCCTACTCCACAATCTCAATTACATGGCGGGGAAACAAGCTGGTGTGACTGTCATAATTGGCTCAGGAAAAGGGAAGAATAGAAAATTTAAAATTGCTCAAAATTTTAGGAAGGGTTGGGAATTGGAGCATTATAGTATTTTTTTAAACCATGATGCAATTCCCTGTAATTTGATCTAAATTTACATTCAAATGGGCTAAATGTTGTGACTCTGTAATGTTCACAGCATCATATTTTCCACATTTAAATCCACAAAAAAAAAAAAA
>NW_023339663.1:21102515-21102649 GCF_004916995.1 Morone saxatilis | reverse complement strand
TTTTTTTGCCGCGGTTTTTGCTCAGAAATGAAAAAAGATATATAATATAAGTTTAAGTTGTACTGTTACAAATATTTTACCTTTGGACTTAGACAGACTAGCTTCGATTGTTTCCATTGTTTGTGCTAAGCTAA
>NW_023339663.1:21102166-21102372 GCF_004916995.1 Morone saxatilis | reverse complement strand
ACTGTACTAGGGATTTCCCTGCCGGCTAATTTTGTCGTCAATTAAACAGAAATTTTTAATTTACACGAGTGGACTAGTCTAAAAGTAAAACACTCAGAAAACAGTCAAACTTGAGCACAATTTAAAGACTCAAAACACACACACACAGGCTCCACAAGTTACTACCTCAGTATCCTGACGCAGGGGGCAGTTTGTTACATTATCAG
>NW_023339663.1:21096299-21102066 GCF_004916995.1 Morone saxatilis | reverse complement strand
CCTCAACATGGATCAAATGTGAAAAATATATATATATATATATATATATATATATATATGACTCATATATATATATGACTCATCTGTCCACTTGCTGTTACCTCGTCAATGAAAGGATGTTAAAAATATAATTTACAGTGCAGAAACACGGACTCAAATTATTCAGTACACTAAAAAACACGGAAATACAAACCACAAATGTATCATATTGAAATCTCTGTGGGGAAACATTTCACACTAGCAGTGCTGTCATATACGTGCGAAAGAATTTTATTTATCTGGCTGCATTGCAACTCAGGACTAAATATATCTCCGACATATCCCTTTTTCTAAAGTCTCTAAATCTCTCTCATTGTATTTCTTTCCCCTTCTCCTTAAGAATTGAACACACTGTAAAGAAAAGACAAAACAGTGACACTGACAAATGGAATTACTTTGTCCTAGTAACCTTAATGTGCTTGATTTGTTATACATAACCATGTGGGAAGGCACTTTCAAAAAATTCTTGGCAGGTGATTAGCTGAACCAACTGTGTATGACTGCCTATCACCGGTGAACTTCAACAAACCATGTGACGTAATCAAACTTTTACCAAAGCCAGTAAGGAGAAGAGCAAATTAAACGCTCCATGCATTCTTGGCTCTTCTTTCAATGAAGACCTAACCTCTTTAGCAGCCGCCATGGTTGCTCTTGAGCAAACAGTCACTTCTCACACACGTGGTGACACACACCCACTGTTAAACCACGCCCATACTGTAGTGCCAGAAGTTCCTCATGGGATGCTGACTGGTCTAGTACCACTGTGGTTGGACACAAGCACATAGCTTGAAGTCGAGGATTCTCGCTTGATTTTGATTTCAGTTTAGCTGCCTCGCAACTTTATTGTCCCTAATATTTTAGGGGGTGTGCTGTGTAGTGAAATGGATGTGTTCTATAGTCTGCAAGACTGCACATAAACCCTTCACCTGGTTCCAGGTGATTAGATAGTTGCTAGGATACTCAGCTTTTGATTAACTGTAATTTTTCTGTCATCTCTGAGTAGTTATTTGTAATGTGGTTTTTAGTAGTGGTTCTTTAAGATCATAGTCGTGTACCACTATGAATTGTGAATTGCATTTCCCTAAAGTATAAGCAATATCATGTACAAGTATACTTTATAGAATTCGACTCATTACATTGGGCTTTACAGTGTTGAACTTCAGTCTACATTTTCACATTAAGCCAGAAATGAACAGCTCTCTGAAGTAGCACAGATGGTCCAAATACAAAGACATGAACGTAGCATTAAAGTTTTGTCAGGTGACATGTTTTTGAGGGATTATTTCCTGTCATGGACGTGCATCTCTTCCTGTGGGTGTCGAATGACTGACAGTAAGTAGAGCAGAACTGATCTGAAAACATTCATCAGCCACCATGAAATCACAAAAAAGAGAAACTTTGACAGTAAAGCAAGGCCTTCATGTTTAGTACAGAGGATTACAGTATCTTATTAAAGTATCTGTAGGTGTTTCTAAAAGAGTAGGCATCAAATAGATACCATGTGCAGACACCGCCAGGAAGATTCCATGCAGTAGGTGGGGAGGAAATCGCTTTCTATCCAGCTGCATTGTTTGTCTCACCCTGGAACTTAAAACGATTTAAAAATATGTTACCCTTTCAGTCAATCCCATATAGAACACATCACCTGTCATGATTCTTACCTTTTATGAGCATTCTTTACATTCTTTACAATGCCATAATACTATTTAGTGTGAGTTTGGAACAAGGTTATCTCTGAGTTGAGTGTGTTTACGTACAACATGTATAATTAATCTGTGTAATTAACCATTGAATGTCCTTTCGAAAGAGCAACACAACAAAGTTAACAAAGTTAAAATATTTGTTTAAAGGTCCAGTGTGTAACATTTAGGAGGATGTCATGGCAGAAATGGAAAATAATATTCATCATTCATCATATGGTTTCATCAGTGTATAATCACCTGAAAATAAGAATTAGAGTCCGTCATGTTGAGCCACCATGTTTCTACAGTAGCGCAGAATGTATAAACCCAGTACTGGCTCTCGGTAGAGCCTTTTGCATTTTTCACGAGGACTGCAGGCACCGTTAGTTTCTTCTACACGCTTGGAAGGCGAGCAGCTTAACTGCTAGATGCCATTAAATCTTACAACAGGTAATGTAATGGTGTATTGAGAGATGTTTGTTACGCTTAAAGGGAAATGCCACCAAATATACACACCAGAGACTGTCATGCTTTGGGGAGTCCTACTGGATATGTGAAAAAACTTATAGTATCTCTGGTTCTGATGAATTGGTTTTGATCCTTTTTTTTTACCGTCCATCTTGGCTTCCACAAACTTACTTAAGTATGATGCAGAATCGGCAGAGTACTGTTTAAGAGGTTATATCCTTTTCATAGTGGTTGTACTGTACTAAAATACCCAAACATACAACAACAAACAGATTTGCAAACCAGCAAAAATAATTTTTACATTGAACATTTCACCTTTTGTTTCTTAAATACTGGCATTGATTGGACTTGCAACTAACCACATTTGTCACAATGTTTACAGTTCTACTCCCCCAACTAAAGCTATGTCAGATTTAACAGGACAGACCTGCATGCAAACGTTGTCCAATTGTTCCTGAAAAAAACAGATGATTACTTCTGATTTTCATATTGCAGATATCAACACAAATGTGAGTAATCCAGTGTAATGAGTTTGTATGAACAGCAGTTGACAGGTCAGTTGCTTTAGTCACCTGAAGCTTCAATTATAAATAACCTCATAACTGATTCACACTTGTGCTGAGTGTTAAAGGGAGTCTTACTGGAGAATTGTTCAAAATGACCCAGATGTTTTAACACATTTGCACATACTTTATGCACATTGAAGAAAAGTAGACTTTTGTACAATATCTCACTAAATATATTTACATGACATACAATTCGCCATCAGTGCAATACATAGGAATGTTGCATATTTACCAAATGTTAGACTCTTTCCTTTATGAAGAAAAATAATTCCAATGACAGAAGCTGATATAACTAATGTGTAAAGTAACATGTGCAACTTTCATATTGGTTAACAGCTTCACAGGAAATAAAAAAAATAAAATCTTAGTACCACCCTATTAATAATCAAATATTAAGCATTGAAAAAGTAATAGATCACATGTACATATATATCTTCATACATGTAATGGATTGCTTTTGTACAAATATATTATATAACTTTGGCAGTTTATCAGGAACAAAGTTATCGGAAAAATAGGAAACAATAATATCAAACTGTCCGCAATGTCATGTAAGCTTGCCTTCCAAAGCTCATGTTCACAGTGGTCATTCAGAAAGGCTGGAAGCTGATGGCCAAAAAGAAAGAACAAAAAGCCAAAGAAAAAGAAAACATTTCCATCCTTTCTGCTAAGACTGTTAGCACTGGAGGCTGTCGTCATTGTTGTCATGGTTATAAAATTACAAACACCTATGAAGGTTTACATAGCAGTCATCGCCATTTAAAAAAACATGGTCTATTTTCAGGTCGACTTAAAATACAAACAGTTTGAAGGCAAGGGGACGGGACCCTGCTCGGTGGTCACTGTGGAATCACGGGAGAGACATGACCGAGAAGAGGACATGCACAACAGTGCTGTGTGGAAGAACGTGAAGCCAAAAAACGAGGGTGCAAAATGAAAGACTTTGCAACAATCAAAACGCCACACGGTCAGAAAATGATATACACCGGACAAAATAATCGAGCAAATTTCAAACATACTAAGTTCACCATAATTCATATACGTTGGTTTTGTTATTTTTTTCACTGGTTTGGCACTTTATTGGAACAAATCTCTGTTCAAAAAGACTAAATGTTGTACAAAAGGTATTTCATGTCTCGTTAACATAACTCGTAGAATATAGTACTTAATAGTAAGCATACGGTAAGTAAACACTTGTACATATTGTAGTTTTAAAATGAACATTCCAACAGATGTTTTACGCACATGCACAAAAACAAACAAACAAACACAACTCTCTCTCTCTCTATCTCTCTCGCTGTCTTGCTGCCTCGCCACATTTGGGCCTCCTTCACTTCTCTTTGGACAATCTCATCTCATTTTCTCTCAAGAAAAACTCTCTCTTCTCCTTTTTTCTCTGTATCTCTCACTTAAGACAACACAACTCTTAATACTGCATTCTTGCTCCACATTACGACACCTCCTCTGACGACCGTGTGTCTGTCTTGAGACGCACAAACTCTTTGGCCACCTCGTCGTTGGTCCTTTGAGAGAGTATTCTCATGATGGTGAGGCCAGTTTCGTCCATGGAGACGCTCTTCATCAGGGGGTAGCAGGCGGAGCAGCTGCCCGTGTCCGCCAGCTCTCGGAGCTGGATGACCGTCATGCCGATGATGCGGTCCTCTCGGGCAAAGCAGTAGTCCTTTACTGAGACGTGCAGCTCATAGGCCTCCGGACCATGTTCATTACTTAGAACACTGAGAGAAATGATACAGAGAGATCAGAAAGGTCGAACTCAAGAATTCAGATATGTTCACATGATCCAAAATCAGTGATGTTTTACTTTTACTCGACTGTAGCACTGCAGTATACAAACAGGAAATGATTTAACCTGCACGGATTATTAAAAATGTAGGGTTTATCATGACAGTTCAGATACTGCCAAGTAAGTTGTAATTTACTTTAGAGTATACTCTATTGACTTTGCTGTATTTTTTTAATTATTTCCTAAACTTAATGAAAAGCCCAAAGGCTCATTCTGTCTGATTGTTACATGAGTACAACCCAATTGCTTTTTGGACACTGACATTCGGCTTTGTTCGCAGCTGAATATAATGTGTCAGCAAGAGTGTCTGGCTGACTTATTATATGTGTGGCTGTAATAAGACAATTCAGCCATGTTCTGGAAGTAAAATGAATGTTTCTATTCAAATGAGCCATTATTCTGAGCCTTTTTTTAGGCTGTTTTCTAATTATCCCCAGCAACTAAACGGCTTCTTTAAATTTAAAATGATAATCTATATGCAGGCGGCACTGGGTTTGCACTGATCACACTGGTGTTGCTACAACTCAGTCTAAGATCACTTTAGCTCTGTCACTTTAGTTGGATCAGCTCAGAGAACGAAGAGTGTGTTGAAAAGCCAACAGATTGCTCCAGCTGTCACTTGACTTCCTTCAAGAGTTTCAGTGCAATGAACACAGTGTTAAAGCAATTTTATTCACTACATAGAACAGTTGTAAGGCTTTTGACAGGTATTATGTGGTACTGTATATACTTTTCTGGAGGCTCTTTTGTAGTGTGCAGATAGCATACTGGATACTAGTTTGAAGGTATGGCAGCAAATAACATACAGAATATTGCAAACTATTTTGAAGGTTGTATGCAGGTAGGTAAAATGCTGAATAATAATAATAATAATACTAATAATAATTATTATAATAATAATCCCTTGAATTCTGTAACTAACGTAAAGGAAGCATGATTACTCACTATTGGAATGTTTCATTGTACTTTGGTGACCAGTTGTTATTCTTGGTCTTGGTGCTGAATTTGCGCTTCTTGTCAGCCAGATGTGGTCCCACGGCATTGACCTCTACAAATGGTCGGAACATGGCGTTGGTTTGCCAGATGAGGTTGTTCACTGCGACCACTGAGAAATGCACAGAAAATAATATTCAGCGACATTGTACATATAGTTTGAGAGAAAGTAAAGGAAAATCAACAACACTACGCGCCACGAGAAAACCAGCAAC
>NW_023339663.1:21078566-21096199 GCF_004916995.1 Morone saxatilis | reverse complement strand
AAGAGAGGAAGAGAGTAATTTCTTATGACTCTTAGGGCCGAAGATGACATGACGAGGAAGTGACTCTCCTGTCTATGTTTGTTTATTTTGTGAGGTTTGGGGTTGCTTCTTTGAATTCCATGATAGGTTAGCTGGAGAGGCGTAGGGAGTTAGTGCATAGACGTCTATAGTCTGTATCGGTATGTGTGAAAGGATAAAGACAGCGAATGGAGAGAATCCGTGAACTTTGACTGCAAATGCCTATTAGGAAGATGAAATGGAGTACTCTCTCATTTGGGACACGATGTCGTTAGCTTACAAACTTTCCATAGCTTAATGGTCAAGTCAGTTTACTTGTTATTTGTGATTACTTCCTAAGGCTGCGAAGAGAGTGGTTCATTGACGGTCTGTTGAATTAATTATGTTGGTGTAACATGTTCTCGGGTTCATGAACAGTTACTGCATTTTATTTCTTTTTTCGGACATGTATAGAGATTGTGTACATCAGGCAATTTAAATGCCCTTCATAGTATTTCCAAGGAGAAGATTGTGTCGCCCCCTGTATTGGTGTACATAGGATATAATTATCGGAGGCAATGAAGTTGCAGGAATACTTTTCAGTTCTTAAACGGGGTGAGTTTCCATTAAATCCAAGTTATCTACGTTATGGTTATTTATGCTGTTAGTGTTGTGTCATTCAAAGTTCCGAGGTGCAAGGTCAACAGGGGGTGTACATGGACTGTTATGGGCTCTTGTTTTGTTTGCTGTTTTCATGTTTAATACCTGTTTATTTTATAGTTACGTGGAGTCATTAGTTGCTAATATAACGGAAGGTTGAGTGCGCGTGTTGTTCTGTTGTTTTGAATAATTGGATATATGTCCATGGGATCGATTTATAGCTAATCTGTATTAGTTGGAGGGAGTTTTTGCTAGATAATTTGTGAGCATCTGCTATTAATTTTGAATAATGCTTGAATTGAACTGTGATGCTAATGCTTTAGCAACTAGCCTCTTGAGGAAACAGTTTGGATGAATACATCCCAGAAAGAGTCAGGTGCCAAGGTGCTTGTTAGCATTGCTTGAATTGACTGTGATGAATGATATTCAGGGGCTTTTTGTAATAAAAGCATTTCCATTTCATTTCACTTTGATTTCCACTTATCTGGAACATTGATGGTAAACATCTTTGGATGTCAGTGCCAATGAATCTTTGCAGATTATTTTGCACTCTGACATGAAGGAGACAGGGATGCTGATTGGCACAGCGGCTTCAACAAACCATAGTGCAATATTTATTATTATTTATTTTTTGCATTCTGCATTTTGCTCTATGGTGGTTGTCAAAGGTAATTCTGGGAAATGCAGAAAGAACAGAATGGACAAGTGTAGAAAAAAAAACAGGGAAAAGCTAAATTGCAGCTGTTCATCCTGTAATAATGGATTTTCCTTTAATAGAAACATCCATATATGACTGCCATAGTAACCACACAGGCAATCACACTGTCATGTTACTGTCGTCGGCTGATTACAGCGGATTGCCAGCTGTAGTGCATTCTGCTACTGCAGAAAAAAATATCATTGTTTCATATACATTTTTCTCCAAGATGCAATTTTTTTTTAATATTTGCTGAAAATTTCACCATATCCAGACAGTAGTACATGAGACAGCTAAAAATCAGATTCCTTTGGCTCCTCCTAGTGGTCCTAATGGCATTTGCAAGAATCCACTGCGTCTAAAAGAAAACAATCAATCAGAGCCGAGAAAGATATTTGATTGCTGAGTCTCATTGCCAGGTCATCAAATACCGATGCTTTGGGTTGGTGGCTTGAAGATAATTGATTGTTGACTCTGATTCCTAGTACCCGTCAGTATTTGACAAGCCTTTGTTCAAGTACGGTGGATTCTTGAAGATGCCATTAGGAGCACTAGGAGGAGCCAGAGGAATCTATTTTTTTTTCATAGATTATGTGTCTCATGGTGGATCTATAGGAAAAGTCAGGGGACCATCAAAGTCAGTGGGATTCATCTTCTGGGGAACATGAATGCCTGTACAAAATTTCATACCAATCAATCAAATAGTTGAGATATTTCAGTCTGGCTCAAAGCGGCGGACGGACTGACAGATTGCCAACATTGCCATCCATAGAGACAAGTATGGCTAAAAAACATGACATTTTAATAAATACATAAGCAACTGACAGTATTAACCCAGTTGTGGCTGTGGTTTTCTGTATGATGGCTGTAATCATCAATCTTTCAGACGTTAATTAATTTATTTTTTCTTTAAAGCAAGCTCCAAGACTATAAAACAATGCAACTGCGCGTGGCCCAGCAGCACTAGAGATTACCACCATGAGCTGCCCATGGTGAGTCTTTGCAAGTGTGAATACATTTGAATAGAACAAAAAACAAAAAACAGGTCTGAGTATAGGAAAATCTCACCCTTCACGCTGACTTTGTGCTCTCCAGTGCCAGGGTGAGAGATGAGATTCACTTGCATCGACACCTCCCCCACCGATCCGTTGGATGACTGACCTGGACACACACCAAAACAACAACAGGAGAATTGGTAAGAGGCATAATGAAAATCAGAGAGAATGGAGGAGTGGCAGAAAGGGAGCCAGGGAGAGAAATAGAGAGATCAGGAAGCAAAAATAAAAGAGAGAGAGAGGGAGGATGAAAGGACGGGATCCAAAATTGTGGGTGCAGCTTTTTTTGTAGATGAGGCATCCAGAAATTGATCCAAAAAGTGGCGTACAAACACCTCTCTGTTTGTCAAAGCTAAAAAAACTAAACCCAAGAAAAACAGTGAGGGAGTAGACATGATTTCACCCCCATGGCAGCCCAGTAGCAAACACAGGCATGGTTCCCTTTAGCTTGAGGCTGAACAAGAAGAAGAAGAAGAAGAAGAAGAAGAAGAGAAAAAGACACATGAAATAATCTGCCTAGTTTGAAGGCCATGGAGGAGGCAGATGGTTTGAAGGGATCACTAAATAAATAATGTTCTACACAATGAAATTGTCAAACTGTTCAACTCGAAAGAAATACAAACAAAACAATGGATTTGACTGCATGCAGACAAGTGGAACAACAGCCGAGGTGGAGAGGGAACAAGAGTGAACAAAAATATCACGTGTAATGGAGGAAATACCCTTTTCGGCATCACACCCTGCACACTTACGTCACCATTACAGTTTTAATCACATAGGGACATGTTGTTGCCAGTAAACAATTAGAATTGATTGCTGACCATGTGTCTCACTTTGCCTGATGGAGGGAGTCCTGCCCATTTCAGCTGCCACTACACACTGCCTTGTGTTTCACCCAGCCCGGGACAAACAGATGTTGAACACTGGAAAGCAAATGTGCCGGTGTAGTTGATGAAGGGGCATGTTGATCCAATAGCTAATCAATATGTGCCAAACATGCATTGGCCATTATAGCTGGTAATGAAGAAACAAGCCTCTTGATTTATTGTAATGATGCCCTGAGAGGCTGAGGGAGGGCGCCAAAACATTGCTGCTGCACAATTAAGTCCTAGACTTATGGGAAATTAACGGAGCAATGCCACAGCACATTTCCTTCAGCTATCGGCGGAAATAATGCAATAAATAAAAATACTCTGTTTTTCTGCTTGGAATCAGAGACAAGGTGAGTCGGTTAGTGCCTTTAAACAGGCGTGTACACAGGAGACACTGGAATGGGGCAGTTTGAGGGACATGGGAGAGCAGAGTGCAAATAAGATGAATGGTACATAAGGAAGATAAAGGAAAGCAGAAGTCGATAAAACAAAAGTGGCAGTGAGGAGGGTCAGCAGATTAAGTGAGGCAAATGCTAACAAAAGGAACAAACAGATAAGAAAGGTGAGTAGTAGGAATTAATTGTTTAAGAGTTGTGGTTGAATCCCTGTTGGGTTTTTTTATACAAGCAACACACACAAAGTGACAAATCAACAGCAGATTACTTTATAAGCAGAACACTGTGAAATATTCACAAAAGTACCGCATGAAGAAAGATGTGTTTATTTTTGTCAATACTGTATTTACATTAAAGCTTAAGGCAGCTATACAGCTTCATCCCGCTTCCTAACAAACAGAAAGACACATGTATGCTTCAGGGCGCACACTTGGCAGGAATAGACCAGTGTGTGCCGTGGTCTAAATGTGTCGCTGCCAGAGCACAGGGGTTGGTGATTAATGAAACAGTGTCCACCGTGCTACATGGAGCATCAGCACATCCCCACGCTGTTTACTGACCTAATGCACATCAAGCACCTCACTACCTCCACTTATAGACATCACATTAGACCACCTCAGAAAGAGAGCGACAACATGGTGTGAACTCAGAGGCGGGGAGGGGACGGGATAAAGGAGGAAGGGGAGAAACACATTGAGCAATCTCAAAATAGCACACAGTGAAGCGCTGTGCGTCTATGCCCATCTGCCAGTCACTGAGAGCGAGAACGCTGGTTGGGCCTGCTGGCTGCCTGGCTGACTAGCTTTCTCCCATTGCCATTCTGTTTCCTGCTGCCTGCCTATGCAGTGTTCTGCAAGGGTGAACACACTGAGGCAACCGGGAGCTTAAAGCTTCAACGCCCCACTGGACTGAATTCCCTCTCGAATCTGTCCGGACACCTGAAGGTATTTCCGCCTTGTTAAAGAGAGACGGAGAAAACAAAGTTCCATATAGAAACTGATGAATGAGGCAGCAACACATAAAAGTGGGTCGGTGATGACAGAGAGAGAGAGAGAGAGAGAGAGAGAGGATTTGTACATTTACACTACACATATATCTTACAAATATATCATGACAGTGTTTTTATGTGTTTCTAATGAGAGAGAGAAAAAAGGAGCGTGGGAGCATTCAAGCCCTTCAGGGTATGGGGTGAGGAGGCCATAGATAACTTTGCTTATTTGTTTTTTTTTTTATTCACAGTGAAAGAGACAAACGACTTATACAGTGAGGGGTATAAATGCAATTACTGCTATGTCCACTGCACATATAAGCCTTAAGAATATAAAGTGACGCAGAGATCCTCAGAACAAACATACTGTAATGTAAAGGAAGCTAAGACTGATGGGAAAACTGGAGCTTTCAATGTGGTCACATTGTGTTCATTCAATTCTAAATACGAATAGAACCAGCAAGTGATTTGGTGCTAACACAGCTTTCTTTCCTATTGTAAACAGTATATGGTTATAGTAGTGAAAGGTTGCAGACATGTAACGTACCACATTTTATCAAGTTTAATTAGAATATGCTTATTAACTAGTGTCTGGAGAAGGTGCTAAAGGGCTGCTGCATAATAGCAGCCACAGTTTTTTTCACACCTTTCTAGCCACTTCTACTATCTAAATATCCTTTACCATCACTTTTTTTTTTTTTTTACATGTCTTGCCTTTATAGCTTTCTTTTAGTCTGAACCTACCTATGTAAGACACTTTTATGGTCACACAAAACAGCTCTTAACCCACAAGGTTTTCAGTATTTGAATGCTGAGGGTAATTCCACCCTCTTAACTGTAACCGTAACTGTAACTGGCAAGCTCCTTACCTTGAGAGGTTTGGGTGCATATATATTTCTTGATCAAGGCATCTGTAGGTTGAGTGTAAAGGCTGAGAGCATATTTGAGGGACTTCATATCGGGGCTCTTTTCAAGGAAGGTTTTCTTCAGCCCATTTCCTCCAGCATGGAAGTATTGCTGCAAAATAAAAGGAAAGAGCAGCTCAGATGTATGCTTTTGCAAGGTAAATGAAAAGATTGGAATAACTTGGATGATGGCAACCTCTTTTGGGTTTTTACAGGACAGCAGGTTACAGTTGCCTGTGAGAAAAGCCTAGGATTATATGGACAGTATGCATTTTACAAGGAGGAGCAGACCCATAAAGAGACCAGACAAGAGACAGCAGTAATAGCCACGTTTGTAGCTAATTATCATGCTTTTAAATCTGAAACCCATGCTTGGATGGTTAATGCCCATTTGTGCTGATAAGCCTGATAGCTGAGGACAGACGAGCTTTTGCTTTCTTTTCAAATGTTGTCACCACTCCCACATGTGGAAGGTGGGAGGGTGGCCATGGACAGATCTTATTAAGAAAGGAGGCGTTGCTAAAAGGTGTGAAGATGAATATAAACTTGGAGACAAATTTCTAAACCCTCTATAGCCTTTATTCTTTTGGGCTTGTTGTGTGTTTTGCTCGCTCTCCCCCATCATTATAGGGACAAAGGAGGTTTTGCTGGGGTGTTAGCGTGGAGTCTCTTGTCGTGAACTAAGTCAAAAAGCTGATACACTTCTATAGAAGAGAGGTGGTATCCACACATTGTATAGTCACACCATGTTCATTAGACAGAATGACACTCCCATAGGATGTTAGTGAATATTCTTTTACTTGTGTGACTGTGACTCAGCACAGTAGGAGGCACTGTTTTCTGCCTCACTAATGTCTCATGAGTCACAAAATATGACCAACACGTGCCTCTCATGAACTATACATAATCTGGCATGCAGGAGGTGAGTCATTGGAGTTTAGTGAAGTAAAAGATAATAAAATTGCATGCACTAAATAGGGAAACTACATATAATTAATCCAAAATGTAGCCTACAGAAAACATATTTTATAGATTAAAAAAAATGATTATAATCTACGTTGCAGCTTTTAAATATTTCCCAACATTATACAGAAATAATGCATTATTCAGTATTCATAAGTGTATTTGTGTATTCAATAGTTCACTTATTTTATTTTTAGGACAATTTTAAGGTATTAATAAAGTTTCATATTGTGGATATGCTATTATATATATATATATATATATATATATAAATATTCTAATCACCTCAATATACAGAGAAGTGCACTGGTCAAGGAAGGTGTTGCCTAATGATGGAGGATGCCCATAGTGTTACAGCTCAGCTGCAATGCCACGTTCTCCAGCAGAATCATCCCTCAAGCACAAAATGTTCCCCTGCCTTTGGCAAAATTACCTGCCAAACTGCCATGATTCCTAAATGTACACCTTCCTTGTTTTGTTTTCTTTCTCCCATTCTTCCTTATATCCTTCCTTATTTCTTTAATTTATTTATTTGCTCCTCTTTTCTCCTTTGCTCCTATTTTCCATCATTTCCTTTTTTCTTTACTTCTCCTCTATCCTCGGGACATATCAGGGGTTTGAATCTTGTGATGAACCACGTGAGGTTACACTTGAGTGTAGTATGATAAATCTAAACAACTACTGTCATATCTTTTCCATACAGTATGTAATACATACAGTACATAAAACTGGTGATAGGGGGTGTTATATTTTTGATACATTCTTGAAGAAAAGAATGACATCTGTTCTGGAATACACAACATGTGTAGTTCATCCATATACACAATTATGTATATACAACAACAAAGCTGGATTTGGTGGGAAACAAACAGCTGGTTTTCTTTTACAAACACTCACAGGTCAGAGTTTACAGAAAGGAACAAATGGTCCATTATTGGGAATTAGTAAAACTGAATGCACTCCTCTATGGGCCAGTGCGTTTACCCATTATCCTAATCATTCATTTTCAGCCATTAGTTCAATTTGGATAAAATATTTTCAGTGCGATAACCACTAGATGCACTCTTGGCCAAATATTTAAGTAGACACTCTATTCAAGGTATATCTACATACTTTATTTCAAATAGACTTTATAATCATTGACTGTGCTCCGCCTCATTTGGCTTTTTAGTACAATATGTAGCTTTGGGGAAACATTTGAATGTACTAGGTTAACACTATTAGCCAACATTTGTATATATACTGTATATCTAGTTCTACTTCAATGCATCTCTCCCATTTTTGTCTTTTTTAGATTACAGGTTTAAAGCTGTTTATACGAAACATATGATGCTAACTGTCTGCTTAGCATTTCTTGATCTGATCGACCAACTCTCCAGAGGCTTTACTGAACTGTGTTAATCAACTGTTCTCATTGGAATACTGATGAAAAGAATTTCAGCAACATGATTGATCTAAACCTGCAGGTAGTTTCCTTGGAGACAGCAGAATCAATTAGTTTTCTCAGCACTTTATGATGCTGTGTTCCCCCAGTGGCACCTCACCATAACTCTCCTCTTGTCCCTGTAGAACTGAGGCTTGGTCTTGAAATTGTCTCATATCCTTTTACAACAAACAGTCATATGGTAGTAAATTAACAGCGCTGCATTCCTAGCTTTATTTTGTCATGTGTTTTTTAAAACTACAATGGTAATTTTCAAGCATGTTAAAAAGAACTTCAAATTGGGGTGCATTATCCTCTTGCAAATACATTGTTTTTTATTAAGAAACATCAAGGAGATAGAAGCACTGTCAAAAAGTGGGGATTTAGAACAATTCATACCATCCCCCGTTATAAGTCTCTTTCACTTTTTTTTTCCCATTTGAGATATAACATTACTGTAAATGCAATTTTTCCAGCTTGTGAATATCCAAACGACATTTCTACTCCCCCAGTAAAATTACATTACAGCATATGTCTGCCAAACTTTAGATTTCTGCTTAAACCTGCCTAGATAAATCATAAAAGGGGGATCAACAAAGTTCTAGCCCGTAACGTCCCAAGCACACGTCCTGGCCTCCCAGTTTACAGTGTTGTTGATTTTCAAAATTCTCATTAAAGTCTGTTTGCAAATCTCTGCTCTGAAAGGCCTTATGTGGCTCTCCTGTCTTTTTTAAAGGTCAGGTTTAGCCATCCAAGTGTCTCCTTCTGCAACAGTATAATCAACATAAAACTCACCTTGATGGTGGGAAGCACAAGGTCCATGGCTGCACACTGTCGTGGAGTCAGACTTCTGGCTTCCTCTCGAATGACATGCTCCTAGAGGAATATCAGATAAAGTCAAGATGTTTTTACAACATAATGTTAATGACCTTGGATGAGCCAAGGTACTTGTGATGGAGCGTTTGTTGTTTACAGAACAGCACCCATTGCAGTCATTTAAACTGTGGAGTGTCTGATAAAGTTGAACCTTGCTGTCTTACACCAGCTCTAAAAATCTATTTTAATCAAGAAAAATGTTTTTTGTCAATTCAAATAGAAGTTTTCCTGATTTGTGAATTGATGACAACAAATCACTTCTGGCACTGCCTTATTTCCGAGGTGTTTCCCATAGAGCATAGAAAAAATGGCATTCTTTTAAAAAAAAGGTGCTTTGAGGAAACTGTATCACAGACGCAAACCTTGCTATAAACATTGGTCCTGATCTACACAGTTTAATGTGTCATGCCCCTCTTCACAAAAGCACATAAGTCTGGGAACCTTTGCATAACCACACTATAGGAGGCGTGTACAATGTGCAGCGCTGTGAAAATGCACATTCCATCCCTCAAATTACAGGCTGCAGATGGAACACAGTGATTTTACAGGTCTTTTGTATTCAGAATATGATATAGATTTAATCTACCACAAATCTGTTTTAAACAGATTCTAAAGAGCTGGTGTGAGACGAAAATACTTGTCTGTTTCTGATGCCAAAATTTCACTGGGCCCTCTTGATTTGTATTGACTCAATTCCAGTAATCTCGCCATCCTTTGAAAACAATGTGATGGCAACCCCCAAAGTAATTAAAGGCTGCATGCAGGACGAAATATTTATCTCTAATGATAACCCCATGATGCAGATGTATGGACACTGTGCTTGTTATTTTATGTTATTTGGAATCAGTTCATTTATATTGCTCACATAGAATTTTCCCCCTTGATTTCCAATATTAAAAAGTGCAGAATTTTATTTTCTATAAAATAAATAAATCTTTCTACCATATTTAGGAGGGAAAGAAGATACAACAACAAATCCTTCTACATAACATATCTGCTTGGGCAGATAAGTGCAGCTCTGAAATGATCCTGGGATTTGTAAAGGTCAAAGGACATGATTGTCAAAGCTGTCCTGCACAGAGCATTATTTGTTTCAGACAAACAACATATCAGCCCTAATAACTCTGCTGTTTCAATGAATCCATGCCATTACATGCACCAATGGTCTATGCACTTATATATTCATTTGAGAGGTATTCATTTTGAATGGTAGCTCCTGAAGTGAATTAGACTACGCACATGGATTAACAACAAGAATGTAACTAATTTTAACTGAACAACAAAGCATGTCTTACAATTAATTTGACAAAAAAATTCACTCTGGAGAATATACACATACTGGACTACATGACAGAAAGTATCCAAAATCACAAATAACAAGAGAATGATACAGCAGACACAACAGACAGAAACATCTGTGTACTGATGTACCCAAGTTCCCTCAAAGGACATCTGACACACACAACACACACCTAGCTGTTAAACATATGCATACAAATGAAGATAAACACACATTAAGTTTGCATCCCCTGTATGACTGAGCTAAAACATCACTCCGAGCTACTGTCATACCACAGCCGTTAGTGAAACTACAGTGCAACCACTGATAGATTCCAACGCCTCACTACACAGAGCTCGAGGGATTAAACAACCTCCGGTCACATCGGCAATTAGAAACCAGCCTGGCTATAGTGTTGCACTGATGCACTGCAAGCCTACAGTAGCTTACATGATCAACATAATCCATCTATCCAAATTTGTAGATAAAGTAAATCCAAGTACACAATTGAGTGCTGCTGCTCACTGACTCTACTGGTATATTTCCATCCAAACAATTTTAGAGTGTGGATGAGAGAAAAATGAACACCTATTTTATATTTTTGTTGGCTTGTTATGATGTTATTCATGTTCAAATGTAATTATATCTGGCAAGCTACATAAAACACTTTATTAAAATGTTTTAATATGGATGAATATGCTCTGTAGTGAGTTTCTTGTAGTGCATTTAATCTGTGTATTGTATTATCTATGATGTCAGATGTACTGTTCACAATATATTCCATAATGCATGCACACCATAATTAGAGATCTCAGTCTATTTGTATGTATAATGCATGTTTTACTGAGATGACAATGAGTAGGCTAAGCTTTGAGGAATCCCTTTGGAATCCGACAATATAGTGCGTACACGTATAGATTCTGTGTGCACTGAGATTAGCAACACCCGTGTTGTGTTCATCTAAAAATTACCTTCAGTTTGGACAGCTGTCCCAAGTCCTTGGCAGCATTGAAGATCATCTGAGCTCCTTGCTGTTAGAAAGATGGATATTTTTCCATTATGGCAAAATACACAAGGAAGATAAAGTTGTAAACACTCAATAGATAAATATAAAACATATGATTATTATCAGCAAACTAAGCAAAAGAAGATGAAAGTGCAACATTTGAAATGTGAGCTCATTACTGTCATTGTGTTTTAAATGTGCAGAAGTGGCAGATAAAGGAAATTGTTTAAAAAACTGCCTGATATGATGGCCTTAACTGCACTTTTATGTTTCACCGACGACAACAAAACAAGAGTAAATAAAAATGTTTACCGAGATGAAAAATGTCAACCCGGCTCTTACAGAAGGATTAACAGTATGAAAAAATCACTCCATGTGTGTGAAGATTTAGAAGTGCCATGTTGTTTCATCTCCTGTACAGTAATTTGTGTTGTGAGATAGAGAGATGAACAGATGGAGGAAATGAGAGAGAGACAGGTGGAAAGAGGAGGGAGGTGTAGGGCAGGCCGAGAGATGAAAAGAGTAACAGAAAAGGGAAAGAGACAGATAATTAATCAAACTCACACTCTGGTCATTCAGTGGAGGCAGAACAATTGTTCTCTCGATGGTGTTCAGCACAATTTTCCAAAGCTCTTTGAGGACTCGTTTCAGCACAGTCTTCTCACAAATCTTGGCAAATAACATCAAACTGCAAAGCGGAAAAAGAAGAGCATTTGTCAGGTCAACAGTGAGAATCACAGGTCTCACAGTGAGCCAACACGGCTTAAGGCTGAAGTGATGACGTCTTCATAAATAATATGATTAATAAAGAAAAACACCTGCGATTCACAGAATAAATGCAGCAGCTTTATGCTTTAATCTCAACCTATTGTGCAAGCAGGGTCTCAGAGACAGGAAGAAGGATTTGGCATTTCCATATCATTAAGAGGATTCCCTGTAATACCCCATTGGCCTCAATGTTTCTTTGACAAATGGTTGAGAGCAATTCCCAGAGCTCAGCCGAACCATATCATCGCTATGTGCCTTTCAAGAATGCCACAGAAGTAAATACAGTTCCTGGGTTGAGTGAATACACATTCACAGATAATGCTGTTGGTGCTTTTTTCTTTTTCTTTTTTTTTACTGAAAACAAATGTAAAATGGTACTGATTATTATACCGCTGAAGCAATTTTATTTTTTATTAATTTAGCAAAACTAAATTGGAATTAGAAACGGAAATAAAATGGAATCAAAATTAAAATGGAACCAAAAAAACTCTTTCAGTCATTCAGTATGTAGTCCTGCTGTGCTCAAAACCTTTGTGCTCTGTGTAGTTTGTTAGTTACTGATCTGTCGAACACCAGTGACACTTTTAATAGAATTGGCAAATACAAGAATTATCTATTCATTTGTCTGTACAATATAAAAACTAATTTGTTCAGAAACATTATTGTTATAATGGCTTACTTGCTCATTCAGAGAGCCATCTATAATAATAATATTGGTAGGGGCAAAAATAAACACACACAGAAATAGTGAATAGAGCAACGTTTGAGCAACCGTGACAGAGACGTTTTACATTTTATTGTACAAAACTTTCTGTAAAGTCCCTTAGGTTAAACATGAAGCTGATCCTTGAGCGGTACACAGGGCTTGATTAACCTGTTAGGAACCCGAGGGAAAATAACTTGCTGTTGGGCCCCTGCCTATAAGTACCTGTGGCTTTAACCTAAACAATAAAGTTCTTAAAACTATATTTTGCCACATGAGCCCTCTATAAGACAGGACCAACATCAGGTAGCAATGCAGGACTCGCCATAGTTGATATTGTCCTTTAGTGGTACTTCCGTGGCCCCTAACTCTTTACAATTAATCAAATAACCAAAATCAATTGACATGCAGTGGCTAGGGTCCCACAGGAGTTGCCCACTTTGTCTAGTTGGATAGTCCACCTTATCAAACAAGAACACAGTCTTTAGTTTCAAGACAATTGGGCATTTAAATGTCTAAAAACACTAGACTTATGTTACATATTTTGTTGAGTTATGTACTATATTATCCCACATGTTTCCAACGATGTTGAAACCCACAGAAATCTGTAATTTTATTTAGGTAACGGTGCATTTTATCAGTCACCTATCAATAGGGTCATATCCCCTTTTTGCATGTGTCATTGTTGTTGCTGTCAAACAGAACAGAAATTGACTTTTTATCTAATTTTACAAAATGCAATGTAAATGTTTTTTAGATTTTTTAGATAGTGGTTTTTAAATATATAATTTAACCAAATAAAAGATTTTATTTATTGAACGTCTTATCAAAGAAACAAGTTGAGCAAACGTTATCGGCAGCTCGGCTCGCAGCCCCTTCAGGACGTCCTTTGTCCACCGAACGGCATTAGAGAAACACAGATTTTTTTTTTTATTTGCTGTTTTTACTGGTTTTAATCACTGGATTTGTTTGTTTTGGAGAGAAGGAGAACTCTGCAGACAATTCGGCTCCTGAATGATGAACGCTGACCGGTAGAAGCTAACCGGTAGAAGCTGACTGCAATGACGGTGAACAACTCCCATGATTAATAAGTATAATTTAGTGGTAGCCCACTGGCCACAATACTACCTGACCCATCTGCTTTTCGTCACACCAGGCGAGTACATTTACCCTGGCGAAATCCTATTCTGATGTAACCTTAAGGCCAAAACTTTATGGCAGTGGATGCCTGAGCCTATTGACTTTTCAATTAATGTCTTTCAGTTGGTTTGCAAAAGAGGGTGGCACTTATTGAAGACCAAAGTACAAAACTGCCTTACATGTTAAAGGTTAAACTTTGATTTGCATTTAGTATATACCCACTTTTTATCCAGAAGGTCCATAAGAGGTCGGAGGACAGACTCTGCATCCATGGCAGCGTTGCTCCCTTTGGCTGGACCTTTCATCTGAACCAGCTCCTGGTTCATCTGCTTCACACAGTCCTCGATCACAGGTTTGAAACTGTGTGATGAAAAACAACAATCCTTGAAATCCTTTGTTACTGCATCCATATTTCAGACTTTAGCGGTGAGGCAACGTTAAGGGGGTGCTAGCTCACTCCTGCTGGTCCCATTAGATTATTGAAAAGGTGTTTAGAGCAGGGGTGTCCTTTGTTATAGCTGAAATGTTTAGCAACTTGCTGTGCTCGCTAAGCATTGTGCACAGCAAGGGCTCCAGTCAATTATATTTTGAGTGCATGGCTGTCAATAACTAAGCAGTTGTGTAGTACAATTTCTTTGACAGAACAAGACATGAATGGAGACGTTAACCTTAATGAAAATGATCCCACACATTGAGTCCCACTAATGCTCACCTGGAGCCAAACACTCCGCTGAGCTCATCCAGCACTGTGTTGAGTTTATTCTGCAGCTCCTTTAGCAGATCACTGGCCTCTGCATCCAGCTGTCAGTGGAAGACAGACAGTTACTACATCATTACACTCCATACACTATCCCCACACTGACTAGACCTCTGAATCTCTGCCTCAACTGGGGTGGGAGCGTTGTGGGGTTTTGGGGGGACGGCAGGCACAGAGGAATAACCTGCCTCGCTAGTGGCCTCCCACTCATTCTGCCTGCCATCTGTGCCAAGCGATGTTCTGAATACAAATGGATGGCTCACCTCCGAGTGCTGCAATGATGACTGCTTGCCGAGTCATGAGACATGGTGTCAGCAAAGAAGCAGCCAGCTAGTGGTCTCACAAAAGGGAATATTTTTATGCACTACTACGCAAGTTTCAGTGGAGACAGTATGCTGTCAGGCAGCCTCGACATTGTTACATCTCAAGGGAATAAAGCTTACTGTCATTTAGACATAAATCCAGATGTTCCGATACTTGAATTCCTCTGACTGACTTTTTATGTTCAGGAAGAAAATGGTTGCTGCAGGGGAAATTTGTTTGTTGCGCTATGAACTTGCAGTGCAACTTGAGTGCAACTTTTCAGCATTTTGTCATACAGAAGTCGGTGGCTATACTTTGCAATAAGCCTCTTAAACCCATCTGCCATGTGCCTAAATATCTACAGTATGGTAAACTGACAAATCAAACTTGCAATGAACACTTTTCAATACCTTCCCACACAAACACATTTGCAAAATTGATTCACAGTATGTATGTACCCATGCATGGCATGTATTGGGTTTCTGTGGAGCCATATTTATGCATGTGCATGTGATGGTGGTGCATGTTTGTGTTCGTCTGTGGTATTGGGCATGTTCTGAGAAAATGCATTGATGGATATTGGATATTTGTGCTGTGCTGTGTGTGTGTGTGTGTTAGTGCATTTATGTGTCAGTAACTGCATATATGAGTGCATCTGTGTCACTGTTTGTCTGAGTGCTTATGAATTAGATTCGCCACATACAAATGTCCAAATATTGATGTTTTGGATGGGAGTGGAGAACACGTTGCTGAGGCTCAGTGCCTGAGATGGATGTGTGAGGCCAGGCACCGCACCACATGCATTACAGATCGTCATATTAGACCTGATAAGCTTAGCCATGGAGCCGCTCATCTCACACATTGTAATGCCGGATGGCTCAGCTGGGCAGTGGATGTGTACACTACACCTTTTATAAACATTGTTATTCTGCAGACATGCCTCTATCTGCAGCATGGATGGGATAGATTTATATGTATGTGTGTGTGTTCACATGCGTATATGTTCAGCCTGCTGTCACCTCAATGAAAAGGATTGCAGCATGCAAGATTTTTCTGTCACCGAGAAAATTGCCCATAGAGGTTGAAGTTGTTATTTTACTGTTTGAGTAACGGATAACATCTTTTCAAGTGATAGCAGAAAAATACTGTAGGCCTTGGTCTTTTATCAGTTCCCCTTGGCTTGGGGAAAGTTTTAGACTGGGGCTCTAATCTGCAGCCTGGCAGTCTCTGAAATTGAGATTCTCTGTTTTTTTCAAGAACACTGAGTCTTAATGGGAATGCTGGCACTGGAAATTCACCTGGCTGTTAGATAAACCAAGACACCTGTCACCTCACGTGGGAAGAAAATTCCATTCTGACTCTCTCTGGTTTCCAATGCTTTCCAATTTCTACCTGAAGACTGCAATCCTGTCAGACAGGCCCGAATTGAAAGGTAGCCGCAGACATTTCTTTGACTCACCGAGTATGGCGGTCTTGTCATTTGAAAATATCAAAGATTCAGCTTCTGAAATGTCAGGTTAAAGATAAAGTCTTGGATTCTCCCAGAAATGGGACATAATGTTGAGAATAAAATGCTGAAAGGTATTTACATAAATGCATACTAACTACTATGAATAGATCTGGTGTGTAATGTCTTTCATACCCAGAAACTTAAGTTGTCAATATATACAAATATACAAAATTCTTATGCACATATTGTACTTTTTCAATATGGTAATTAAACTTTATGCAACGGAAACATCAATTTTGTAATCTATGGAGCACCTGGCTCCTCCATGGCAGCTAGTTTCACTCAACACTAATGAACATCCAGTGTACAAACTCTCCCCTGGCTGACGGCCTATCAACAGCAGCCCAGCTTTGCTTCCCTTTGCCTGTTTCAACAATACAATATCTACTCACTGGCAGGCTGTTATTCTGAAACATACATTGTCCTAAACAGTGGCAAGTAAATAAAGGTTTAATAAACCACCATCTCTAAAGTGAGAAAGGCATATTAGCAAACAGGGCCGACACCCAAAATAAAGCCTGATACCAGTCTGGGGAGTTAGTCCATGATTATTCCATAAATGTGGGCACTGTAAGAGATTATTGCTAATCTCTGTTATTGGTAATGCTATGATAACAACTCTTGGTAATTACATTGGCTCTCTGGGAGTTAATTGCTGATAGGGAGCTATTCTGTAACGAATAGGCTACTGTGCTGAGAGGAAACTAATGGAAATCTTTCACCTGAAATACACCTTGGCTGTATAATTAGTATTTAATAAAAAATTACTTACAGCCCTTACAGATAAACTTGGTTGTCCATTAACAATGAATACTCATAATTCTACTTTCTGAAGGGATGTAAAGACTTCTGGTGTCATTATTCTTCAAACAATAATGGCCTGGGAGTGATCCAGGTCTCGATCTGCTAACTGGTAGGAAGGTAGGAGCACCTCAGCTGCGGGCACAGCTGGAGAGATTTGTAAGTGTTTGAGAAGCTCATTAAACACGGTCTGAAAAATCCTGTCTGAAGCATTTGTGGCTGCAGCCTGGGGAATGGATAGAGATGATCAAAACCACAGCCAGCGACTTGGTGAGCCTCTGACTCCGCTCTTTGCATCAAGAAAAAAAAAGGGGGAACGACGAACTAAAATAAATATTGCACTTCTAAATTAGCCATGGATAGAAAAGTGGCGGACAAGAAAAAAAGGCAAGCTAAAAATAAGGATGGGATCGGGTGGGTTTAGCCACTATCCCCAGAGCGCCTGGGATGGTGAGCTTGAGCAGCCTGTCCAGAGGCGTGATGGGTAATTCAGATTCCGTATGCTCCATGGCACATGCTGCTGGAGGGGGTGGGG
>NW_023339663.1:20994410-21078466 GCF_004916995.1 Morone saxatilis | reverse complement strand
GGTGGGGTGAGAAGCATAGGAGCGTAAGGGATGGCGGGGAGGCACAGGGGGGAGGGGGCGTGCTTTTTTCGTATCATTCGGTTAATGGTGGGAAGGGGTGTTGACGAGTCCTATTGCACACACCTTACAGAAGGACACAACCCCCTCCTCCTGGAGACAGAGAGAGAGAGCACAGAAAGGAAATGGGGGGGAAAACAGAAGACACAACGACAGGAGACAAAACGCAAGGCAAGACAGGCGTTAGATACTGGAGAAAAACATGCGTGTAAGTCATAAGAAGCTGTGGCTGCTGCTTCTCAGGTTAGACTGACAGACTGACAAGTCGACAGGGAACAAGTCAACCCCAACACAGATTTATAGGGTTTTAACTCATTATTTACAAAAAGGCAACACATGTTATACACGGGGGGATTGGAGGTAGGGAAAAAATGATGGGGTACAAAGGAAGTTATTGAGGAACTGTAGTAGAGGAAGTTGAGAAGGTGATACTAGCAAACTGAACTTCATGTCAGATTAGTCTATGAGATGGTTAAGTATAGAACTGCAGAAAGGATTACAGCACATCACTTCTGAGGTCAATTCACTTTCATTTCATATAAATGTCATCTGAAATAATCATTTACATAATCATGACACAGCATTTATTTCACAGCAGGGCACTGGTCTAAAGATGGAGGTTTAAGCCTACATATTAATTGGTATCAACCCCACCAAAGAGTCCTTTAGCAAGACACTGAATCCTTTGAAGCCCCAGGCATGGTGTTCTTTAGGTAACCTTGTGGTTTGACTTTCCAGCCCAAGGACGCAGATTAATTCAATATTGTATTATAAAAATATATTATATGCCAAAAGAGGATAGAAGATTTCACATGAATGAATGTGAATGCCTCAAAACTTCCCACAGACATAGCAGACAGATACACTTAGGTAGGCACAGACCTGTTTGCCACCCATGGACTCAAACATCTTCTCCAGCTGGACACGGAGCTGCTGAATGTTGTTGAGGAGGATGCAGGGCTGCAAAAATACAACAATTAATACAACTGATTGTTTTGTACAGTACAGTGTTTGATTCTACATGTGACAAGAATGTTTTAATTGTTACAGCTACAGCTCAAAAATCTGTGAGCTTAAGAGTGGCCCATATAATTGAAAACACACAGTAGAGCGTCAAATGGGTAAGAACAGTCAAATCAATCAGTTTTGATTTCCTGACACATCATCTATACAAAGATGCAAGGTTTCTGCACGACATCGACAGTCAGCGGGGAAACGCAATACATAATACAAGAGGGAGAGAAATGTCTGCACTGAATATGTCAGGCATTATCGATTCTTAGCTCCACAACAAGTTTAACAGATGACAGACATTAATCACACTGCTTTTTATGGAGACTGTGAGTAATTCTTCAGCGTTTTCAGCCAGTCACATATTATGGGCATTATCTGCCCAAAAAACAACTGACAAACATACAACACCCCAAAATTATGATAGTGGTAATGGATAGTACTAAAATGATCATTCTGTGCCCCACAGGAGAAGGATGATTGGTGTCTTTGAATCCACAAAGCAGCCAATAGTGTCTCTGTGGCAGCACATAATGGCTTGCTCTATAGTAGATTTATGAGCATATGTGTAGGGGAGTGATTATATATTCTAAATCTGAATAAAAGCAATGGAGATTTCCCTCAGCTGCATATTTTTTAACTCGAGAGAGGGTGAAAAATATAGAATAAAGGGTTTGTTCTACTAACACTTAAACTGGATATATTGTAATCTATCAGTTAAATGCCATGGGCTGTTATGATTTTAGTCAGGACTGCAGATAAAAAAGAGAAAAAAAAGACAGCTATTGCACAGTGGCTGATTTATTGATTTACAGTATTCATTGGGGCAATGATGTTTGAATATGGAATGCTAAGCTAACAAATCTCTGCAAATTTCCAAAGATAAATATAAGGGTACACAAAATGATTACTGAAATCTTCGCTTATAAAAACTTTTTTTTATTATTATTTATGTCAAATACTGTATACTCTGAACCCCCTTAGGCTTTTAAAAATCCTTCAAGCAAACAGAAGCTGAACTGAACTGAAATGTTGACCACTGATGCAGGGATCAAAAGTAGACATTGATTTGATGTAAGGGGTCTACTGCTCTCTTTTAAAGTAAGTTTGTTTTGGTGTTAAAGCCAACACACAGTTCGCTCTTGCTAAAAAATAGCTATGATATAGGTAATATAGTGTATATGTGACAGTATAACAAATTAGTGATTAGGTTCATTATTATGTAATCCTGACACTCTTCAACTCCATCTGCCTCTTATATCCTTTTTCCATCATCTGTCTGCTCAGCCCTGTCTTGAGGAGGGAATTTCATGTTTTCTCTGGGTCAATTGTAATGAGCCTGTCAACACTGTAAAGAAACATCTGCCTCCTTCGCTCATACCCTGTATGTTATCACTCACTTCAACTTCAAAGACTACTGTAGATAATTGGGCCACTCTGAAGGCTCCGCATTTAGTCATCCGTCACATTAAACAATGGACAGAGAGCCCAGAAAATACCAATGACTTTTCCCTATCAGCGGTGGGCTGCGAGATGAATAATTGCATCTCGTTTAATAGAGACACTTTGTTAAGTGCATTACAGAAGACGGGGCAGGGCTTAGCATAGAACAGACTGTGCTGCTATCTGAAATGTTTTCCACCTGGTCTCCATGCAAAACACAGTTAGGGACAGTCATCATGACACACCATCTGACTTAATGTATTTGCATTTCGACCAAAAAAAAAACAACTCAATGTAACCTTTGCTATTAACATTTACATGCTTTGAGTGGGCACTTACCACATTCTCCTTACTCAAATACAATGGAAAGTCCTTGGATATGATTGCAGCATATTGCAGAAGAACTTTGTTGATAGTCTGTAGGGAGGGAGAGTGACAGTTTTATAATTATAGTTTGTTTGCTGTTCGATTATTCAATTTTTGGGACTCACTGAAAAAATTTAAAGCAGTCACAACCTAATAACAAGATAATATCGAACAGAATTAATAGACCACAGAGTCTCCTTAGATCAATGGCAAACTCTTTAACTGTGAGTTATTACTCCCCACAGGAGTATTCAGGGTTCACTGCGGGGCTTTTCCAAAGAGCCTGACCTTCGCAAAGCGGCACATTAAGTGAGCCAGAGCCTGTGGGTTTGGACACTCCAGTTTCTTTATAATCTCAAAACTCTGGTTTAGTTGAGTGAACACATCCACAACCGAACAGGAAAAGAGGGCGTGCTCCGAAGTTTGTTGGAACTGTTGCAAGAAAGAGAGAGAGGGACATGAGGGTAGAGACAGCGATGGAGGTTATAGGTTATATATTTACAGTACTATTGACATGGCAAATTATGTAGATTCAAATAAGCATCAATCACATGCTTCACTGTTCAGTTTAAAACATAACATTTTAACTTCACCAAACTGTATAGTGCTATGCAATGCTTTTATTTGTTTAGCTGCAAGAAACGTCATAAAACATATGCATCTTTTTATTCAGATAGTGTTTTTTACGGTGTGAAATTTCCTTTATCCCCCACACTGTCTTCCTTGAGAGGTAAATTTGGTGTTAGCAGGGTGTCCTTGTGAATAAGACAGCAGTCTTAAGTGGATCAGTTGGCTAAATATAAAGCTTCATATTGAGAAATAATTCAGTGCTATACTCACTCCGTCTTTCTTGTCCCTTTCCAGTGCTCCATTGAGGAAATCCATGGCAACGTCCTCATTCTCATCAAGCCACTGAATGACAAATGGCTCAAACCACCTAGAAAACAAAAAGCCTTCTATCATTGATGGGTCAAATCATAGTTGGAAGTATTTTTTAGCATTGTGGTTCATCTCATCTCTCCGGAGTGCCAGAGGTGTCAGGCTTTACCATATGAGGCTTTTTATCTATTTAAACATTTTAGGGGAACCATTGTATTTAAGGGAGATCAATGAACATTGATTGTGTTAAACTCCTGAAAAGACCAAGCAGACTTCAGTGTCATGTTGGCCAAGGCTGCAATTCATGCAGGCATTGATATTAGGTTTCAGTTTGTGGACGGACAGATTAGACTGCGAGGCTCAGACAGAGGACAGCAAAGGACAGGTCAGGCTGGGACGGATGAGTCGGGTAAGGAAGTACATGTGTTAGTGGAATAATAATGCTGTTCTTTCTGTTTCACTTTGCCATTTCCTTGTTTAATATAGTGCCTGAACGTGTCCTCAGAGCAACGGATGTCCCCCCAAAACTGCTTTGTACTCTGGCTAAGGGCATCTGCATGAAAGCCAATAAATAAGGTGGGCGTGGACAGAGAAAGCGAAGAGAGACAGGCAGACAGAAGAGAAAGACAGTGTGTGTGAAAATGTGTGTGTTTGTATGATGTGTATGCCTCTAGAAGAATCAATCCTGCAAAAGATGGTGTTTGAGTGACAGTGTCGGAGAGGGGGAGGGTGAGTCATTACTCTGATTGTAACTGGCGGGATGGGAGAGGGCACTGCTTTCACTACTTGCATTACACGTGTTTATATTGCAGCTATCCCTGCTTTGCTGCACAATTATGCATGCACAACGGAAAACAGGAATATGTGAAAAGAAGAACAAAAACATACTTTTAGGCTATAAATTTGTTTTCTCATCCAAAACATTTATGATCAGCTTGTTTAAAGTCTTGCCAGTACAGATTATACGAACATGACAGTTTTACAGATTATTATAAGACAAGTATTGTTCACATAGTTGGCTATTACGGGAAACGTTCTCCTTGGTACTGAAATATGATTTCAATTGTATTCAAAATGATTTAAAAGTTATTAAGTAATACAAATAAACAAATTTGCTGTGGACATTTTTTTTTCACCAGGATACAGAACAGTTTCCTACAGAGTTCCACAGAGATTGTTCTTTGGGACCCTTATTTTGTGTCATTGTTAATGATATTTACTTTACTTCATTATGAGGATTTTTGTAATTTTGTTTGGCCAATGACAAAAACTATTTCTAATCTGGTAAAGATGGGCAACAATTAATGGCATAAATGAACACTGACATGTGTAATGTTGACACTTGTTGAAAGTAAACGAATGATCTGTATTTATCGTAGTTTGTTCAAAAGTTAACTAAATTAAATCACGAGGCAACTGAACACATTTTTTTAACATTTACCTTTTTTTCCTCATTTCTCAACTCTAAGGCAGTCAATCTTTTCCTTTTAGTTTCCTGTAGCCAAGTTTGTTTTAACTTGTTACAGGCACTAATTAATCACATGCAATTTTAACATGTTGTCTCTGCTACTACTATTTAAAGAGATATAAGAGATATGTATAAATGTATCCCCCCCCCCCCGAATATCCCTTAACAGTGCATCTGCATACTTCTGTTCATGCAGTAATGTATGTCTGTGTGCATTTTTATGTCTCTCTGCGTGTGTGTGAAAATCAGAGGACACTTACAGAGAATATTCAGGCGAAACACCCTTGAAGGCTGGCAGGTCACGGACGTACTCATTATGGAACCATTTGACTTTGAAGTGAAGATTCATGTATTCAGTACTTTTGCATAGGCGGTGCTTATCATGTTCTGTAATGCAGATTAAAACATGAGAAGCATACATGTTAGCATACACCGCACATTAACTGAAACCACAATTCTTGAACAATCTTACACATAGGAGGGCATGTTAAATTGTAGGGCAGCATGGCGACATCTAAGAAAGTCTATAATATAGTAAATGTCTTGCAGGTGCCCTGGACAAAAACAGCACCTCAGGTTCTTTGAACAGCTTCTTCCCTCAAAAAAACAAGCACAAGCAGAGACTCACACATACATTGCTTTTAATCTGACATCTTAACAGGCTCAGCTATGTACAGCCTTTAGCTATCAAAGAATAAGAAAATAAAACTGAGCCTGTGAAATTCACGTCCAACTGCCTTCAAAAGAAAGTCATGAATGGTTGCAAACAAACTGAAGCTAAAATGGATTAGACTTTCATGTCAGCTGACATGGCTTCTAAGTCATTTAGTCCAGCTCAATGTACATTTCAGAACAATTAAGGACACTCAAGGACACTTAGACAGCAGGAGGAGCAAGGGATTGAACTGACACTTTCTGAGTAATGCACACCCACTCTACCTCCTGAGCCACAGCCACCCCTAGCTTTGTCAGTCCACATTTGTTAATATAGAAAAGTAAGGCACACCAAGAGTTGTAGTGAGGTTCTGATCACTGGAAGTAGACTTGAGAGTAGGAGAAGTGTGTAGTGTTGCACACTCTGGCTCCAGTATTTCTCTTTCAAAATCTGTTGATCTTAAAGAAGACTGGAGAGCCAAAACATCAAGCTAAATAAAAAAGGAGTTCACATTTGTTAACATTACAGTGTTGTGGTAACACATAGGCATCATCATCTGCAAAGAACAGTTACATTGTAAATGCATCACAAACCTCAGTTACTCGAGGCAATTCCCCATGCTCTCCCTCTCCCTGTCTCACTCCACTCCTCCCTGTGTGTGTCTGAGCCACTCTCTGTGAAAGTTTCACACTTTTGTCCAACCTTTTCCTTCTCATTTTGAGTTTTTTGTGTACATCTTATTCAGTATGCAAATAGCCGTACAAACCCTTTTTCTATGGCAGTGTGAAGACATCTATTTTTGATTACAGTTTTCTGCAGATAAAATGTGGGAGTGGTGAAGTTTCATCTGATCATAAAGGCTTATTATTTTCATGCCAGGTGTGAACTCCAGTCCACAAGCCTTACACAGGGCTAAAGAAGCAGGGAATTCAAATGAGTATGATGGATTTCTTATTAATTGTACAGCAGGTGCTCATAAATACAAAGCAGAAATAAAGACACACATATTCACACACTCTTTTGCAGATACAACATACTGTACATTCACGCCACATCAAAGACTTCTAAATCCACACATTGCACCCTGGCTGTCGAGCCTTAATCCTGATAAGAACCTTGGTGCTTTCTCTGATGAATAGTGCAACGCTTGCCAGCCTACACTCCTCCCTAAGCTCAGAGGAAAATATTTACATATGTGTAATTAACATAGTTACCTGTAGATAATATATTCAAATGCACAAAACAATATTTCACTCCTTAGAATGAAGAAGACACTGAGCGCTCCACTTTTGAAACTAAGGTTAGACTGCACTTAACAAAAAAAACTTGACATTAAAATTAAAATTACATTGGCAGGCAGTCATATACAAAATGTACTGTATGTATGTTGAGGTGTAAATTTAAATTACGGCTTAATTTAAAATTAGCATTAAAGACAATCTATTGTATGGTGTTGGTATCTCCTACAAACATGTCGATATAGCAGAAACAGTGGGTGTGAAAATGTATACCGCATAATACTATAGAAGAAAAAGTCTATAGTTGCCATAGCAACCATGCCTTAACACATACTGTAGGTAACAGAAAATATGATGTTGATAAGCAGAAAAACACAGTACTGGTCACAATGACAGAGAAAATGTCTCTGGGAAATGCATTACAAAAACAGCACAGAAGAAACCTATTGAAATATCTCTTAATATGAGAAAACCTTTTTTGTGTTGGCCAGCCTGTCAAGTCATTTTCTCCACTGATACAGTAAATGCCTGAGGTGGAGTTTGTACATATAGATTTTAACATCTTGTCATAAATCCCAGGAGCAACACTAGGGGACTGTTTAAAGTATTGAAGATAACTGATATGAAAAGCCACAATGATCCCAGCACCTCACTGTTATTTTCTTCTGGAGCTGAATACTGGAAAATGGCACGGATCACAGGTTTCATCTACACCTCACCTTCATGGCAGAAGTGGTTTTGATGGCTGAAATTGCAGAGGGATTTAAGGTATCACATGGATTCACCTGGTCAGTCTATGTCATAGACAGAGCAGGTGTTTTAAACACTGTGAATATTGAGCCGAGGTTGTTTTACTAGAGAAGACCTGCAGTTATTCTGCCGCAGAGCCTGCGTAAAACCTGATCAGAGGAATCCACTGTGGCAGTGCCACTTTAATAACTGAGCTGGCACCGCAAGGCAGCGCATACACATATAGGATGGACTGTCATGTACACACATACACACACAATCAGTTTGTCAACCTTTCTGCCCTAAGCTTTGACTGCACACACACCCTCGCTGTCACACAAAGGAAGCAGATGGAGGTCAGTTGGGAGACAGAAAAGTAAAGGTCAGCAGGTGTTTTAGCTGGGTGCTGCCAGCCAGGTTCTGCTAGCTTGCTACGTGTGAATGTTGGCAGGGTCTGTGTGTCTACATTACACCCTCTCAAACACATGTACTGTATACATAGCTACATAATCAATGTAATAAGTTTCTGTCCAAAATAGGAACTTGTTGCTACTGCTTGACTAGAATGCTTCAATGATTCACATAATCCCCATCTTCATATATGAATATATCACTGAGATATGCACATCAGTAAAAAGAACAACAGGGTCAAAAGTTGTTGTTGTTTTTTCTACAGATATTGTACTAGACATAAAATCTATGAAAGGAGAGTAATTTACTATAACAAGACTATGTACATACAGCAAGTTTGAGTAACATAACATATACATATAACAATAACATAACCCTGTTACATGTACACGTTCTTACAGTAACATCAACGAATTGTACTTATAATTGTGCAATTCTTTCTTTACTAATAGTCGGGCTAAAAGTACAACATTTGTTCTACCTTTAGTAGAAAGTTCATTCAAAGTGGAAATGTAACTCTCCTGTAGATCATGGCTGTTATATGACTGTTATATGTCTAAATGTCTTGTCTGCAAGTGGTAATGTTGCCCTGATGGTGGCACTAGAGTAATGGTCAGGGTCACCAAAGATATTTGCATGCATACTTAGAGGAACTCAATTTGATACCAAAGTGTCTTGGAACAGCATGAGGAGTAAGCACCATTGTCTTAGATCAGCATTACTAAAGCATTGGCTATTAAGTACAAATATACTCTAAGACACAAAGGTCTATATTATTTGTAACTACATTTCATTCACTGAATGGAATGGTTCATTGTGCCAGCTTAATATTCTGCATCAACATTTTTCTTTCAAGCTTCAAAATCTGTGGTACGAAGATAGAAATATCTGCCATAGATTCAAAGAGCGTTTAGTTCTTGAAAAGCTTTCGTCTTTCAAAACTCTTCAGTTTGGGCGTCATAAAGCTCATATCCTCTCTCTAGAAATGGAAGCAGAGAACGACAGAATGAGCTTCTTTGCACTCTGAATGAAAGCAAAGGGTATAATTTTCCATTCACTGGGTCCTATGTGATTGTTTGAATAGAGGAGATAGAATCTGAGGAAAATGAGGCCATAGGGGGCAGTGTATTAAAAAAATACTGTAATAAAACGCACAGAAGCTGCCTGATTTCAGAATGAGTCATCTGTTTTTGGGTTTGTTTGTTTTTTTAGAAAGTTGCTTTACATTTTTTTTCTGAGAATTCCAGCTGAAAATGTTGGAGGCGATTCATCTGTTTTCAATATAGTTAAGGCTAATTACTGTTGATATGATATATACTTCAATATGATAAATTCATAATTTATCATTCACTGAAGAATTTCACTTCCATGACAGTAATTATTTTGTGATGTGTGTTATGTGTCAGATTTTTCCAACTGGGCAATCAGTCATTTTGGAAGGTAAGTCAATTCATATTTATTTATACTGTGCATGCAAATCCAGCTTCTTGGAGCCTCCTCGTGGTGTCACATGGATTGTCACATTCAAAATTCAAAAGCTTTTATACTGTGTCTGTGCAGGCATGTGCATGTTTGAATGTGTGCTATTCTTCGTAACCCCATAAAGACTGGGGCAAGCAGCGCTACAATTACGCATGCTTTATCCTTATTGGTATTTTTGTGCCCTGCTCTTTGTGAATGATGCAAAGGATTGAAGAGAGACACAGAAATACAGCAGTGGCATGCAAATAAGGTAACACATGTGGACAGTGCACTGAGAATAATAATTTAAAGACCACTATATTTACTGCATTGTTAATATGTGGAACATGTTCAGATGACTGACAATTTCTTCAACTAGTTGACATATTTTGACAAAGAAAAGGCAAATCTAATGTAATTATAGCAGGAATGCCAATAAGGTTTATTCAGTAGTGAGCTCAAGACAAGTAGTTTGTCATCCAAATAGTGCTTCATCCACAGTTTCCACTTCAAAGAAAGTGAAGCACAGGCTACCACAAAATAACCATGAGGGTCTTCTTTACACATCGAACTAGAGTTATAACTCTGTTTTATGCATTGCAAACCACAACACTTAAACTCCCTTACCAGCCTTTCCTATCCTCTCTTTATATTTTAAGCCAAATGTATATTCGCACCTCGCAACTCTCCACTTCCTGGAAAACACTACTTTGCCGGGAGAAGCCAGTCTGGCCTCTCTTCTTCATTTAGTGAGACATTTTCATTACGGGCAATTGTCATTGGCACAGCTGCTTAATAGTTAATGTGACTGGCTGAGAAGATAATGATTAATCACCACACCCATCCTATTTATATTCCACTTCACCCACACTTTTGCTAATATATATAAAACATAAACAAAAGTATCTATGCGCTCTTATTGTCTGTATGCACATGACCTAGCATTGCAATCAGGCCAGTAAACTAGACCCCTTATATCCATGTGTGCATGCTTGTGTGTGCGCATCTGTGCATGTACACGCCATTGTGTGTGATTGTGTGCGTGTGTGTGTGTGTGCGTGTGTGCCTCTGTGCCCTGCTGGTGGTAAACAGCGTGGTTCTGTCCTGAGGGAGGAGTAGGCTCAAGGTCCCTGGTGAGGATGTCATCCTGTCTGACTCGGCCCACAGGGACAGACAAACTCACAGGAGACTCACTCACTCTCTGCCTCATTGATTTAAATGCCGTGGATATTATGATTAACTGCAGCAGTTCACCACAGAATTTCCATCCTCAAATTACCATTCAGTGATATTCACTGAATGGTAATCTATAGGAGAGTGTGCTTGGACAGATTCACTTGAGACAAAGGAAAGGCTAGAGGACCAGAACGGCATGCCAAGGCCAGTATAGCTCTCTTTGTGACATAATTCCTTCATCTTGGCTTCTGACCCAGTTCTGTCAAAGGGCTTCCTAAGCTGTATCGCAGGGGCCTACTGACACAGCTCTGCTATAACACCAGAGCCCACAGAGACACTAACTGCTGTTGATGTGGCTCAAACATAATGCATTTGGACACAGCCAAACCTAAGACTTACTAATGAAAGAGCCCACTCTGGTTCAGTGTAGTGAATCCCTATTTAAGTGTAATTTTTACACTCTGATTTAAAATCTGTACACACATTTATAATCAATATTTATTTTTATCAACTTTATGAATACTTTAAAATAAAAAATTGTACAATGATTTCTTTAAGACAGGGAATTTACAAGACCCATATATAAAAAAGGTTGATCTGTGCATTTTCAATAATTCCAACCCACAACAATGCAGCACAAAATTTCCTAATTTCCAACCGATGGGAAAGTCGTGAAATCTTTTACACCAGATGATTATCCTTTTTTAACTGCACTAACCAAATTTTTTTCAATTGATGGAGAGAATTTATTAAGTATTTATGAGATCTGCATGTCTGAAATCAATGCACCACCTGCATGGCTCACTCAGCGCTTTATAAATCAATATAAAAAGCCATAAGCTGTTAGCTGAGCCCAGAGAGATCAGAATTGAGTGTGCTGTGCAATGCTGAATACTGAAAAACAGCATTAGAGGCTAACAGCTGGAGAACAGGCTCGCTTATTAAAATCACACTGCAGGACAACACCCAACCTTTAGCCATTCCCAAACCCTGTAAACAACGTCTTTCTGTGGAAACAAAACTCTCCTTGAAGAGGTACATTAATTGAAAAGCAATTAAAATATTCTATGGAGTGAAGCTGTTCCAACAGGCTGAATATGAGTTAATGGGCTGCTGGAGCATTGGATCTTTAATGACATGCTCCAGAGACCACGGCCATTAAACAGCTATACAGTGGATATATAGCATGTACTGTACAACTTTATCAAACAAGTCTAGAAGTAGCACTACTTTTTCTGCTCTTGATAAGGAATCCTTGTTTGTTGCTAAAACACAATGAAGTTATTGATATTAACCCTTTATTAAGACACATGATTTGATTTTGGTGCCATAAGGATCTCCTCTTTTATCAGCGAGTCATCTGTTTATATAAGTCTATCAAAACTAAATTTACTAACTAAAACTACAGAGTGCCCTTCTGAGTATTTATTATATAGGTAAGAGTGAAAGCATTCATGAGAGAGATTTCAGCCACAGCCATTTACTCACATCCTCCTCCTCCGTTTCCTATTTCATCCTCTTGCTTTTTGCCTTCCCTCCTACCTCTCTCTTTTTCTCTCCCTCTTACACATTCAGAGATTCACACAGAGATGCTAAAATTAGCAGCATCCATTTCTGCACCAGCACTGCCACCAAAAGCCTCCGAGCAGGAAGCAGAGGATGCATCAAAGACTTCATTAAGTAATGCACATTCACATGCATGCACACAGATGCACATACACCGGATTCCTCTTTTATTCTCATTCATTCTTTCTTACTTTTGTGCACAACTGAACACTTGGCATGCACAGACACACAAACGGAGAAACATAGACTGACAAAGCAGGACATTCTGGCCCGCCTCCTTCAGGGTGTCTCTGTCAGCCGCCCTGCCAGTTTTGTGTGCCTTCTTATGTAAACAGGTCACTATGAGTTACTTCCATTCGTCTGACTGAGAAAAAAAAAAGACAGTAACGTGGACTGGCTCAGTACACCTACTCCTACCCTCTCATTATAGTCATTTATTGTGTAAAAGCACTAACAGTACATGCACAAATTAAGTAATATGAACATACATACTGCAGATGCAGATTACAGATCTGAGCTTGCATAGACATACGGCATTCATTTGTGTACTTTTCTGCAGCTTTTCTATTGATCATCTCAGTCTGACATTATTATGGGAAATATGACAATAGTCAATTAAAGCTTTCTTCCTGTGATTACACAGGTTTATTTTACATACATGTTCTCTTCTGTAGCCACACTTTTCTGGAGCTTTAGCACAGACATAAATTTATGTATGTTCCAGATAAATGTATGTGTCTATGACCAGCCCAGTATAAAACTATTTACTTTTCCATTAAACTCCACTGATCATTCATTTGGGTAATGTTAGCTTACAGTGCAAATATTACTCTGCATGTCAGTGTTATCAATTGAAGATCAAAAGATCTCAATCAAATGATTCAAAAAGTCATTAGCTCCACTTCTATCTTCTTGAGAGTATGGCGAGTGTCTTCCAGTGCAGCATGACACCATTTAAAAGTTGTAAGGCCCAATGTGTTACTGATTTAAACTGCAAAAATAAACATGTAATGTATCTACTATACTATCTGATATACAGTCACTTTCTTATGATGGTAAATTACCACAAGCTGGGTAAACTTTTAGCAGGTGGATTTAGGTGGGGCATTTTTACCTGTAAAATGTGTTTGATAATACGTAATGTGATTCACACCAACATCATCCACTTGTGAAAGTGATATGTAGCCAAACTGGTTACACATCAGCAATGTATTATGAGGCACAGAACAGAAAAGTCAGACATTAATGTCAACGTATCACACATCCAAGCATTTTAAAGATCCCCATCATCATCATCATATACAGCATCAAAAACACACTATACTCACATACTTGGGATATTAAGTGTGAGTAATACACAGGATCAGTCAATAAAAGTGGGCTTTCCAAGTTGCAACTGGCACCATCTGTTTTTTATGTGGTTTTACAATCTATACAGTAAAACGCATTATGTGGTTTACAATGTGCATGTTTGCACCACAATGTTGAGGTTTATGAGCTGTCAAACTCTCCTTCATTTAACTACTTGCCTGTCTCCACCAAACCAAACCTAGAACTTCCACAGCCAGTAGGACCAACACGAAATGAGCAATAATTCATACAAAGTGCTCCTTTGAGGAACATGACAGTCATGTCCTCCTCCAGGCACGTGTCACTGTGGGCAGGCAGTGATGTACTGACAAGAGGAGGCAAGAGGAGGCAAAACAGGGAAAGAGGGTACAGGCTCAAGGAGCGAGAAAGAGGGTATGTGACTGAGTGCATCCATGATTATTGTCTCTTTTTGTAACATGGACAACCTCAGGCAAATTAGACACACACACACACAAACATACACACTGCCCAAACCTGCTGTGACAGCAGTCAGTAACACCCTAGGTGGTCACATGCCCAGCTGCCCTAAACTCAAATATGCACACATACACCATAACCACAACTGCACTCTGTCTCACTTTTTATTAATCTACTCAACTCTGTATATTATCCCTCATAAAAGTCTAAGGATCTAAATTGTTATTGTACTATGAAGAAACTGTGAAAATTATAAACCTATAGTGTTGCTTTTGTTTAGGTAATTATTTGAATGAGTTTTCAGTGGTTTAATAGCTTGCAGAATAAACTTATGTTGCCTTTTGCTGATGACACACTGTTCTCTATTAAAATCAAACAATATTTTTTTCTTCTTTTCTCTGCACTTCAAAAAGCATTTTATATCCTTCATCAACAAAGTATTATAACTCCAAATACATCATATTCACCAATAGAAAAAGTACCATCTTAATTTATAGATATCCATCTTATTAGGATGCGCGAACCACCTCAGCTGGCTGCATTCGATGCAAAGGGACAGCGACTCTACTCCGAGCCACTTCTATCTATCTTTCCAAGTTCCTCACCCCATCTCTAAGGCTGCGCCCACCCACTTTCAGCTTGTGTCTGCAATCTCAATCTTTTGCTCACTACTCAAATTGTATGGCCATAGGTGAGGGTTGGAACCAAAATCAGCCGGTAAATTGAAAGCTTTGCTTTCCAGCTCAGCTACCTCTTTACCATAACGGTCCAGTACAACGCTGCCATCACTGCTGATGTCGCACAAATCCGCGTGTCCATTTCATGCGCCATTGTACCAACAAGAACAAGATCCTGAGATACTTAAACTCCTTCACTTGGGGCAGCAACTCATTCCCAACCCAGAGGGAGCAATCCACTGTGTTCCCATAGAGAACCATGGCCTCAGACTTGGAGGTGTTGACCCTCATTCCATGTTGACCCACACTCGACTACAACCCACCCCATTTTGACATTCCCAAACTGAACATCCTCCTTACCCCGGCTGCACCTTTAGAGCCTGTCCTTGAATATCACAAACAGGATTTCAGAGTATTGCATTGCCAGATGATGAAACAAGGTTAATGTGATGAATCATTTTCAAAATACTTTTTCTCTTTAGGGCAACGGAAGGAGATGGTGTAACAAGTAACAACATTCTATTTATGACAGAAGGCAATGGATGTCTAAAAATATATAACATTACCACTAGAGTGAAATAGAGGCTACTGATAGTCTGCTGCCTCCTTTTTTTTCAGTAAATCCTACACCAAGGCATCATACTTCATTTTACAAGAATATAGTTAATGTTAAAAATGATACATGCCGAATCATAAAAAAAGGTTAGGATAAATGATTTAATGTAAATCTTAGTTCACATAATCCAGATATCTTCCTGCTGCTTTATAGCTCCTCATTACCTCACTACAGAAATGCATGTCCATCTGTGGATACACACCTAGGAATCTACACACATCTCATTAAAATGTAATAGATGGGTACATTGATATGCATATTAGTCCATACACACTCTGTATCCCAAAAGCAGATTACATTTAAAACCACCTCATACCTCACAATCTATATGCTTCATCTTGATGTGTATGTGCTTACAGCTTTGCCGTGACTATTGGCACCTGGTCACCATAGCAACCATAGTTTAGCATGGAGAAATCAGCAGGTATGTGCTGTGTATATGAGGATAAATCACCAATAAGCTCTTTTGGTGCTTCTCTGCCTTTTCTCTTACACACAGTCTAAAGAGCATTCCCAATCTTTGACCTCAATAAAATCTGAGATTCTCTTACTGCTCCCTCTCAACCTCTTCTATCATCATTAAATGAACAAATGTTATGCTCTCTGTCATGACTAGTTCAGGATAGAGATGGTTCACAGGTCCAACGTAGACCAGGCAAGATATGTATGAAAACACACTGTTACATCAACCTACCAACCACAATTCCTTATATGAGGTGCAACACAGTTGCTCTGATTTTCAAAATAGTGATGCTAAATACAAATTCCTTCATAGCACACAGGAAAAGTTTTACTTTGACATGAACTGATCACAAAAACAGGAAGAATTTGGTAACCATGTATAGTGTGTACTGCATACTAATGTCATAATTGCATGATTCCTGGGTAATAAAGCTCACAAAGCCTCATTGCTTTTTTGAGACATGACTGTGTCCCTGCTGAGTCTTTAAGTGCAAACACATACATACACACACACACACACAGCCATTTTAACATGCATTCACAACCCCAGTCCCATTAATTCCCTTTTGCATTCTGCCTTCCCATCATAATCTGATATCCTGGGGGTTTGATCCAGAAGCCTCAAACCTTAAAAAACAGCTAGTTCAATAACCTCCAGGAGGCATTTGCTGCTTGGGAGGAAAGCTGGAGATAGAGGGGGTGGAGATTGAAGTCAGACCCCACGTTAAAACGAGGCACATCTGTCTTCCTGCCAGCAGAGCAGATCTGAGATTTATTGCTTGATCACTGTGAGTCTTTGCTGTCTTTAGAAAACAACTTACTCGTGTTAACAAAGTAAACTTTTGAAGATTACAAGAATACTAAATGTGAATACACTTTTTCTTATCCACTGTTTAAATTGGGTGCAATATGGCTGCTACAGAATGACAGATTTAGACTTCATGCTAGATTACAGATTGAAAATCACATAGTTTATATGGTGCGAAATTTCCTTTTCATGTCTCTACCCTGTGAACTGCAGGGAATTCTTCTTATATACTAACTGCAATATACAGTTACAATTAATATAACAGGTTTGTGTTATTTAAGCCATAACAAGAATAGAAAACAATTAGTACTTTAGCGACTGTTTGTAATAATGGGCAGAGCTTCCTGGTCTGTGAAGTGAAGCCAAAGTAGAAGTGTTGCATTCTGCATAATTTCTAATGGCCAGTAGGGGGCAGCTTTATGGAAAAATTACCCTACTTCTCACGTGATTTATTAGCTCAGTAAACCATTTCCTAATGCATTTATGGTCTCATTCGCTATGTTTAAGTCTTCTTCCATATAGCATGATGTTCATTTTGTAAATTATGGTCAAGTAAAATAGGCAATAAAGCAGGATCTGCTTTAGGGCGTGGCTACCCTGTGACTGACAGTTTGTTCACAGTGAAACTCACACCAAACTGTCAAACGGTGCTAATCACATACGAATCAAGATTCTTGTAGTGCAATGCCTATTTCTCACCTAAAATCACCAAAGGGTAACCTCCCAAAAGGTTCACACTTGACTACTACCTACCTACTACTGAACTGTAAATCATTTCAACCCTTAAATGAAAACTGTGTATACTTTGGAGATTTTATTCTTATCTTACACTGTTTGTGTAAAGAACTGGACCACATAGGTACCACAATACAGGAACACACATTCACACACACCATATACCATTGATCAATTGCTTATCTTGATTAACAGAAGTTCCAGTTTCTCTATAATGATCAATACAGTGAAATCAGGGAAGTGTAATCTAGACAGTAGAGCTGACCACAGCCAAACACTGCTTATAAACAACACTGTGACTCCAGGCAATAAACAACACTCCAAATACAAGGATACAAAGAGGTATGACACAGTATCACTTAACACTTATTCCAGAGTAGTTACACAGGATGAAGAGAGAAACAAATTAGAACTAACAGCTAATTAGTGAAGAGCTAACAAGTAGTTTCACTTTCAGTGGACACTACTTAGAAATGTTGTGTGCCTTGTTAGAAAGTGTAACCTATTATTCTTCACCAACACCCAATCAATTTATATAATTTATCTTCAGTTCTCAATTTTCTTCTCACACACACCCACACACACGTACCCTCAAGCAAGAGACTATCGTCTGACCAGCAGCATTACTGACCTTCCATTGCATACTTCATGTCCAGAGCGAAGAGGTTCCACATGATCTCAGCGCTGATCTTGCCCACACTCAGCTCCTGTGGAAACCTGGTGGAATTGAAACGGACTCCAATCAGACTCATTTCCGTATAATGACACGCTCGACTGGTTGGCCTGATGGCTTGGCCCCAGCCTGGATCTCTAACAAATGACTTAACAGATGTGCAAGAAGACATGGTTGGTGAATCTCATAATCTGATAATCCGCCGTCATTTCCAAACCTGGATGAATTGGGGCGGAATGGAGATGCATGCACAGGGCTTAAAGATGAGAAAAAATTAAGGAGGAAATGACACAGCAAAGGAGAGAGGGAGAGGTTGGCAGCCTATTTGGCAAGTAATCTGTTATTTTGAATGCCTATAGATTTTCAGTCAAAGCTTGACTGTGAGATGTCAGTGGTTTAATTATCCATATCCTCAGACACTGATGGGAGGACATTTATAGATGACGGGGCCTTGGCCTGAAAAAGGTCAGTTTATGTGGAAATGTTTTACTTTCAATGGAGACCGCCCTGTTTTCAACAATAAACACATTTGTCTGACCATTCCTATTGAAACAGTAATCATCTGCTCAGCCAGGAAACTCCGGCAGAAACCAATGCCCAAGTGCGCACACACACACACACACTGGTTCCTCTTTCCTTTCTCCAACCTCCTGCACATCCTTTTATGAAGCAAAGGAACAAACACTGAGACTAAAAGGCGGATTTGTGCTCCCACTGGCAACTGGAGGAACAAAAACAAGAATCCCAAAAAACACTTAGCCCTGCTTTCATCTCTATCACTCTCACAATCTTTCTCTCAACCTTGGTTATTCTTCCATCTTGTCATGCAACCATGGTGCACTGCAGCCGAAACAGACAATGAAAACACTTCATGGCCAAAATGAATCTAAGATCTACAGTTACTGTGCATGCCTGTAGATGGTTCACATCTATTTCTACGTAGTGAAATAAATGATGTCATGTCGTTTACAATCCACATGGCGAGTATTTCTGGAAAATAATCTCTAAAGCTTCTTATCCTTTACACTTTTAAAAACAACGGCCGTATCCAATTTTATATTTCCAATCATAAAATACATTCTGTAGATCAGTCTATTGGCTCAAAAAATTCTAGGCTAGATTCCCAAGTAAATATTCTCAGCACAGAGCAACAGACTAACATTTTTTTCCCTCACAGCAGCTCCCATTATTTAAAGGCAACAAGTCCACTCCTGGGTTTATCGTGAAAAAGCACGGGGGTTGCTGTCAGTCTGGAACTTGACCGGGGGAATGTGAAGGAAATGGGCATGAATATTGCAAATCTATCATTAGACAGAAAGAAAGCTCAGGGCATAAACAAGAGTCTTAATAAGCATCGTAAATCAGCGAGAGGAAGGAGAAAAGAAAAAGGGGGTGAGAGTGTGAGAGGATATGTATGAGCGAAACAGAAAGAGAAAAATATGCTTCATCTTATTTCTTCTAAGGCGAGCTCCACTCCATTTTCTTCAGGGCGTGTAATTTGTTTGATTTTATTAACCAAATCATCCGAAGGAGGCAAATAAACATCCTGCACCTCCCTCAACACCATCACCACAACCAGCCTGCCATCCTTTTTTTCATCTGTTATATAATTCAGCAACATTAAGTTTCCCTTTTATCCATCTATACTATGGCTCACCATACAAACAAAGCATTTTTACTGCTGGCTTCTCCGGCTGCCTCACAGCCTTTTTGCGCAACACTGCACTCATCTATGTCTGCACAATCAGTATGTAATTTTTTTCTCCCCTCACATTCTCTAAAAAATAAAAATAATAAGGCTAACAATAATTAATGGTGATACTTTGTAAAGGATCTCTCTCCTTTATCTATTTAAACTTACGTTATAAATGATGAAGCCAGGATTGGCATTGGTTAAATCAAATAAATATATACAGAATATATATAATAAAGAATATATAATATCTTACAATAAGGAAATATTTGATCAGCATAATCCTTATTAAGGACTCCAAAAAAAATAGAATGTGTAATAACAATAAGAATACCTAACTGCTTACGGCAAAATCTGGCATACCAACCAATTAAATAGACTTTGAAAATGTATTTGCTCAGATTTCTTGGTAAAAAGCATACATGGTACATACTGGTTAATGACTGGGGTGTAAGCTGTCCGGTCCTCATCGATTACAGACACCATGAGAGTGATGAGTTTTGGCCAGAAGTCCAGGTTCTTTATTGAAGGACCCTGCTCCTCTCGGGGAATATCCTGCTTCCGGCTCTGTGGAGAAGGAAATTAGAACGCTGAGAGTCAGAAGACAGTTTATATGTTATAAGCAGTAGATGATAAGACAATTTGAATTTTGGGATTTGGATCAAATAATAAGTAGATAACAAAGTCAAACAAAGATGGTTGTGGTACTTTACAGACTTTTCAGAGCATTTATTCCTTCTGTGTTGTGTGTAACATGACATTTTTATGCAGTTTATTTAAACAGAACAAAATAAGAAAGAAGGAACACGACAGGCAATAAAATTGAACAATTTAAAACTTGAGGCATGATTAACAGATCATGGTTGGTCATAGCATGATGGAAAACGGTAGTATTGATAGACCTCTTTATTACAACAAATGTGTTTGGCTGCACTGGAAACAGATAAACTGGTTGTTCTTCTTTTGTACTCCTGACAAAGTAGCTGCTCAAGTGTTTGCTGCCTACATAATTCTGGGACCTGTAGTTTTAAACCACACCTGCTATTACCTCTTGCAATACGGGGTGTGTCACTCAGAATGAAATCTTAAGGGTTACAACTTTAAAGTTTTAAAAGAAAACCACTGCAGTACTGAGTTAATGTAGATGTGGGTGTGTGTCAAAGTGTGTTGTATATGGGTTTCCTGGGGTGAAAGGTGTTGAATCTAAAACCTCTCACTGACTCTACCATCTGTTCACCCCACACTGAGTGCGATCACACTGATCTCCAGTCAGCAAGTAACTGTCACAGTCTTTCACTCTGTCATGAACAGGTTCCACAGAAAACACAGAGCTGAGTGCACATGCTGGAATAAACTCAGTCACACTGACAGATCTGTGTCATCCACAGACATGATTAAATGCAAACACACCCTTGCTTATGCACACTGACAATGACAAATATACTGTGGACTATGGGGACATACCCTCCCAATAGGATGCATTATTGCACATATGCACATTCTTTCATTTGTGTATACAACTCTGACTGAAGCAAAATACATGTTTGATAAATAGAAAATTGTGTTTAAAATGAAACATGCTCAAATCAGTTGTTGAATAATTTAGATTGACTTATTTAACAACCTTAAGCATATTGACTTTGGTGCAGCACACAGAGAAGATGTTGTACTGAGAGCTGAGAAAATGGAAATGCAACACAAGTTCATTTATCATAAATATAGTCCTTAGAATCTAATCAATTCTTACAATAATCAACTTGTACTTCTTGTTTTAAATAGCTGGTGATGCAAGGGATATAATGATGTTGCATGTCTTGGAGGAGCTACAAAATTCAATCTCACAGGAACAAGAAACACTGACAGGGCTCACAGCTGATTCGGTAACAGTGTCAACCCAGGGTTCACTTCTTTAATCAATGGGTTTGGAGCTGTAAAATCTATCATTTTGTGTGTCATGGTCATGAAAACAGACTACTACTCATTCCATGGGAGGGTCCATCCAAGGCATTCGAGGCATCATATTGATCAAAGGCTCATGCATTTCTCATTTGCATAATCACTTATGTTTGCTATGTAGCAAGACATGAAAAATGCACTGATTTCAAATGTGGAAGCAACAGGGAGTCTGAGCTTTATATGTAACAGAATCTTAAATTAAAGACTGTGTGGGCACTTGCTGTTTAAGTTGGATGCATATTAACCTGGGTTCACATGTACCCAGAAGAATAAATTATCTACAGTGTGTGCTACTACAACCGATGAAGAATGGCTGAGAAGTGAAATAATACTGGTCAGAGTGATCATAAATTAAAGCAAGCAGTGCCAAAGACAGATGTGCTTGGTCCATTAATCACGAAATTCAAAATATTGGGAGTTTAACAAGTGATGATTACCAGTGGAAAGAAAATGAGCAATAGATCAAAGCAGAAGAAGGAAAGAAACAGGCTTGCACTTCATTTTGGTTCCTCACTCATAGTTTATCAAATTAGAATGATGTGATGCTTACTTGAAAGAGAAAGGTATGCCTTGGTATGAGAACTGGGCCATCAGGGGAAGATATGCAAGTGCATGCAGCTAGGTACGTTTCTGTTAAATTGGAGGCATGAACAATGAAACAAATATCTCTGCACGGGATGAGTCAGCTATGCAAAACTGCATGCACTGTACCTTTGTGTGTGTGAGCAAAGCTCTTTATAGCTGTATGGTTGTATGAAGGACACTGAAGGTTGTGTCATCCCTACTAAATGGGATGGAGTATGCATCCACTAAAACATAGTGTAGACTCCCTTTGCTCATCTGTATTCACCTCAAGTAGGTACAAACACATTGTTAAAGGTGATTAAGTAGCCTGCTATCGTTTTACAGTCAACAACACACCCATGGGCTTCAGTTGTACTAGGAGGTGAATACTGTACTGAACTAAGAGTGCAGTGTAACTCCACTATTTCCAGTGCACGGGGTGGTGGGGGCACTAGCAGAAATATTCATAGGAGCGTATCACTCCTCTAGAGGGTAGCTAGTGGTTTATGTTTATTGTTTAGCACTTCAGGTCCTGTGTGGGAGAATTCAGCATTAGCATACAACTGGCTCCTCATCAATTCTCACAATGTGACATAAATTACAGTCTCTGATTGAAGGATGTTCTCAGCGAATGTGATCAAATTCCCAAGAGAAATAGCTGTGGGTGGAACTGAAGCTGTTGCAGTCCATTTTAAGGCTCAGTAAAGTAGTAAATACACTCAGTATGTGTGTACATATCATGCGTATGGACAAATGCACTCAAAGATATGCATCCTAAGAACAAACAGTGTCTTCTTCAAACAGTTAAAATCGACCAGTTGGGTATTGTTGGCAAATATGTGATAATGTCGGTGAGAGAGATACTTATTGAATCAATCTAAATTGCTCACTGAGTAACAAGTGGAGTAGTGTTGTAGCTCCTCTGTGGCTCTTCTGCACAGTGGATTCCTGCCTGTGCATATGCCTGTCAACGAACACCAACCTCTCTCTTCAAACCATATTGCTTCTAATCATCTGTCTACTTATGCATTAATATATGCAAAATGCATGTGTTCATATTTTCTGTACATACATTTCTTTCATAGATACATGTGTATCTTAACAAGAGTGGAAATTATGTTTGTTTTTAATTTTGCCCTTTTCCATGATTCCTTTTCTCTCTTTCCATTTCCCCTTCATTATGCTTAACAAAATCCTCCCTTTCCTGCCAATACTTAAGAAACTGTTAAGCTAGAATCCCCCCCTGCCCCTCCTCCCCCCAGTCACTTTACACTCCGGCAGAAGCAGGGAACTTTGTTGTTATGTTATGCAAGATGCCTCTTTGTGGCTGGGATATTTCACTGCCTGCCTGGCCACCGTGTCAGCTCTTGTGTCGCCGCACTCAGTCACTGTTAGCAACTGGAGAATTGGGGTCTGTAATGTGTTCTATCTGCTGAGTCAAAGGCTACCCAGTGTATGTGAACATAATAATTTATAGTCACAGTGAGATTTGCTTTGGGGTGACGCCGAAGCCTTTTTTCTCCTGCCATGGAGGAAACACTGATGGAGAGGCTGTCAATTGTAAAACTGTGGTGGACGAAGATGTAATTAGCCAAAGTGTCTATCTCTCCGGTTTGGTAATTGCTTACAACCCCTCAGGCTGTTTAAACAAAGGAAGCTTATTATTCAACTTTTGAGCGGATTGCACACATTATCTTAAAAGACATTATCTTCTGTGGCGTGCAGGCCATTCTCCTTGGGAAGTAAACCGTAAAATAATCAGGCGGAGCTGCCTGTTGCCTGATTATTAGTGGGGCGAGGCCAAAGCAAGTCAACTAGCACATGGAAATCTTCATGTGCTCGGAGAAGCAAACCAAGGACTGGGTGATGCTGTATTTCTTGGAAATGTAATTATGTGAGTCTGTCAGTTCTCAATATGAGAACATGCCTGCAGCTGCTCATGGCACACTTGTGATACGTTCTTACATGAGAAGGCAGTATGGCAATATACTTTGTCTATGTATACACTGCTGAAACCTATTTTTTGTGCTTATACATTATCCATCTGGCACAAAGAGCCCTAAACAGATGAGATTGTGATTTGCATCAGGTAAGTGCTGCCTGGTCCTTGGCTGCTTTTATATGGCTCCTCACCGCCATCTCTTTCTTTCTTAGAAGGTTGAAGTCCTTCATGCAAAGTTTGCAATAGAGGCAGTGTACATTTTTATTGTCAGGTAAATGTCAGTCATGATATACAGCCTATTGATTTCCAGCCATGCTGGATAGAATTTATGTTTTCCCGCCATTGTCACGCATCAACACAAAGCACACTAAAGCTGAAGGGAAAGGTGTAATCTCAGGTTTATGAAGGTTATAGAAAGTGGATGCCACCTGGCAGAAAATTTAGGAAAGAGGAGTTTCTTACAAATATTATCATATTTATAGTAGAAAAAAAAAAAGTGATAACTGTATGTAGCTTTTTAAGGACTAACAGTAGTTAAAGACAGAATTTAAGCAAACTACATCACCAAGCTTAAACAATTTACTCTTTGCAATGATGCAGGTAGTATATTCATAAAGCTCCCATTGAGTGTCAGTTATCTAGTTAGTGCTGCCTATCTGCCTGGCTAATTAGCAGATGTTGAGTAGCTACTTTGTTCATTAAATGTAATTGCATGAATCAGCAGAGCAGGTATGCTGTGAGTTGCTTTTATTGAAGTTTAGCAGCTCTGGCTAACACTGTGTTTACTCATCAAATCAAAGATTCAGAAATGCAGAAAATGTTACTAAAAAAGCTTTACAATAACAATAAGCACATCAGCCTAGATTGTATTACTCTTCTTGCCATTATCCTGTGTGTGCTATCCATTAATATGCATCCTTTTGTTAGAAATTGTCTTTTATAATATCTTGTTTAGTGTTTGTTTGCAGTCTGGATGGGCTGGGTTATGGTTTTCAAGCCCAGGGATGCCATAACCACAACAACCATAATGAAAGAAACAAAAGAACACTAAAGCTGAACAGCTGGCAGACAAATCCCATACTAAAAAGTGCATATTTACAATTGCAGTTTGCATTAATATTCAGCTTCAACATTTGTGATGTATATATGTTGCTTCAGCCCCAAACCAGGCAGTGTGGGATTTTTTTGTTTTTATTTTAGGTAGGAAGTCAAGACAAGATGAGTTTAAAGAAGGACCCTCGCGACAGAAACCAGATGTAAAAGGGAAAACCATCAGTTTTCTCCCCGTTCTTCTTTAAAAAAAAAAATACAATGCCTATCTGATTGCTAGTGTGCTTAGTAAGAAGGCAAAGGAGAAAGTGATTGGGTCAAATGTGCAACTGACCAACGAGTCATGTTATCAACAAATTGCTATGCACAGACAGCAAAAGAAGGCAGTGACTCAGATTTTGAGAGGCACACACTGGATCCATGCAGCAGGCCTTACTTTGATTCAACTCTAACACTATCCACACCTTATAATCTGCCAACTTACCCTGTTCTTCATCTTTTTGACACAAATGAATACACATACAACTATTAGTACAGTAACTCTTCTTGTCCAATTGGTATATTAGCTAAATCAAGTTTTTGTATGATTTGACTTGAGGATTTCAAGATATATTAGAACTAAATTCAAGAGAGAAGTCATGTTGAACTTACATATTGTGTAGTGTGTGCATTGTTATATCTACATGAGGAATACATAGATCTCAACATCTGGTTATTCACTCTGTGCATGGAATTTGTGTTTACAGAGCTGTTGTGGAGAGTCTACCTGTGCAGCAGTAGAGGCCTGACTTTACTGGGCTGGGAAAGTTGATTAGTAGTGACAGTCAAAAGGATCTGGAAGCTGTTTACCTGGTCGAGGAGTTGGTTGTATAGTTCATGACAGTTATCGAAAATGTATTTGTATGTGGAGTCCAGACACGCTTTCACGCAGTCCTTCACCACCATACTGGCTCTTGGTGGACTCTGGAGCTCTTGTACCTGCACACACAAATGTACACACAATTCAAATCTGTGATGTCAAGGCTGGGTGTTCTCCTAGGACTCACAGCAGTTTATCCAAATCAATGACAGTTACTGTGTCTTAAATGCGTTTCTATGTACAGTACCATCCATCAGTGGAGCGATAACGTAATGATATCATATTACATTTGAAATATTAACCCCAGGATCTCACTTCCTTGCGGAAAAAAGACCAACCTTCTTACATCCATGTATATCATAATTGACATGTGGCCAGACTGGCATTTAAGTGTGTGTGCAGCATATCGTATAGTAACACTGTAGCTCCTGTGCGTAAGTGGCAGTGCGTATACACTGTACAGCTCAGCATGGGCATGGCACAGAGTGAAAGCTTTGATAACCTAAACTGACAGTTTTCATTCCTTTGCTCACAGCTGCCATCTTAGCTATGCCTCAGTGCTCCAGCACTACACCCCCACTCCCGCCAAAAGAGAGCTTGAATGGAGCCCAGGCTTTTTATATAGCGGAAGACAAATCCACACAAGGCATTCTGTTGGGGGAGAGGGAGGGAGCGCAAACAAGACAGAGCTAGAAGCATTTTTAACATAGAGGCTTACTGTAGTATGCAGGTCAACACACACATTGCACAAACAAAAGCCCACCGCATCAACCTGCAGACAATGAAATTGTTCAACAACAATTCATTTGGATTTGAGTGGTCAGTGGAGTTAAGAGGGTCAGGTTTTCAGGAATTATGAGCTGGAATTGATTTCACCTAAATCAATGTGGATTTATGCTTATAATTGAATGTTGGGGAGATTTTACAGCCATGACCAGGAAGGAAGTTGTCAGATAAAAGCTAAATGACACGTATGTTAGACATTTACAATGGTTAGTTAGTGTTCCATAACTATTTACTACAGCATTTGTTTCTTGTAATGCTTCTTTCAATCTCTCTTAGATAGAGAACAGAATTGTACCCCACCCATACAACCTACTCTCCCAAACACAAACACACACGCTACCTTCATCCTGAAGAAAGTGATGCTGGTCAGCAGATCAACAGTGGACTTCAGATCTTGGAGACGCTCTGGGTTTCCTGCTGGGAAATTATCCTGGAGCAAGACAGAGATAGAGAGAGAGAGAGAGAGGGGGTAACATGAGGAGAGAGGACATCTTAGTGAAAGCAGCCTTTTAACGTCGAACCCCCCACCCACACCCACCACTCATCACTTCGCCCAAAACATTGAAATTGATCACAAAGCAACGCCCAGCAATCATAACGAAATGACTGTCTGTCTAATCGTTTAGTGGACAAGGGAGGTCTCTGCTGATGAAAACCTCTATTTCGGGGCCATGAAGTCATCAGGCAGGGCAGAGCACCGTGACGGGGAGCATATAAAGCCCTGACAGCCCTGAGGAAAGGCATCACTGCCCCATACATTATCCTACTTCTCCTACTCTCTCATTGCTCTAATAACATTTTTTGCTTTCTATTTGTTTTCTATCCCTCCTCTAACTTGTCAATAAATGCACAACAGAGATTTAGGAAATAGAGCCAAATCTTTACAGCAGCCTGTCGGGTTGACAGCACAAGGTCTATCTGAGATCAAGGCTGATCAGCAGAAGCAAAACTCGACTGACATCTTTTGGACGTGAGCAGCATAGAGGTTTTTATTGGGTTGATAAATGATTCAAGATGACCAGTTTTCAAGGAGTAACCAATAAACACAAAACAGACAATGAAGGTTTAAAGCATAATTGTTCCATACAACCTAGAAACTGGTCTGAAAAGCATAAAACAAACAAAGAAAATGCGGTTGGCCTGTTAATGCTTTGCGGACAGTCAGCTGTCCACTGAGAGCGTACAGTATATTTTTCTAAACCCATGATTAATAGGAACAGTCTAATTTAGAGGTGAAAGTGTAGTCCCCAGTAAAGATAAACTAAACAGCCTCTAGGCTAACAAGCTTGACACACATTCTGCACAGGCAAATGTGGACCAGTCATACTATATTTGGCTTCTGATGGGGGAAAAAAAGGAAAGAAAATTAGTTTTGAGCTGGGGTTTTTTTTGCCGAAGACAAAAAGAAGTTTGCATCACTGACTTTTATATGAACAATGTAGTTGTTAGAGTATTTCATCATTTGTTTCTAACCAAAAGATTTTTAAATATGATTAAGGAACTTGAGTATCCTGTCTCACCCAGTCCCCAGCAGAATCATTTTAATATAAATCCTTTAATTACAGGCAAAGACAATAATTTTCTTGCAGCTACTGTACCACCACCAGTCTCTTTCACAGCATGGTGCCATTAATGCCATCATTCAGTGCGCTCTCTCTCTATTTGCTGACGGGGAAATTTCTCTTACAAACTCACATATATGTAGCCTTCAGAAACGAGTGAAACCATCGGTCCATCTGAAAAATGCGTTTTATAGCTTCCACTGCAACCTTGAATGCTGCCATCTGTACACCTCCTGAACTCACTGTGCTGGAACAGTTATAACAACACTTCAGAATGTGTTTCATTCGTTTGTTTGTTTTTTGTCGGAACTGCAAGCTTTACAGTGAAACTAATTAAGACTGCGGTGTGATTTTGTTGGTAAAATGTAATTCTGAAAAATAAAGACAGCTAATCCACTGAGGTCCATCCATTCCTCAAGTAATGTCAAACTAATCTGTGTCTTCTTGCTTTTCCAATAGAGGCATTAACACCTTTATCTAGGGGAGCAAAATCACCCATGAAGAAGCAGAAATTGCACGGAAAAAGACATTACAAATTTTACTGCCAGTCTGCCTTTCAGTGATAAGGGAGGTCTGATCCATGGAGTCCACTTTGTTTGGAAATTAAATTATTAATTCAAATTACAACAAAATTGTATTTTATTCTATACATTGAAATGGAAAAACTGCTTCGCAGTCAGGCATTTTAAATCGGTTAATTAGTGGATTCTCTGACATCAAAAGGTAATCTTGCTGGGTAATTACAGTGATTGAAATCAAGTAAAGTCAAGTACTCACTGACACTTATTATGATTGCTGCAAAGAAGGTAGGTGGGTTCCTCACAAAAAACAAATGTCTACATGCAAAATATTTTGATATCAGCTACCGATCTAATTTGATATTTCACAACCTGTTCTGATTGCATATGGCAAGGGTTCACAGAAACACATTCATTATTGACTATATCTGTGTAAAGCAAGGAGCAACTGAATGGTATTTATGTAAATTATGATCACAGCACCAGGCAGCAAACCATGTTTGGGATGCTTAAATATCTTAAAAACAACATTTTAAACAGTGAAACATTACTAATAAAACTCGCTATTTCCGGCCAACATACAAAAATGATGACTCCAGTGTCGTACTTTACAAGTAGTGACAGTGGTGTAAAGAAGAACTTTGTCTACCTCTTAACAGCCACTATGTTTGAAACCACAAAGACCAGAAATGAGAAACTCCACCTTCATCAGCAGAAAAACAAAGGAAGACGAAACAGATTTATTACCCAGAAGCAGTCAAGCAAAGTAAAAAACCAAAGAATCCATCTCTGAGCCAAAAGTAGAGACAACATCAGCAGAGCCTTCCAAAGATGACAGAAAGTCCATTATGAGATGGGACGAGGAGTGAGTGATGCTGATGAGCTTTTAGTTCTTTGTCTTTGCTCTAGTCTACACTGAATATTATGTTGGGCCACTGCCTACACTGACTGCAAACCTCCAAAGCAGTGACTGCTTATCATCAAAATTAAAAAAAGGTCAGCAAATTCCACGTATACATATGCACACATATCTAATGCATTTAACTCTAATGTTGGTGTAGACAATACACTATACAGTTTCATCATTACTGTGTATAAATATCACTGCATGCCCTTTATGTGATGTAACATTGGGTTGAAGGTTAAAATCTAAATGGACGATTATAACTGCTGTTATTATAAATGTTAAGTATGCTCTTTACAGAGGCAGCATAATGGCTAAAACAAGTTGCCGGTCAAACACCGGGCAACAAGTGGAGCGAGTGCAGGTAATCATGTGGAAAAAGGGATCAAAAGCAGTCAGGCACTGATGGGCACTGGACCTCAAACTGCCACAGGAACACTGCACTGGTCTCCCTGAACTCCTGAGCGGAGACATATGCCGCACAGTATGTGTCTGTGTATGTGGATTTGTTATCTATTGAAGAGATAATGTGTATGCATTTGAGATGTTTTATGGGGGGCATCTCTAGATATGAAGAAATGTTATGTTACACGGAAAAGAACTCTTGTTACCCATATATGAACAATGAATATCAGTGTTTCCTGGAGCAGAACCTCACACATATGAGTTCTGTGCCCTTTCAAAAACTTGTTTAATTTTTTTTTTACTGAACTTTCCTTATCTTCAGCACTCAGAAAGGTGATAGTAGCCTGTCTCTTGTGCTTAGCTTTTTGCATTGTCTGTCATAAATTTTAAAGGGATAGCTCGGGATTATGCAGGTTTTGCTCTGCAAAGAACAAGATTATCCCAAATATTTGCAACTATGCAGATGCAGCTTTGTTCCCTAAACATTTTCTTCCTCCAGAAGCTAGAAAATAAGGACGACAGAGCCTGGCTGTATGCTTCTATAGCAGACTGTGAAATGCATAAGAATGTCTTGTTGGTACTATAGATCAGCCTTGTGGATATTATCCCAGAAGTATAATTTTTTTGTTAATGTGATGCTTTATCAGCTCTATTAGCATCTCAGTATTGCTGACTATGATATAACGCTGCTGTAGAAAGCTACAGGTACAATGTGAAACAACAATTTTACTCTCTATGTTCTCTGTTACTGGAGGAGGCAACAGGAACTACTGCACCGTAGAAAGCAACAAACCAGCTGTTTGCATTAAGTAACCTTTTCTCTGAAGGCATCACTGCAGTACTGCACAGAGTTCCATTTTAAGAGAATAGCACATAACTCCCAGGGGTGCTTACTGAACAAACAGCACTTTATATCAAACTGTCCGAACTAAGCCAACAGACCAAATCCCTCGCAGCATGCTTTGAATACTGAGATTTTATGTTCAACCCAGAGAAACCTGCAAATCCGGGGACAGACGGGCTATACAAGGTGTCACTGTGTATCAGGTCTGTTAGAAGAAAGTTTAAAGAGAAGAAACGCATATGTAGTAAAATTTAGAGTGGCAGTTGCACCCTGGCTCCCTCTCTGCTGATTCCAGTCCTCTGTTTTACAAAAGCAAACTCAATCTCTCTCAGAATACCATTATAAGGGAAATCCATACAGTGAACGGGTGGAGTAGCTAGATCTGAATCTTATTACTGTCCAATAGTGGCAGGCCGGCTCTGTGGGACGGCTTGAGAAAGTGAGAGAATGAAAGAGAGAGTATGAACTGTGTGTGTGTGTGTGTGTGTGTGCGTGAGTGTGTGCGTGAACCACTGGTCTGTGGCAGGCTTGACAAGAGAGCAGCATGGCAGTGCTGGCAGGTGAAGCCAATGTGATATTCTGTGACTGCTCTCAGTGAACGTGTCATCGCCAGACAGTCAGGCCATCTGAAAATAAGAGAGGCCATCTCTCCTTCACTTAACCCTCTCTCTCCTTCTCTGTCGCCCATCCACCATGCCTCCTTTCGTTCTTCATCTGTTTTCCCTCTCGCGACTCTTTCCAAATCCCTCTCTCTTTCCTTCCAACTCTCTCCCTCTATAGTCCAAATCCCACCTACTCTACCTACCCTACGACTCTCTCTGTTTGTTTTATCCACCTTTCGTTTCTCCAAATCCTCTTTACCCCTCCCTCGCTATTTGCAACTTCATTCTCTCTCCCTCAAGACCTCTCTCTTTCTCTCTTTTACTATCTACTTCCTGTCCTTCTCTCATCCTCTCTTTTTCCCCTCAGTAGACAGACAGCAGGATCTGCTGCCAGCAGGGTGCGCCTCTGTAATCACATGTGGCTTCACACAGCAAGCCGTGGCAAAGAACAAGGCAACTAAAGTAATCACCAGCTCAACGACACATTGCCTTTCATGTTACGTTAAAGGTGAGAGGGTCATCTTTCAGTTACAGTTCACTGTGTTCCGCCACCAGCTGGGGAAAAGTGTGAAGAGTGTGTGTGTGTGAATGCTCAGGTGCATACTGTACCTGTGTGTGAGTCAGTGAGCAGTTGCAGCCAAACAGCAGTGTTGATATCTGCACATTTGGGAGAGTGTGTGCGAGAGATGGGGGCTTGTGTGTACCTGTGTGCATGTCCACAGCTCTGCACATTTGTATTATGTACCTGCATATGAGCGCATGCGTATGGACGTGTACAGGGAAAGGCAAATGAGCGTGTGACTGCGTTTGTGGCGGTGTGTGGTGTCTAACAGGATTAGCTCTCCTGGGATTGTTCTGGAAGATTAAGTACTGCGTGTCAGGATTTCAATCTGCACGAGTAGAACAGAGCAGCACCTTTGGTGGCCTGTGACTGGCAGATCTCTGGCAGTTAGAGATGAATTTCTGATTCTAGGTTCTTAATTTTAACGTTTTTCATCCGGTTATATAATCAAAACCATGTGTCATTTGCTTTTATAATATATTTTTGGGTTAGGGTAGGGTGATGATGTTTTTGATTGTTCTTTCAAACCATTTCAAAATGTTACAAACAAACACATCTAATGTATTTTTGTTAAGCTTACTCTTATATATTTTTTTCTTTATTTAAGTTATATTATATATTAGTTACATGTATATCATTTTACAAATAATGTAAAAAAATAATGATTTGAGTATACTACACATGTATCTATCACTGTGCTGACAACAAGCAAATGTGCAATACACAAAATGTCATGGAAGACATACCAAATGGCAGAGCTTTGCATATACAGACAGCATGCAGACTACTGAGGCAGTTTACATCAAAATCATACGTGGTATAGATGTAACAGGTCAACCAGAAAATTCTCTATATTCAGTACAGTGAAGCTTGCCAACAGACTGCTTCTCATCATGCAGTGACAATCACCAAACAACCATGAACAATGAACCTATAACATACAACAAACAGGCCTACAAGTGTGATCGACTCAGTGGGGGATGAAAAGTCATTACATCTATTTACATAGAAAATGTATTTCCCCAGCATGTATGTAAGAGACAACACAGAACACACTGTCTGACAGTAACATTCACAAAGATAAGGTTTGTGGCTGCACTGTTTTATAGACTACATTAGCTGACATATATAACTCTGAGTATATAATGTCTTTTCCCATTTTTTCAAATAAATTGGTCAATAAATAACCATTATGACTATGTATAGTTATAGCTATTGCTATGGGCCACTTTGCCTCATTGCAGAGAGTTTAAAGAGTTTAGCTGTTCCTCCCTCTTTCCACTTCTCCCTGTGCACCACCTTGGTTTTTGCTGCATTATGTACGGTTAAGTAGCTAGCAGTTAAAGATGAAGCCTCTGACTTTGGATGCTGCAGCTTAACTACCGACATATAAAATGTGTCTCTGAAGTTAAATAAAACATGCACAGCAGGAGGTAAACATAGTCTTATTAATGTCGGGCACACTCCAGGATGTAGCTGTTAGAAATTCTTTTGAAACTAAATGTTCTTTGATATTTATTTTAGCATTTGTAGTTGGTATACCCTACATATAGAAACAAGGGAGTACATAGCCTAGATGTTTACAAGGTGTCCAGTACCCTAAATCCATGAACCACCGTGGCAGACAGAGTGCTGGACACTCATGACAGGGTCTATTTATTTGACCATGAGGACCACTATTTTTTTAAATGGTGATGGACCCCTTGACACAGTAGGCTGATTATCAATATTTATGTGCCTGGCTACACCACTGGCTACAGTCTGCTGAAAAGTGCAAAAGCTGTTTGTAGTCATTTATCAATCAGTTGATTTTAAATTAAATTTGATTCAGTAAATTATGTTTTTGTTAAACACAATGTCTGACATGAGATCTGTCTGTGTTTATTTGTATTTATCTGTAATTTCTGCTTTGGGAAATCACACTACACAAGTCTTCCTTATGACCTCCTTCATTATCACCGCTTAAAACCACAAAGTCTACAAAGCCACATACCTTATGCTGTTAATACTATTGGAACATAAATGTGGCTCATGTGATGTTATCAAATGTCATTCTTGTTATGATATCAACACATCTGGACTGACATTTACTTTGTCTTAATCCCGACATTTAGTATAACACCTTTGCACCTGGCATTAACGTGCATCCTGTGTGATTACACTGCATGTTTCAAATAAGGCAAACAGGCAAAAAATACACACTGAACTGTATCCAAGTAAGACGAGAATCCAGTCAATAACCACGTTGGGAGGACGACAGACACATTTGGCATTAACATTAAAGTGTAAATAAATTGCTGCTCCAAGCCAGATATAGTAAGCACAGGGTGTACTGTAAACAGAGTTGAATATATCAAATCAACCAGGAGGCAGATAGCTTAGATGGCAACACTTCTATCAAAAGTACAGTTTTAAAGGATGTAAATACCAAACAGATCATACTAAATGACAACCTGCATTTTCACAGAGGGACAGAGACAGGGAGAACTGCTACGTGGGTAAAATAGAGACACAATGTTCTTGAGTTCTTGAGTTCATTGAGTCTGTCTACATGATATTAATGTGGAATGATTCTTCTTTTGAAGTGACAAAAGTCACAGATGCAAATGATTTCCTTTAACAAACACACCACATGCAAAAAGATCATACATACCCGATATTTAGAGAGGTCGATCCTCAGTGAGTTATGCAGCTGGTCCAGTAATTTGACAAATTTCTCCCTCTGTCAGGATGAGAATTCCATAATTCAGTCCAGAGTATCACCACACCCAAAGCATTGTGTCTAAAAATTTATAACACTGCGTAGTTGGTAGCATTGCTATGCCGGCAGTGATTCATTTTTACTTCCTGGAACAAAATTTAGTGGTTTAGCTCCATTGCCAGACTCGGCTTACTGCCTAGAAATATTATTTGATGCCTTACAACATTAGCTTATTAAAAGCTGAATCGGAAAGCACTGGCAACCCCTGAGATTTTGTTGATTTCAAGTGCACAACTTGCTTTAGACAAATAACTCTAAATGAGAATGACGACTGAAGCACTGATCTCAAAGGGTAAATAGCTGACTATAAGACAGCAATTGATGTTACTTAAATCTAACTGGAAACCATGTAGGCAACCCACATTTTCATTTAGCACGATATTGCTATTTATTACTGCTGTAATGTCTGCAGATGTCACTCTACAAAACAATAAAAGGTGCACTCACCCCAAAGTTAGAGGCAGCAAATCGGTCAGAAGCGGAGGCAGTGGTTGTGGTGGTGGTGGTAGTGTGGGCAAAGTAGGCATTGATGTTAGCGAGCAGGTTGCTCATCACCGCTGGCACACCGGGACACATGTATTTGGCGGACAGACAGGAGAAGTGCCTGCAGAGGAGAAAAAACAGCAGTTATTCTATGTAGCATAAAGAGGGCAGTGCTGTAGCCATTTTTGGGCAACACAGATGTCATTTCTCAAACAAAAATCAACAGACGATCACATGAAAAAACAGACAGTTTGAGACCCCACATCAACAAGACAATTCCAGAAAATGATCAAATAACCAGCATGCTCTCCAGTAATGCTCAAAATCCAAGGTAGCTGAACATTCAGAGAAAACCTTCCCTTTAAATATATAGCTCAAAAAATATTCCATACCCTGCTTCTATCCACTGCTTTGCACTGCAGTAACTGCTATTAAAAAAATATATATATATAGAGGCCACTGCAGTATACTATTTCTTCTATTTTCACCTTCTGGCTGCTGAAGAGAGAACATATTTTTAATGTTGCAAACAGAGTCCTGGTGGCAGAGTTAGTGCATAAGTAATTCACTGCCCTATTCATGTAGTAAAACAATGACTCTCTATAGCAAATTATGTCATAAATCATAGAAAAATAAGATATACCTCTAATGATATAAGCCTGCAAAGTAGATTGAGCAAGTAAGTTTGATGGCAAACCAAGGAATTATTTGGGGGCTGAGATATATGCAGACGAGAAGAATGTAAATGTTACTGGATACCATTACACTGTTATGAGTTTAATTTTGTAATAAATTCCTCCAAAACCACCTCAAGCACAAAGTGCGCAATTGCTGCTGAGGTGAATCCACATATGTCAACCCAGCATAAACTACATATCTACTATTTACTATGCAGTGCACTAAAATTGCAAAAAAAGTCATCCTTCCCAGGGGAGCAGGGGGCCTTTTACTGTTGCAAACTTTATGTCTTCTGTTTCTCTGGTCTCCAGCTCCTTTTTAACTCACTGAACTTTAAACTGCACACAACGAGAGAGGCACATGTGTTGCCACTTCAGATTTGCGATAATCTCTCTCTCTTATTCCCTACACACACAGAAACACATCTCCAACAGCGCTACCCAGCAGTAATTAAGTGCTGGAGCTTGAGAGGCCTGGTCTGAGCAGGGATCTCTGTCTGACTGAAGAGCATATGCTCCCTTTAACACTCCATGCTGACCTCCTACATGACGATTTACCTATAGTGAACAGACTGGCTGCTATCTCCATACCTATTCACAGAGCACATAAAAGATAATGTTATTCTAGATAATACATCACATATAAAAAATATGCAATAATGTGTATGTTTATTTTAATGCAGCAGACAAGGACTTCTTCAGCCTCCGGCGTGACCCATAGCAACCAAACATCTGGATGTATTGAATGCTTTTTACAGTCAAGATGCCTGAGAGCTTTATGCCAGAAAAAGTAGACTGAGATTTATAAATATAGCATTTTTTCAATGCTCATTCTGAAATCTATGGAAAAACAGATTTCCTACAAGACTTAAGCCTACATAAACATATGTCACTTTTTAATTTAAAAAGAAGGATAACTGTATTATTCACATCTTACTTTCACATACTATATTATAATTATATATTACATTAGACAGAAATTAGTGGTTGGATAATATAAATAATATTTGGTATTTTTATACAATATTAGAGGAAATAAGTGTAATAAACATGTTTTTCTATAAATGCTTGAAGCTGGATGTTGAGCTTGGAGTGTAGAGATTCTGAAACTAAACACAACTTGCACAGTGAGTCATTGCTTCATAAAGCCCAAGTGTTAGAAAAGGCACCGGGTTATGTGGAGTAATGATTACAGATTTACTCCCCCTCCTGAGTGCAGCCCATGCACACCCACACACACACACACAGACACACGCACACACACACTCACAAATAGAAACACAAAGTTGTTCTCATCGGGAGGCCTATTTAATTACTCTGCTTTCAGCCTCCAAATTACCCAGGAGCACTTGGGGTTATGCGAGCAAAGAGAGTGATGCAAAGAGAGTGATGATGGCATCCGCTGAATTCCCATGGTGCTTTTAGAGCTGGATCTCCTTAGCCAATTTTCAAGAGGAAGACGTTGCTTGTCCCAGTGTTACCCTGCCTTGGTTTTTACTAGCGGATGAGACGCACTACGCACATGTATCATTTTACAGTCTCTGGGAGAAATGAGAAAAAGATGATGAGTAACAGGGGGATGGGAGGTAGGGAGTGGTGATTGAGTGAGATGAAGAAAAACGAACATGAGGGAGAGGTATGTTGGGGGTTGTGGAGGGGCACAGGAGAGAGAGTGACTCTTCACAGCAGCTGTGATTTATGCAGCCATCACGTCAGGAGTGACTGGAAGTCAAGGTTCTATGATGAAGAAAACGGAGAGGGAGAGCCTTTCATAAATTCCTGATGAAGCATAATAAGCGCTGATATGAGAAACGCCAAGCTTTAAACAAGGTTCAAGCCTGAAGCATTAACTCCACCTGAGAAATGTGGAAACAAGGCTACTAACTGCTTCACTTGTCTGCACTTAAATAACCGAGCAATCCCTCATATGCTGCAATACCATGTCACACTGAAACAACAGTCTGTCACCTAGCAACTCCAAACCAGTTTGCAGCACCAAAACAATTCAGTGTGTCAACAACACTTTTGCTATTATACATGTTGTAGCAGTTCCACTTGTTACTTATGTGCTAAATTAAGCTTCACAGGGCTCAACAGAAATACAAGGACATGCTTGCCCTACAGGGACAGTAGGAGGGTAAATAAAGGAGTTGCTGTGGGATATGTGAGGTTGAGTTGTGATCACTGGGATCAGAAAAGTGAAACAGTAGTTGGTGGAGGATCAAACATGCTTGGGGCATAGCGGGAAAAATCTAAAAAGAACAGACAACAATAGTGTACTCACTTGTCATCCAAATACCTGCTGTAGGAACCATTGGTCCCATTTTGCTACAGGCCATCCATATGAGTATTTTATGTTGCTATATTTTGATTATTTTTTAGCCAATAATATCAAGACCATAAAAGCAACACAATTCCTCAGTGCTGCTTCATCTCAGGGACGCATGTGGCCAGATTTATAGACATGAAAGCACAAATGTGAGCTGTGCCTTTCATTCAATTTGCCAGCACAATCTGTGTGTAATTAGCCACTGATTTACTAAGGCAGCAGCTAATTACATAGTCAGCTACTGGGACTGCCCAACAAGCGTATTTTGCGAGAGAAGAAGAGCTTAAAAGGTGCAGTTTGGTGATTTGATTTGAGATTTTCAGCAGCAGCTCAGACTAAAATCGCAATGTGGTGATGCTGCAGATTCTCACTAACTCATTATTACTCACTGAGTTCATGAAATGCAATGGAAGTCATATGCAAACAATGAGATACAGTGTGTAATGCAAAGCTGCTATCTGTATCAGTTTATTTCATAAATATATCTGTATTTGGATTTCAAGTGCTATCCTTACAATAGACAACATAATAACATACTAAGAAGCTAAATAAAAACTATAGCTTGCAAAAAAGACAAAACAAGCAGCTAGTGTGATCAAAAGTGAAAAAATGACCCTGATGAGAGCTCAGACAGATGATGTAGATGATGGTGTCTCCAATGACTTATTTTGTCTTAAACTTTCAAAAACTCAAATTCAAAAGACTGCTATTGCAGTAGTTCAAAGTCCGCTAAGTGAACATGAGTTTAAAGCTCAAGTTTAATGACCACACAGGTACAACTGCTCATATCCTCTTTGTCTGGTGTTATGTTATATATTTGAGAGGGCTGCATAAAAGATATTATATGTGGGAAACACTGCGCCTGAAGTGAAGTGCACATGACTGAGTAAATCTGGCCATTAATGTCTGCTATATAAAGACAAAAAAATAAAGCCACAGCGGCCAAGAGTGCACTAAATATTAAATACATATAAAGTTAGATGCTTGATACAGACTATTGCAGTGATAAACATTACTGTACATCAACACTGCTTATGTAACATGTAACATGGAAGTGCATGTCCTTGATCAATATTCAATAATTCTAATGTTTCAGGTGATGTGTCTTTGCATGTTTCAGTGTGTATGTGTGTGTGTGTGTGTGTGTGTGTGAAGGAAACAGGGATAGAGACATTTATGGATGGATGGGGTCAGAGAGGATCAGAGAGACAGAGAGAGAGGGAAACGAGACTGTTTATGTGTGTCCATGATCAATGTGACCAAGGCAGGTTGGGAGTTTTTCCAGGAGACCAGCAATTAATCAATCAAACTTAGGAGCTCGATAGTCCACCAAGCTCCGATTCTGCTGAGGAGACATCTTTACTACTCCTCTTCTCCTTCTGCTCTCCTTCTCCCATCTCCTTCTCTCCTCCACTCAGTCGAATGAGACAATGACAGATTGGCAAGGTAAAAGGCCATAGATCAGGGTGGTACTAACGTCATAGCCTGATAGATGGACTCCACTCCGTATCTCATGGCGAACTCATCCACTATCTCCTGAGACACGTCGTCAAAGTAGACCTTCCACGCCTCGTCCCCTTTCACCTGCGGGATCTTCACTACCCCGCTGTTCTTCACTTCAGTCAGGTAGTGAAACAGGTTCTGTGAGTGGCACGAGAGATAAGACGGAACAGGTTACGGTGATGGAGCACAGTGTCACAATAAGTCATAAAAGAGAAGTTTTCTTTGCGGGATTTATCGTACACCAACAAATGAAGACCCTTATCACAGCTGGAGTTATCTCTAACATCAGTTTTTTTTGTTGTAAATATTGATTGATAAAAATCTGGTTAGTTTGCTAACAAATTATGTTTTCTTTAGTAACTGCCTTTGTAAACGTAATGCTCCCCAAAAGACAATGGTTTGAGTTGAGTGATAAATGATTTTGCCCATTGCTGAATCCCATGATGATGGCTACCTCATGTAAACAGGTGTATTGGCCGTGAGGAGGAACCACGTTCTCCTCCCCCTTCATCTCCACGCTGATCTTGAGTCTGATGGCACCAGATACTGCAGACTTGTCAGTCCTTTTATCTGTAACACACAACCAAGCCAGATTAGTCATAACTGAAAATCTACTGAAAAGTAACTACCAATTGCAAACCACATCTTAGGTGACACATGTTGGCTAACCTTCCTATATCCAAACAAACTATAATATTAAAGTAACATAGAATCTCTGCTTTCTTTTTCATGGATAATACAGTGCAGTTACTATGTTTAAGAAGGCCTATCTAAAATGGTGTATTCAATTTAGTAAAAAGGAAAAAAGCTCAAACACATATAAGGCTTGATGCCTTGTCAATGAAAGATTGAACAATTGAGTAAATAAAATGATTGTCCACTGCAGTAGAAATCTGCCCTTGAGCACACCCTAACAGAATGACATATAAAACACTGAAAGATTAAAAACAGAAGACATAAATTACACAATCTAAAACATTAAACATCAATGACATGACATCATATCCTGTAAAACACAAATTACATCATATTTACGCTCACAGTCATGCAGTTTTAATGTATGACGACAGACTTGCATTAACAATATATCACTGGCTATGAAGGGCTATAGGTTTGAGAGTTTATTCTGTGCATACAAATATAGACACACATACTGTATTAGCACATGCAGTATGTTTCTTGCATGCTCAACCACACTCCCACACACAGATACAACGATGCAGGCCTACACATTTGTGACATGTCTGAAGGCTAATGACTTCACAGCTGCTGGGGTCTGGAACAGACTTTACACCCCCTCCCCCCCGCACTCTTATATGATATTCATGATGATATTCTCCTCTAAAGTCAGTTGGTCAAGAGACAGACAAGTGAAAAATAATAACGTGACAAAGCGACAGAGACTAGAGCTGTAAACGCAAAAGCCCAGACTGAAGAGGAGCTGAAGAGGCTTAGAGAGGAGAGCAGCTGGAGGGGTGGACACCCACACCAGCAAAGGCCTGTTTAAACATTCATTGTGGACATTTAAAAAGGCACAGAGCAGCAACAGTGGACAGGGGGTCACTATTACCACAAATTGCTTCCTTTTAGCTGAAGAGGAAAACAAAGACAGCACCCGCCAGTCATAATACTTCAACAGAAGTGGGAGCTCCCATTATGCTGCCAACCTCATGCAGTATGGAGAAACCAGTGATGTACAAGAGCAGAAACAGTGGAAGACCCTGCATAGTAATGTGATCTCAACTGGACCACACTTTATCTGACCATACATTTATCCTTATGCCCTGTTTAATGGTTTAGCAGTGTAATAGTTATGTGTAAGGGAATATATACATTTAAATGTACATGTACATAAAATGTACATTTTGTGAAATGTGTCATTCACAACAATGGTGACGTGGTCTGGGCATCAAAACTGCCACGTAGGGCTGCAACAATTAGCGCATTAATCGATTAGTCTACTCAGTCGACAGGAAATGAATCAGCAGCTATAATCGTTTAAGGAACTTTTTCAAGCAAAAATTCGGAAGTTTCTGAAATGTGAGAATTTTCTGCTTTGTCCGAAAAAACAAACAAACAAGCTAATTGGAGACATTTCTATGGCCTTAATGGTGAATACCGTTTCTTTCACTTTTATGTGACATTTTGTGGTAAATAATCATCAGATCAATAATAAAACTAATCTGCCCTGTCAAGCCAAACTTTTATTGTTTCAGCATCAATCTCAAAAACTCAGGTATCATATCTGCATTTTACATTTTCAATATCTGTCAATATATCATATTTTATCTGGATAAATGGCATAATGACCGCCACTATAATATTCAGTTAATCAATACCTTAACTGGGTGACGTACCTAGATTGTACCAAACGTCCATCTCTCCACTGAGAGTGCGAACCTCGATGATGGTCTGGCCCAGGAAATCGTCTGACTCTCGCTTGAAATGCTGCTTTACACGTGATTTGATGTCATCGTCCTCGTCCCACACACGCACCTTGATGCGGTCAGTGGCATTGTGACACTCACTGCAATGTGGAAGATGCCAGGTCAGAACGATCACAACAAGAACAACAAACAGCAACAGCGTATTCAGTGACAGCTCATCAGGTCGGGGGATTCAGCGGAGCAAATGTACAATTCAAGCATAAATATAGGTTCAGGCACACACACTTCTTGAGTCTTTCTTTTCTAAGTAACATATAGAAAACAGTTATTGCCTTGATTCAAATGAGAGAATGTGTGTATTTGTGTACACATCACATCACGTGTGTGTATGAGTGAGTGTGCATGTCTGCCTGAGAGAAAGAATTACCCCAAGATACTGCCTGACCTTTACTCTGCTGCATCTCTATAATTCGCTCTCTCCCAATGCATGCTAAAACCATCAGAGAAGAGCTGATTTTCACAAGAATGACTGTGTATCATTCAGGCATGGCTTTTTATTTGTGAAAGCTTTATGTCCAATTCTTTACCCCCCCTTGCATCAGTGCAGCTGACAGACTTTTCACAATAATGACTCTGCTAAATAGAACAGAGGTGGCCAAAGCACTTAGCTTCAGATGGGGTCAGACTATTCGGCTCTTGAATTAAAACCGACAGATTACATTTTCTTCTAATGACATCTTGGGTGCAACAGCCAGAGAAACAGTATCTGCAGTATTTTAATTTTTTTAACTAATCCCTTTCCGGAGGAAGCACTGGCTGCTGCTGCAGCTGCTGCTGCACTAGTACCGGACTTTGCTCTCTGCCAAGCACACAGTAATGTATCGCTCTATTAATCTACATCCCTGTAGTAATGGGAAAGAGTTTTATTACAGCCACCACTGGAGTCTCATTACAGGTGAGGACCCTTGTTTATACAGTAACTGGTATAGGACATACACACACATACACATACATATACATAGTAGTACGCAAATGTGTTCCTATGTGTTTTTTTGTGATTGTAAAAAGTATTAATAACAACTGTTAAATCATTAATTGGAAGACCTACATTTTGAGAAGGGGAAGTGACATGCATACAAAATAGTATTTCTATTAATACTTTAAAGAATACCTTCACATAACAAAAAAGTTTCTTTCATGACCTAAAACTATGATACCTCTAGAGGAATGGCACTGGAAAACTCACTGCTTGCATGAATCAAAAAATGCCATTAGTTACTGCCTTTGTTGGTAAGCATGACAAACCCTCAGTGGCTCCCCATTGCCCCATCTCCAGATAGAGGATTACAGTTTAAAAGAAAAGAAAAAGAACCAAAAACAAATGAATAAATAATACAACACCTTTGCTGATCCCCAGTGGGTTGGGGACAGACCTTGATCAAATTACATGTCCACATTACTTTTGTTTGTTTCTACAGGCAGGTCCAGAGGGGCTGAATATCTGACATATGACAGCATAATGAATATTTGCAAATTGATTTAGCATACATTTTCTCTTAGTTTTGTTTTGATGCAGGAAACTTGGCACACGAAGTGAACTGCTGGCAAAAAGAAAGAAAATTATACTTTCCTCTTCAACCTGATTCTTATTTTCTGACAGTTCTGACACGCTGCTAAACAAAGCATTTACTGGGGTAAGCATAGCAATGTCTCGTACAGAGTTCTTCAAGGGCCCAATTTTCCACATTTTCTAGACTCAGTGTTTAAAATAGTCTCCAGGAAACTCACTTACAATCATTCACTACATTGCCAATCTACTTCCTGTGAGACTTCCAAACCAACTGATTCATAAGTGCACATAGTTTTAGTCGCAGCTGTGTGGAAGAAAAAAATTAATAATATAACAAAGAATCGATGCAGAAGTAACCAGTAGATTGAGTGGTGATATTCAATTGGCTATTGCATACATGTACTCACAGAGGAGAAAAGCCTGTGCTAAAAACAAAGACAGAAGCCTGCTCAGCACAATGGAGAGGTCATACAAAATGACAAGCCACGTACAACTAAAGCAGTAAAGCATGAAAGGATTTAAAGTGTTAGGACCTGTGTTGTCTGCACTGATGGATGCCATCATAAAGCTGTTAGCAGAGTCTCTGCAGTGTAGCTGGTGTGTAACATGTCATAACTGATAGTAATTTCCTGAGCTATTAAGTAAGAGTCAGTCATAAAACAAAAAATGCATGCCTTAATATTGCCTTAAACTGATAATTCCTAATCTCTGTGAGGATTATCTGGTCCGATAGAGGTCAAATTAGTAGAGAGAACTCACAAATTGAATTTCTCATCCCAGACTGGGTTGAGATTGCCGAAGATGGTCTTCGTCCTGCGTTTGGTCTTGCCCACCTGGACGGTAACGTAGGGGTCGCTGGAGCCAGTTTTATCCTTGGCCTGTAAGCCCTGTGCACTCATGACTGGAGACAAGACAGGGTTGGAGAACAGTGAGGAGTCATGTTAGTACCATAACTTATTTGACCATCTTAGATTATATGAATGGAAGGTTTCTTGTCCTCAACTTACTGTAATAATACATTATTTAGAAAGTTACAGAAAGCATTGGTGGGTGAGGTTTTGCAGCACACCTCAATCCCAGTCATGAATCTATCGCTATGTTTTATTTTAGTGCTTACTAATCAGTTGGCAGAATTTTGCTTATTTGATTCTATGGTTTCAACGTAAGAATCAAGGCCTTCTCACAGCCTACAACAACAGCTGATGCACCAAAACAGCTCAGTTCATTGACAGCAGCCATTATTTATCGATTTGTGGGTTTGTGAAGTGCTGAGTATATTTATGTTTCATCTATTCCTACATCCAGGCTATATGTAGTCCCCACCCCTGTGTGTCTACCCACTGCTATACGTCTATGCTGGCTGAGCTAAGACTTGGATTCAAAGAAAGATCCGTGATTCGGAATCGTACTTCCACACACACAGAGGAAGGTGCAGGGAAGGAGACACAGTAGTATTTCACAGCGCCATAAAAGGGAAAAAGGACACTGGGGCATTAAATATGCATAAGTGACAGTCTAAATAATTCAGGGTACATATATATCCCTCAGCTCAATGCTGACAGGAGTTGGTCGAGCAGGATATAGAGGTCTGAAGAGCTGTGGCCTGGTTGCTCCAGGAGAACTAAAAATCAAATGCCTCCTGTAGTAAGGGAGGGGTCTGAGACAGCGACATACATAGAGGGGGCAGTATGCTTCAAACAAATGTGCTGGTCAGATCATTCAGTGACATCTAAGCCCCCGACCCTTGCAGTCCCACTTTTCTGCATCCGATATTTTTCTTTCCAAAACCGACAATCCTACAATCATGCCCAATTTGCCAGATGTGCAGAGATGAAAAAATAAGGACGCAACAACTTCTGTCACATTTCATATGTACAAACAAATGCAACAACATGAATCCCTTTGAGGGATAAAAGTGTACCATTATTCCCACAATTGTCACGTCTCACCCATTTTGAGCATCCCCTGCCTTTAACAGAGTAAACTGTGAGGACAGTTTTAACCTTGTGAGGCAGCTGGACTTGGGAGATTACAAAATATCTAGATAGATGGATCAAGATATATCATGCCAGGCGTGTGTTTGTGGTCGGTACAGTCGCACCGGACCAATCTGCATCCTATGAGGAACTACTGGCAGCTACGGAATGAGCTACAGCCATGGTTTAACACTAGGTGTGTGTGAAGACGTGTGGGAGAAGTAAATGTCTCCACTGTTTGCTCAAAAACAGAAATGACGGCTGACTAAGAGGTTAGTGCAGACGCTGTTAGCATCAGTTATATCAGAACTGAAGAGTATTTCTTCATTGAAAGAAGAGCAAAGAATGGCACTGAAAGCTTTTCTCAATGGAAAAGATGTTGTCGCTCTTCTCCTGACGGGCCATTGGTAAGAGTGGTTATACGTTATGGTTTGTTGATCTGATCTGTTCCCTCATGATAGATGTTGATAGACAGATGGTTCATCCAATCCCCTGCCAAGTATTTTTTGAAAGTGCCTGCCCTTTTCCAAACAGTTTCCAATGAAGACTTAGACCACCAGATGGTTCGTGTAACAAACCATCTGGTGCAACAAACAATCAGTCAGGTTAGGAGAGCTGGGGTTTGATAGCAGACAGTTTAAATGGCATATACATTATACTATACATTGCCTTTTGCAAATGAAAAATTAGAAAACATACCTATACATACATACATACCAAGACGTAAAGATTTGTTGGACCTGGTGTGTATTTCATCAACTTGGAACCAAATGAATTCTTATTAAGGTTCTGTATTTTATTACCATACTGCTTGCTGGCTTGCTTTCACATTTATAAAGCAAAAAATACACTGTAAAAACATTTAGTCCAAAAGGCGAAAAAAGTGTAAGATTTCTTTTGATTAGAGAAGAGTAGAGTTAAACAGATCAAGTATACTTGTGGTATGAAGAATGGCCACTGAACAGACATGTTTTCCTGTTGTATTCCTGAATACATTGACCTCTATCGGGGTATGTTTCAGCAAGGATATATTAAAGTAATATGATAGTTCTAAGACAATTTAAGTTAAGGAAAATAGTATAAACCATAAACAGAAATGTCATATAGGTACTTTTCTCATGGCATGTGTGCTAATGGTGATCAGTGCATTTGCAGGTACAGTAGCAAAATTGTAATTAGCAGAGCTTTTATAATTAGCTGATTTTAGTATTTCAGGTCAAGGTTCATATTCAGACCTTGCAGTGAGTGCATTAACAGAGAGACAGAATATCTCATGGTCGCTATCAGATTACTGCAGAGTCAATGCCAGCCAGTGTTTATCTAATAAATGGTGAATAAATAACAACTCAATAACTACATTTTAAAATGGGACGTTCAATAAGCTCCTGGGAAATAGAGCAACCCTGAGTCTTTCCAGCGTCTTTCTCAGACCCTTTTTCATCTCTCTCTCTTTTCTTCTTCTTGCTTCTCCTTGTCCTCTCTTATAGTCCTCTTCCTCACTGTGCCCATCCTTTCCCTCTCCCTCTCTATTTGCCTCACTCCCTTTCTGTTTCTATTTCTCTCTGGTGTATTGACACTGCGAGAAATGCAAGGTGAGCAATAAATGAGCTGGGCCTGGCACAGTTACCACAGGGATGTATTGGAGTCCAGGGTTGAGGTTACAAAGCAAACTTCCTGACCTTCTTTCTGCCAGTTAACTAGAAATAAAATGAAGCCCAGTGAAGTGACAGTATGTACTATGTGTATGAAATATAAAGTAATGAAATGAAAGAAGTGCCTTGTAATCCTCAAGGATAATGCCTTTTTTTAGGACTGGTTTTCAGAAACAGGGATAAACAACACAGATTATAACAGCATATGAAATATAAAGCCGAAAATGAGACTGAAGCATGGACACGAGATTCAGTTCTATTCCCTTTCAGTAAGAGGGGTAGTATACCAAAATAACAGAGGTTAGGTAACTGAGATTTGAGTCTGAGTTGTTAAATGCACCTAACTATTATGTAATCCAAGGAACTAATAGTGCCCCAAAAAACAACAAAAGATATGCATAATAAAAACATGCCTCAAAAAAAGCCCAAATAATTTCCTTTCTGAACGTGCTGTGAAGTGCTGTATTGTCAAACTGCACCCTGGGGCACAACATTTTGATTGGCATCTCTGAGAGAGCTTCATGTGCCGCTGTGGGGGGTTCATTTCCAAAGTACAGAGTATAAACTCATGCTAGAAATCTCTGGTAGCTGGAGCAAGTACTCTTAGACTGTAATCATAAATCATCATTGCCTCTTTATTACTGCCTCTCAGATGCTTTGTATTTTCTGTGTTACTGTTTAACATTTGGAAACCATTGTTGCATGCTGATAAGCTCTCCCACAGCTTAACTTGTAATATTGTTTTCATTAGAGCTACATGACACAGAGCTCTAATGAAGACAATTCATGTATTATTAAAAATATGTCGTCGCCTAGGTACACCAGTCGAGTGGAGTAGATAGTAGATGAGTCTAAGAATTTGCGTCCTGATGTCCCCACATAATGACCAAAAAAATCTGCAATTGTTGCACAAAACACTGATGCGGTCGTAACCTTCATGGCATTATCAACAAATGACTTGTCCCCAAATCAATTTCTATTTCTATTTCTAACTGAATTGCATTGCTGTTTGTGGTCACGTGTCAGAGGTTAATGACCAAGATCTTGGGGTTAATAACAAGAGAATAACAATGTTTGTCATTTGAAATTAGGCTGATTTATAGTGGGACTTTTGTTGATTTGGTGTTGAAGGACTGAGTTAAGGGCTTATAGGCCATAGATCAAAGGTTAAAGGTCATCTGCAGCCGTATCAGGACAATACTAGTTAAATCATTTACTACTATTCAACTGATAAATGTGTAAATGAGAGCTAATATTGATTACCTTGCCGTAAGATTCATAAATAATATTTCAGTGGATGCTTTGAAGAATGATGTAATCTGATATAATTACGAGAATCAGACTAACCTGTGATGCTGATTTTAGCAGACCACTTGGAGGTCCCATCCAGCACGGCCTGCTTGGCTGTCTTCAGATGGCTGTTGAAGTCTTCTTTGGAGACGTGGAACATTTCCTGGATCACCTCGAACACTTCAGGACGATTCTTCTCCCTTATCTTCATGCGCTCCTTCATAGCCATGATGATATTCTGGGTCTTGTCCTCTGCCCCATGCTTGGAGCTCTTCTCCACCGCTCCTGAAACAAGCCAAGAGTGTTTAGGCTCTGTGGTCTGCATATTAAAAACACAGGAATTGGAACCTGGTGATCCATCCAGTCCCACTGTATCTATCATGTATCTTTTCTTTTAAATATCTAAGGTGAGCTGACTTTCTTTTCACCAAAATACTGCGGGACTCCAATAACTAATGTCTGCGTGTGCGGAGGATGACAAATCACAAATTCACGCATTAATGTTGGTGTGTAAGTGTGTGTTTATGTATGTGAATGTGTGTCTGTAAGAGACACACCTGACAATAAATTATCCATATCTGATCATGGTATCATGTAACTAGAGTGTGTTCATGAGTGCAGATTGAAACGTGATAAAGATGAATCACAGCTTGAACTATAAAACATTGTTATGCTCTAAAACGTGGTTTTATAACAGCCAGGGTGTAGCTAATCCACTTAGAGTGTGTGAGGATTGCCGTGAGGATCATCCTGAAGCCTGCATGTCACATTGTTCCTATTAGTCTACACAGTAACAACAGGGGTGTGCCTGATTGAAAAAGCTGATTGGAGACTGTAATGAGTGCCAGTGACTGAGCGAGCAGTGTAAATAAAGAAAAGAATGGAAGTCATTATTATTGTTATTATCACATTTAAAAAATATATATTTGGGGGATTTGTATTGCCTTTAATTGATAGTGACAGCTAAAGAGTGACTGGGGGAGAGAAAGAGGGAATGACACAGGTCGAAGTTGAACCCATGGCTGCTGCAGCAAGGACTCAGCCTTGGTACATGGGGTGCCAGTTGAGCTATCTGGGCACCCAAGGGCTCATTATTTTAAATTAATTTTCTAGATGATGATGTTCAAGCCACAAATACTTCAATACACACAGATACACACAACCACCCAGCACTATCCACAAAGGTTTAGGCACATGTCTATAAGTTTCAAAGCCATGGGATGAATTTCACTTACTTTGCAAACAATCTGCATTTAGCAGGTCCTGGCACTTCTCGTGGCATTTAACGCCACACTCAGAGCAGCGCATGCCCTGACGGGCGATGCCCCACAGCAGCCCCTCGCACTCATGGCAGTAGGTGGGTGCAGTCGCTGTCCACACCTCAAAGTTATGGGGTGTTGTGGATGAAATCGGGTAGATCAACGCCTGGAGAGTCTTCTTGAAGACGTGTAGTTTCTGAAAAGAAAGGGAAGGCATTGTGAAAGTGTAAGAAATAATAAGTTATGAAGACACTGATGGAAAAGATATGGGGATGTGAGAAACAGAGGAGGTATAGCTAATGTTGTTAAACTCTCATGGCACCATGAAGTTGAGGAAAACTTAATAAAAACTCCAAGAGTCAATAAAAAGCAATGTTGTACTTAAATTGCTTTTCAGAAATGCTGAATACATCTTGGAATCAGTACTAGAAAAACCGGAATACCTTTGCACCTGCTAGGGACCACAATAGCCTGATATCATAACACAAAGTTTTAGTCAAACTTTAGAAGTTTAACCGAAGCAGCTTCAGTGGGCTTAATTCAAATTGATCTGCAGTCTGAGTTGGATGGAATTTACAATACACTTCTGCCTAACAGTAATCTTGGCAATTATATAAGTTGGCTAAACTGCAGCTATCATTCTTCAGAACTGCAGCATTCGTCAGCTTCTTTTATAGAGAAGGGATCTAACAGATTACATTATTCTAAGGGATAACTTGTAGGGACCTTTGTTGATCCTTTTCTGATTACCTTATCATCAATGGAGAGGTCAGGCATATGAGAGTATATCACCCTTACATCTCATTAAGCTAAGATTAACAGCATCCTTAGCCCACAGGCTTTGTTCACATTGAGTGGTTTACTGACTAAAGCTCCTCCAGACCAAATACGAAAGTCTACCAGAGGCCTGTCTGGACAGATTGCTGTGTAACAGAAGCCTCCTCAAATTGAATGGTTTACTGCAGCAGCCCTGCCATCCACAAGGACTGGAAAACGAGCAGGGACTTGCCAATTCTTGAAGGCAGAATCAATGGATGCTGTAAATAAGGTTTTTAAAAGTGAGCATTATCCAGATTGAGAGAGAGGGAGAGCAAGCGAGAGAGAAAGTGACAGAGAAAGAGAAAGAGATGTATAGTGGTTAAATAAATCTTCAAGAGGTACTTGCTCTCCACTCCACTCCACTCCACCCTTCTCCTCCACCCCTCCCTCTGCTGTCAGGCCCCTGTGTGCTTTGACACCTGAACAGTAGCTCTGCACTTTACCAAGAAGGCTACTGCACTGCCCACTGGAACACACATACAGACAAAAAAAACGCACACACGTATACTTGCATGGATGATTAAATGACACCAGATGACAGGACAACAAGGCTATCTAACATTGTGTAACTTCGCTGATGCTACGGAGAGGCTTGCTGAACCCTGGAGGACCTTTAATGAAACACAGAGGGAGACAGAGGGATTTCCCTATTAATCTTAGAGCAATGAGATGAAGCAGATGTCTGAGATTTATCCACAACTTACACACAAGCCAGACCGGGGCCACACCCGGAAGCCTGCTCCTTACCAAATTTAATACTGGACCGTCTAATACTGACGCTGCCTGCAGGAGATGAGTGAGCCAAATTTTTTATGAGTGTGGGAGTTCTATGAGCTCTCAATCTCTGTTTTTGTCAGTGAGTTGACTTGGCTGGTAAATATCTTTTTTGCCTTTTTTCTGCCTTGGCATTTCTTTAAATCACTGGTCACTGAGTAGTATCTTACTATTCATGTATTTTGTTGAAACTGTCTATTTGTGTCTTTTTAACTCTCTTTTAACACCACTCTGCATCCTGACACTACGTGTCACACTGTGCAGCAGATGTGGGAAGAGTGCTGCGTGTGTGAGTCTCATGTGTTAAACTGGGAGGTAACCCTGGTGATTCTGTGCAAGACACTGCTAGAATTGATTGACAGCGGTGGCTTCTGCCTGAGAGCAACATGACAGAGAAGAATCTAATCTCTTCTCCTCCTTTCACCCCTCCTTTCCAATTTTACCACCTATTGTCCTTGTCAACAACTTCACTGACACTGCCATCCTCCTCATCCTGTTCCAGCCTTCTTCACCTCTAAGCTTTTGCTTTAACTACAGTACCATCTCAGCCCTAACAGCGAATCTACATGATCTTGGCATAAAATACAGTGGATTGCAAGTATTTTAAATTCAGTCGAATATGTTTTTTCTGCCTGGCAAGATGCACAAAACTATCCAAGATTACTTTGGCAGAAGCATTTTAAAATCAATGTAGTATATTTTCCTGCTAACAACCTGCCTGATGGTATCTGAACTGACTTAGAGCAATGCATCACATCTTATTTCCAGATACTCCTTGACCCATGTCAGATCGTGGCTCCCTTCTTCCTTCGTCCCTGTCTTTGTCTAAGCAGGTACGCCCCAGTTTATGTTGACAGCCACTGTTAAAAGGCTCTGGTGTTCAGATCACATGCAGCTCAGAACATTGAGCGGACACACGGGCTGTTAGTCTGCCCACACATAATGTTCCTTTCTGCTCTAAAAAGCAGATACATGGGAAACGTGACACAGAAGGAGCATCAAGAGAAATAGATTTCTATACGTCAACAATGAAAGAGTAAGACATTTTAGTCAAATTAAAATGTTTAAAGAGCAAAAACGAAAGGAAGAGGTGAGGCAGAGATGACACAAGAAGAGGATTGAAAAAGGGAGCACTCTAAATAGGTTCAAACATCTCCCCAGGGATTAAAAGGCGGATTGTTCAACATGACTGCCTGATCAGTGACATAAGGGCCACGGGGTCATGATGGCAAGTCACTCTTGGCTTTGATCTTCTCTTGTTCTGTCCTCATTTCTCTACTTTTCTCACCCTTCCCTTCCATTCCTTTTCCTTTTCTCCTCTTTTCCCACTCTTAAACAGCATATGGTCATTTACTGAGTACTCTCGCAGTCCTCACAGGAAAGCACTCTCCTGGATTTAATGCAGCAGATAAAACTCTGACATCTGCTCGTCCTACTTTCCAAGACCGCACAATCTGCAGCTCTGCTCACAACTCAGCTCCCCTCGACCACCAACTATTAAACCTTTCCTTGTTGCCTCCGATGTCTATCTCTAAAGTTCAAACTCCTTACTCTCCAAATTTGCCCAAGAATCAGCTCCCTTTGTACACCAATTAGCACAGTGCATCTATCACGTCATTCCTCCCTGATCTGGGACATGAGTTGTTCATCCTTAAAGCCCCTTTAATCAACCCCATGGCTATTAGTAAGCAATCAAGACCATGTCACTTTAGGGCAACTAGGCATGTGGACCACGAGGACCAAGTCAAGTGTGCAAAATAGATAAGTCATACGAACATGTACAAAAATCAGTGCTCACAAATTGAGAGCCACATCTCTTGTTTGAAAAGATGAAATATTTGTGCATGAAGTACAGAGCACATTTGAATCAAGTAATCTTTTAGACTTAGGCAGCCCCTTGTTGCACATCAGCGGATATGAAATTGTCTTGCTGAGAAACTGCTTCCTCCTGCTGTTTTCCTCCTATAACACCATCTTCCCTCTGGGAGGGAAGAATTGCAATCAATTCATGTAGAGAGAGCTTTGGAGGTCAACACAAAAGTGTCACACCATCGACTGAGACATTCTGCCCTTTCTATAGCTCCATCTTCCTCGATGCAAGGTGCTTAATATTATTCATAGGGCACAGTCTAAATGAAATGATGGGGCCATCTCTTGATTTCTGAAGTGATCCAAGTGATACGACATAAGGAGCACAGGAGAAAGATTGATTTTTAATAAACTGCATGTACTGTTGACAGAGACAGGCAGACAGACAGATGATGGCATGCTGTATGTACATAAAGAAAAAAGGCCAGTAACTAATGCAATCCATCTCATTTTCATTTTGGAACCCTGCGTTCCTGGCAACGTGATCCCAGGCCCTGAAGAACAATGGCTGCTGCAAACAGCTCAGCTATAAGAGAGTCCCAGCACCCTTCTCTCCAAACACCGCCCTAAAAAATAATGAGAACATGCGTCCAGCATCCCCCGGAGTACCCTCCATTACACAATAAGACTCCACAATAAACAGACAAAGATTTTTTATGCAGGCATTGCATGCATGTTAGTACTCACCAGGTCCTCATTATTCAGGGTGGACCGGTTCACCAGAGCAAACGAGATGCCTGCCTTTCGAGCAGTGAGGGTCTGGCAGAAGAAGAGGAAAAGAGAGATGAGGAAAGGGGATAAATCCACCGACTCATTTTATCTTTCTGCAGTTTTATGCAGTATCTCAGTGGATTTACACAGATCCATATAGAGTTAAACAGCAGGTGAATAGGTGATAGTATTTTGTAAAAGGAAAAAAAAGAGTAGAAATGAATTACATCTATATCAGCTAAATAAAAGTAAATCAATAAATCAAAGCAACATAACAAGACTTTTTTTTAAGTTTCTGTAATGGATGTGTCTGAAGACAAAGCATTCATCTGTTGCTTTTAACTTAAACAGAAAGTAAGCTTACCAAAGCCTGTGATTTCCAGGAGGCCATAAGTAGAGATTGAAAGAAATAAAGTAATTGAATTAGACAAGGAGTGGGAAGGTGATTGCTGAAAGCACAAACAGCAGAGGAATTGTATTTATTATCCATACTGAGCGCATAGGTGTCTCAACTGCCATGCAGGACTGCTGATTAGGCACAGAGCTCTAGAAAGATTCAACTATTCATCAAGAGAGATTATTAAGCCGTTGCATGATTCTTTATCCACTCATGCATTGGAAGTTACTAAACTGCAGTCATGCTTGGCATTTATATTCAGTTCTCTGTTGGATGAAGCTATGATCATATTTTCTGCTGTCTGCTCTGCACATTAGTTTGACACAAACAGAGAAACACAAGACACACACACACACTCACGTATGGGTGAAGCCAGCTGTACTGCACAACACCAACTCTCCCACACACAAACACACACACACGCTTAAAAAACACACACGCATCCGCCCAGAAATTGACAAACTTACTCAAACATTTAACAGTACACGCCCACACAAGGCACTCTCACAAATACGAACAGGTAACACACACACGGACACACACTGATACACACATGTAAATTAGCTGCTATATTGATTTCCATTAAGTTTGGGTGACCAGAGATTGATAGACATATATCCCATACTGGAGGAAGTTACGTAACAGAGGAATGCAGACATGGACAGCTGACAATATTGGATCAGTCTTTACCACGACCCTCTTGTCTACAGCCCAGCTATGGTAAAGATCCATGGAAGCCATGGAGAATGTAGGAGGGAACGTGACCTCTACATGAACTATGAGTGTTGATGTAAGTTTATCAACATGCACCAGCACTGCTGAGGATGCTACGGGCAATACAATATGACCCAGTGTCCAGATGTTATCTATTCAGCTACAATATTGCGTTCAATGCTTTGTGAATCGATTTTCGACTTTGGCTTTTTTTTATTGTTTATGTTTTTGCATCCCACCATAATATAGGGGAAGCCTGCTGTCCGTTCCAATCAAACGCTGTTGCTGCCCTGAAGCAATCACACAGCAAATGGGGGACATTGACAAAGGAGAGGCATGAAAAGGGGACCAATTAGTTTGCTGACTACTGACTTCATCCCACGTGTAAAAGGCTTGCTCAGTGTCACTTTTACATGATTTAAAAGCCCCACACAGTTAAATCAGAAGTCAATGAAGTCTCTCGGATATATTTTTGGGTTGAGTTGTCAACATTTCAAGTTACATACTAATTTTCGACACCTGCCGAGCAACAAAAAAAAAAAAAAAAAGAGAGAAGAAAAATGGCCAAGCAACGGCGAGGCTGAAATCTGACAACTCACTGAAAAATATCACCCATAGCTGTTATGGGTCTATGTAGGAATGGCAAATATACACGCAAAATCCAAAAAGTTAAAAATTAAAAACGACAACCCATACTTACCAAGACATTGTTGGTTATTAATTTCATGAGAGATATGGACAAATACAGCATCAACTCATGTTGTTCACTGTGATATAAACATTCATCAGCATCTATGTGTATCACATCAAGCTACATAATCATATTATTTCACAAAAATACTCTAAATCTTAAAAGTGTAGAATGCTGAAGTATCAAACAGGTTGTCTTTAAGTTACTTAATTTACGAGTTCTGATCAATTTTTTTCCCATCTATTTGAATAAAATACATGAAGATGAGAGACAAAACATACACAAGACGGACACACACATTGCAGCACGTAATGGACAAACAGTTATAAACAGACATGAATACTATTTGCATCACGACAGCCTGTTCTCTTTCTCACAGACTAACCATGTGGCACAGTGCTAAAGTGTACTGCACTGCAACAGGCCTCTCTGTGGGATATGTTATGACACATTATGTTGCAATAAAAACAAATGGGGGAGCATCACTGTGATGCAATGTCTTAAACACCCTCTTTAGGCTAATTAATCAAGCTATAGAGTTATGGCTAAGGTTAATTTAGCATTCCCAAAAGGTAAATGCTCTACACTAAATCGCCAGAGTTTTAAGTGGTTGTTTTTATCACCAATCAACTCCTCACTTGCTTGTTTTTATCACAATGAAAGTTTATGTCTTTTTTTTAAGCTATATCATTTCAACAACCATTTCTGCAACCATTATTGTCGCATAGGCTTCAGCTAGAAGAATGTCAAGGCTATTATCCGTCCTAGGCTAGTCCTGGGATATTATATAACGATAAGAAACAAACACTGTCACTCTAAAGCACTAGCACATTTTATCAGGTTCCCAGTAAAGTTATTATTGTCTTCAGAGGGGATCCATACTCACAGGGAGCAGGATTCCACCAGTGTGGTATATTGTGGGGTCACTCAGATACATTTCACATAAATCACACATAACCTTGTTGAGGCAGATGACTCACCAGGTCTCGGACAAGAGGCACTGTCCTCTTGCGGCGTAAATCTGGCATGCTGTCAATACCATAAAGAATACTGCCAGCCCTGGAGAAGCAGACAGATTTAAGGTGTATTAATATCATAATAATGCCATGCTGTGGGAGACATTACTACAGTGAAAGGGGGGCCTTGATTTACACAGCCAGCAAACACCATGGATCACGCCTCCTGCCTAACCCGCCTCACCCCTTCCTCTCCACTTTGCGTGGTGCCGACCACCTACACTGGAGCTCCCTGTAATCCCTCTCACCCTCTGCTGTTCCCATAGACTCCCCCTCTCCTTCATGTTATGCACATTTTTATGGGTTATTGCAGTAGTGATACCTCCTATTGATACATATTATACAGATTACTGGATTTATATTACATACTATGAATACTCAATATGAGATCTCACAGAAAAATTACACTTCAAAGTGAGTTTTACTAAGTAGTTTCTGCAACACTTCAGTTTTTGTTCTCATGCTCTCTCCATCCTCCAACTCCCTTGTGCATACTCCACAGCCCCCTCACTGCTTGCGGACCAGTCTTGCTCCTTTCCCGTGAGGCTCTTAGTGGCATCACCTCAACTGTCACTCAGAGCCTCTCTAATGACCTCAACATGACATCAAGGCTCCAAAGCCTCCATACAGATAAAGCTCCTCAAGCTTTTCTGTCAGCCCTCTCAGCAACATCAGTGGTAGGACCCTAAAGATACACAACGTGACAAGCTGCACTGGCCCCTTGCCTCACCCTAGGGCCCCTGGGTCTTGCTGCTGTTATGCACAGTGCATGCTGCAGATGGCTGTATAGTCATGCTGAGGTAATAGAGGCTAAATAATATTATAAGCTGTTTATCCCCCGCCACTTCATATGACAAGTTGACAGTTGGCTTTCAGTTATCAGGAATCACGTATATTCATCTTCTCTCTGTAGTATGGCACAAAACATAGAGCACTGTACCTTAATCATGGCTGCATGCCAAAGAATCAGCATGCCTGTAATATTTCTGCTACATGTGCCTCAGCATGGAGGTACAAAACAGCACAGCAGCTCAGATGTGTGTAATTGTGAACTGATCAGACCAGGAAGTGAGCCACCACTCACCCTCCAGACTGCAAGCCCAGCACTTTGGGATCCAAAACACTGCGAGGCTGCAGAGAGAAGAAACACAAAATGTAAAACAAGAAAATACAAGGTAAGGGCACACAACTGAACACAAAGCAAACAGCAGCAAAATTAAAACAAAAGAAAAATACAGTATAACATAATGTATTTGGGAAAATACAGTAGATTTTGAGGTCAGTTTAGGGTAAGATAAATGATGGGAGAGGAGGAGTACAGCACAGGCAGAAGGGAGGGAAGCACCGCAGGCAAAAGACCAAATTATTCCACATCAATGTAATTTGTGGGCTCAAGACTGAGAGTTTTGCCGCTCTTGGTGCTTCGGGCCAGATTTGCCTATTGTGTAACACTCCCTCCTCACTGACCAAAATGGTCAGTTTGAAACACAAATCATTTTCTGAAAAGAGAATAATAAAAGGACAACCAGCACAAAGTGGCAGTAATATGGCTCAAAGGCGCATGCTTCATTCTCTCTCATACCTACAGGTATCACTTCAATTCATCCACAGAAAAACAAACACACACACTCACAGATACACTCAGGTAGATGTATCACTTCAAAGGAGACAGAAAATTCACACACCATCACACCACATACCACAAAAGAGAAGACACATTTATGAACAGACAAACACATGCGCATGCAAGGAAATCACAAGTGTCCATGTAGTTAATGATAAGCAATGACTTAAAACCTGTGTATCCAAAGCACTGCTGTCTGAAAGGAGAACATGACAGGAGGGTAGAGAGTTAGAAAAGAGCAGCTCACTGGAAAATATACACACTTTGTTAGACACTAATCTACTATTACCGGCTGATGACACAATTCTGTTTTGCCAAACAATTTATGCAGAAATGGAGACAGAGTCAACATGTGCCTCAGGGAGAATGGCTATGAACAGAGGAATACCGAGTAAAGTAGAACCAGTAGAAAAAGCTCTGTTATACAACATAAGGCTCTCAGCTAATGGTCCAATATCATTCTTTGCACATACAATATTTAAACCAGTGTGGCAAAAAATGAAATATGATGCTTTTGATTGATAACAATACCTGAGTTAACAGTCATAGCTATGGATGGGACAATAGGTAAACATGAACGGTTGGTATCATATTGCCATTTTAGAGACAAACTGCGAGAGGGCAAGCCCTTTGAATAAGCAAGACTGCAGAGGTGTAATTACTGGGCTATTGATCCATGGGTGATGAATGGCAGCATAACCATGATCTAATGTGCTACAAACAGAAAACAGCTGTTCACAAGAGAAAGATCAAATTGCTGCTCTGATTAAAACCACACGACACACTGCTGTTCACGTGCAGTCACTGCCACCCTAATGCAGCACCAGGCAATGATAAATTAGCTTCTTTCTGTCATTTTGCCATTATCTATTTAATTTATCTTTACTTGAAAGTTGACACCAGTTAAAAAATCATATCATGAACATATTAATTGATAACCATTAAAATATTTATAACATTGGACCTGGGCATTGATTGAAAGACAGTAGTATTTGGTGGATGTTATTACCCAGAGTGCTTGAGAGTGCCATTAGGGTTTACCACAAGTGCATGTCTTTTCATGATGATGGTCCTCATGTAGGCACTGATAATTTAAAAACATTAAAAATGCATTCTAGCATCACACTAATTATGTTATATAAATTCTTGAAATGGTTGATTTCTGTAGAGATTTTTGGTACAGCTGTGACAATGCATCGTTGGTGAGGTGACACCAAAAGCTGCACACATGCAGAGATACTCACTCAAAAAGGAGCTAAGTCGGTACCATGGACAGCGATCAGCTAAACTACTTTCAGCACTGCTATACAAGATAGAGCCATCTACTCTACCAGCAAGTCTGCTGCTACACTAGATAAAGCCAGACCACAAAGATAGGCTATAGGCTGCTGATATAAACTTCATTTCACAGGTGCCTTAAATCTGTGGAACAAAAATGTAATTGATTGGTAGGAAACCTCTGTGTGTGTGCACGTTGGGCAAAGTGTTGAGGTATCAACGGTAGCAGTAAATCCTGCATTTCAGTGCCGACACACATGGTCACACCTCCCACCGTACATAGATCAGAGCTCACCGGTGCAGATAAGCCTGCACGTGGCTGATAGTATAACCAGGACCCCTGCTCCAACACACACTGGGGTGTGTGTTCTTATGAGGACACATTCAGCCACACACTTACACGGAGACACACTGGCTTACACACAGTGGTGTGTGTCTATGTATATTCACATACAGTGAGAACATCCTCTATAACAGTACAAAAATCTTTAAAAATTCAAGACACTCACTCAATCACAGTCACCGTTGGAGATCAAGATAATAAAGAGGAGCATGGCCTGTGACCTGAGATAGGGTTGAGGCTGACACTATCAGTTGCAGATGTGAGCGCAATGGATGACAGTGCCAACAAGACCTCAGAGCTTACAGTGAACTCATCCTGATTTAAAACAAGTTGCATTGACAAGCCAACTGTTGGCCACCACAAGTGTGACCATCTCAACTTTGCCCGTCATTCTTAAAGGACCAGTGTGTAGGCTTTAATGGCATCTAGCGGTTTGGTTGCAGAAAACAATCCCCTCGTCTCACCCTGCTGTCCAGGTGTGTAGTGGAAACTACAGTGGTTGTGAAACTGGCAAATAACATGAAAGGCCTAGTGTTTGGTTTGTCCATTCTGGGCTACTGTAGAAACATGGTGGTTTTCCACAGAAAAGACCTGCTCCTTCTGTAGATAAAAATGGCTGCTAAAAACCTGCTTACACCAAGTTTCAAGGCTCATTGGAGAGTGATTTTTAAACAACATGCCTAAACTGGGTAAAAAAATTCTTCAGGTTCCTTTAAAATGTAAAAAATTGTTATAAATGTGATAAATTACTCTGTACTTAGTCAATGAAAATAATCACATTACCAACTTATCTTAGCGGAAAAAGCAGAAGTGCAATTAATGTTTTTAATAGCTGACTTCCATTTTAAATACAGGCGTGCGTTATTGTGGAAAAGGTTAAGGTAAAGGTTAAATGCATTAATCAACAGTTATATTTCTTTTCATTTCTTAGCCCAGCTCAATCAAAACTACTTGATAAGGTTTAAGAAAAGATCATGGTTTAGGTTAAAATAAGTTAATCCAGTACGTATGTTTTAGTCCAGCTCTTGGTAAAACCTGGCAGATCACAAGCCCACCTCTCAGATTAAGTCCACAGCTTAACTTCATGTAAATTCCTGATCTTAAAATTCTACCAATAACCACTAGTACCACATCTTAATGAAACCTGTATGTTAATCACACGGTGCGTGCCAGATCAGTTTAACTATACAATTTATATACTTTTATATATGTATTTCTATTATTTATGAATATGTTTACAATAATTTAACTTGAACATATTTGGTTGAATTATTGGATATTTTAACATTTGTACAGCTTGATACATGCTACTGCCAGATGACAGCAAAACAAAAACATTTCTTATTATCACATGTTAGCCACTTTGGAATCTAAGGGTAACAGATTTGTGATAAAAGAAGAGGACTAAAGGGAGATGTGTGTAGTGAGAGGTTGCCGCCCTCCATACTATGATGTAATGAAATGTGGTAGCTCAGAGTGGCATGCTACCAATTTGTTCACTGCTTTTCCCTCTGATGACTCAAGCCATACCACATGACCGGACCCTTTCCTACTATAGAAGAAAACACATCAACTACAGTGTATGAGCAATATTAGCACTCACTGTTCCCCTCAGCTGCTATATTTTCCAACTATGACTAAATGTTTGAGGCTGTGGCATGCTGATGTCAGAGGGTCGATTAAGTTCAATTTCAGTGCAAAAATAAAATCCCTGTGGGCATTTGTACAAATAAAGGCAAAAGTATTGCTTTAATCTGAGTTATAATGATATAACTATAGCGCAAGTTTAGGGGGAAAACCACAAGCATGATGATAATGAGGATGGCTTCGCAACACTGCAATTAAAGAAACACAGTACAATACAGAGGTAATGTATTGCACTAGAGTCATAGCTCCTCCAAGTTATGACTGTAAACTATGGAGAAGAGGCTTTCCCCGTTTCAGTCAGCTGAAGGCAGCGATATTGATGGTGTCACCTAAAACAACAACTGCGACTCTTCATTCCCTGTATCTGCATTTTTCATATCCACACTTTCTCGAGAAATGGTGCACTAAGCATAAAGAGGGTCTACCTCCTTTGCTCCCCCAGGAGCAAGCAGCAAACTTCACTAGCAGCAGACCTCTATAAATATTCCAAGCAAGGCTGACCTGGTTACAGAATGCCCTTGGGAGTGTGAATTAGCATCTGAATACAGACGCTGCTGTAGCCAGTTGAAGACAGGCCTGGCAAGAGTGGCAGCACTGCTGAGACTCCCTTCACAGCTCCAACACAGACCAGCCAGCACGCTTCAGAGAACGAGCATGATGAGCACACATCAGCTACAAGAGATGAAGGCATAAAGCTAATGAGAGGAGTATAGAATGTGCCTGTCTGTGTTTCCATCTAGAGCTACATCTCCATCAGTAGAATAATACATTTTAAACAACTGCTCTTATTGTCACTTGAATGCATATTGAATGTGTTTCTATCAACTCTGTTTGAACAAGAGAAAATATACAAAAATGTAATCAAAAATGGAAAATGTGAGGTAGTTGGTGGTAATGTAACAATTTAGGACTGCTTATAACTGTGCAGACTGTCAGTTCTTTAATACCAGGTAGCATTGGCTACATATTATGGGTCAAACAAATGTATTATAAGAGTGTTTTAGATGACAATGAAAAGGGCAAGTCCTTCATCTTATAGCTGGATTTTTGTTTAAAGCAACTCAAGTGTAAGTATAAAAACCTTTTGGGGGGTTTTATTTGTAGAATTTTACTATTTGCTACTCAATAAATAATGTGCATAAAAATATCCTTCAATTGGCTAGCTCCAATGTTTACATTGACCTCTTATTGTCAGCAGAAGTATGAAAGAAAATAATCAAAACAGCCATTTGGATCATTGTGGTTTTAGGACAACAAAGCAAAGCTAGTTTGTTGCTAAGCTATATGTGGAGCAAAACCTTTGAGTCCACTCCAGAATAATGTTTTAGAGTTACTCCTCTGCTTCACATGTTGTTTCCTCATCTCTGCCTGTCTCGAACAGCTCTACGTTGTTGGATAAAGTGAAAACTAACAATGGTTATGTCATCTAGCCCCATACATCACTGTTTGCCGAAGCTGAAAACACAATAGGGCAATATAGAAACACTACAGAATGCTAGACATGGCCACTGACTCCACTAACTGACTTATAGAAAGTTGAAGGAAAGAGCCAAAAGCCATCGAACAATGAGAGCAATAGGTCATACATTTTCATTTGTAGTCATATGCCCGGAGTCTACTGCACACGTCGCCTTGCACATGCACACTCCAACAGTGAGAAGTGAGTCAATCAGTCAATTAGTCAAACAGTCGGCTCAACCCTTAATTCTTCTCGCTGTTAAAAGGGCAAAAACAATATGTAAGAATAAAAATGGACAATCACATCAAGTAATCAGCAATAACTTGCAGTACTTGCAAAAATATGTTTGAGGGGATTTAGATGGGTGTTGCCATTACATAAATTATCCACCACAATGCGTTTGTTTTTCACCTGTCCCGCTGAGTATGCATTGGTCATAGTTATTTAATAGACATGCTTATTTATTTTATGCGAGATTTTAAAAAAACAAATGTAGGCCTATGCATTGTACTAAAGTTTAATTTTAAATTCAAACAGCAATATTGACATTAGCCTAAAAAATCTATTGTCTATATGGCCGGCCTTAATTTCAGCATGAACTAGTGCATCCCTTCTCACACATTTGGAAAGTAAACTGAACTGAATAATTTAAATATTAGAGTATACAGGCCTATGGTAATACGTTTGATGATGTCATTTATATCTTGCCTACTAATACCTCATTTGAGCTGCAGTTTGTTGGTCTTAAGAGGTTGCAGAAGACATGGTCATAAGCTACAATGCTACAAAGAAGGAAGCTCTTCTTATTTAGGAAAATTTGTAGATTTAAGTGCAAACATACAACATCCTATAGTATTACCAAACATTAAATCCATTTTATAAACCAAATGGGGATAAAATTATTTGTCAACAAAGTAAATAGCTACTGATAAATAACTACTGTATTTATTCCCTGTAGGGTGTTTGGTGAATGTAGCCACTAAAAGGGTTTTTGCGCACACATCTGTCACACAGCCTCACAGTCTTCAGCTGTAGCCTGTATTCCCTGAACTACAGTACCTACCTCACCATGAGTACCACAGTTGCATCTACGTATGTAGGTCAAGAGCTTTTTAATTTTAAGTAAGAGTGGAAATTCCCTGGTCTCTTTTTTCATTCCAGTTGAAAGACTACTTTTCCTTCAATGAATCAATCTTAACCTTTTATACATCCATGGCGATTTTAAATTGCATCTTCTTTAAGTGAGCCTTGAAGCATCCGCTATCCAGTATTTTAATTCAAGGCAACTCCTTGTGAAGCAAAAGTGAAGCAAAAGTATGATACAAAAAGACAAATGAGCATTGGCATAAAATTCTGCTACAACTAGAGAATAAAATATTTCTGACATTGTATAGCAAACGTCAGTTGCATAAAGAACAATTTCAATGGTAAGTCAATATGTACAGACTTTGTAATGTCTTTAACTGTGCCACTGCAATGACACCAACCAACAGACTGTAGTTATGTTTTTATTCATTGTGAAGAACTGATGATAATTTTGAAGACCAGCTATCTTTTGAAGTCTATTAAATTTGAATGATAAATGATAAACCTCCAGAAAACATGTTTGACAGTCTTATTCCTTGAGCCACAGTCTGCTACAAGAGAATCTAGCACTATGCCATAGGAATACAAATGCAAAGTCAATGCCACCAGTAACACACTGCCATCCACCTTCAGAGAGAGTCCCCTTGACTCTCTCTGTTTTTCAACTCAAAAGTTTTCAACACAAAATAAATTTACCAATTCAAAGAAGCACCCTTCGAGTGGATCAAAGTCTAAGCTTCCCATAAATCCAATGCTATTAAACCACCAAGTTTCAAGTCTTGGCCTTGTCTCCATCAAATATATTAGACAGAATTCAGACGCCTACTAAGAACATCAAGCATCCAGTGGATTTCTAGGATTACCAGACCATACCATACCATGCTTTTTTTTTAGCTCATTAACTAAAAACTCTATACTGTACTTTATATTACTTCACACAATTGTCCAAATCAGACTATAACTTCATAGATTTAAAGTGTGTAAAATACTCTGCTATGATTGATATTCTGTTTAACATGGTATTCCCATATAAAAAGTTAAATAAAAAAAGCTCATCTAATCTTTCTCCCTCACTGGGAAATTCTGGATCTCTGAATGCTCTGCCCTCCACCAGCTTGTGCTAGGTTGACCGATGACAGAGCAGTGCTCGTCAAGATGGCTAGACCCAGGAGCAGTCTGGTTTGCACCTAAACAGGCGAGTAGCAGAAAAATCTGAATCCTAAGCATGTTTAACTTGTTTATTGTCATGGTTCACTTGTAAACCTGTAACTGGCAGTGGCTGTCACAGCATTAGTGGTTGTGACACATGTAATGCCAAAGTGTATTCACATTGTCACATTGTTATTACATACTAGGTAGCGAAGTAAACTCCTGTTCAAAAGCAGCTTTGGTTAGTAGTCATTTCAGTATAGTATGAAGTCAACTTGGAGAAACTTTTCAAAGATACTCCAACATCTGAGTTTTTCCTCCATTTTCAACACATGGCATTTTAATTTCACGTTGCCCTTTCTCTAATGTCCATGCTTGGTTGTTGGTTGTCTTCTCTGACAAATCTCATAGAGGAAACTTGAATGGACCAACAGTGCACCAACAAAACTAAGAGGTTTTAAAACAGTTGCAGCATAAATGTTGCCTAAATTTGTAAAGTAATGTTTAGTGTCTGTAGTTAATGTGCTGTAACACAAAAACATTAATGTAGTGCATTAAGTCTAGGTGCTTGGTTTGACAACTACTTACTGTCACTGTTGCTATTATTAATACCTCCACTAAGGGGGTTACATTTTCAGTGCCATTTGTATGTTTATACAAATGTCTGTAATACTGGGCCAACTATCACAAAACTTGGTACAAGGGTGTAGCAACCATGATTAAAGTAAATGCTGTACCATGACTAAAAATGCAACAAAACAGCCATCTCAAACATCACCGTAGAAATATATGCAGCAGGTATGTAATAATTAAGCAATCAGGGATCAATTTTTTCCTGTTTAATCCACAATTGCAGCACCTGAACGAACCAGTCGTAATAAAAGTGAATGGTGTGCATATCATAGAAGACTGGACTATTGGCTTTGGTGGAGGTCTGCACTCTCCAAGTGCTCTTCTAGTTGATATGTTTATATATGTCATAGAGAAACAGAGTTATGACCTGCCATGTTTTGCCATTGAAAGCCTTGTACCAAATCAAAGTGACATTGTGACAAACAAAAAGAGAGAGTCATACCCCCTGCCAGGATCTGCTGCTCCAGTTCAGCCATCTGTTTCCTGTAGGCCCTCAGTGCTGCCTCCTTGAATGTAGGTCGAATACGTTTCTTGGGTGGGGTCTCTGTGGGCTTCTCCTCCGGAACATTTTTGTTTTCATCCTCCTGCTGTTCCACTTTTTCAGACCCTTCTGTGGCCTCGTCAATTATCTCATCTACCTCCTCTAACTCCTCATCACCCTCTTCCATCTCCTCTGTCATATCATTGTCCTCATCCGGTTCCTCTACGTCTACATATTCCACCATTGCATCATATTCAGCAGTGTCCTCAGTGAGTTGGGTTTCATAGTCCTCATTGTACTCTTCATCATACTGCTCATCCAAACTGTAATCATACTCCAAAACACATGCCTCTTTACCTGCCTCATAGTCTGCTGTGGCTTCAAAATCTTCAGAGCCCTCAAAATCCTGAGAGGCATCATTGTCTTGAGAGGCCTCAATGTCATCAGACCCATCATAGTCCTGAGACGTTTCATACTCCTGTGTAGGCTCATCTATCTCATCTGTCTCCTCTGTCTCATTACCAATAGTTCTGTTCTCCAAGTTAGCTAGTACCTGTTCCATCACTTCAACATAGTGGGTTTCATTGTCCACTGGTTGCTCCCCAGCTTCTGCCTCTGCACCTGTTTTCTTGTCCTCTGCCTTGTAGAAGACAGGATCTGTGCAGACATCCGAATCTATTGTAGTACTAGAGTTATTTGCGGTAGAGGTGGACAGGGTGCGGAAACGCCCCATAAATGAGGAAGAGGAGTTGGTGGGTTCCTCAGGAGGAGCAGGAGTAGTCTGAGAGCCAGTCTTCCAAACAACTTCTAGAGCTGACTTAGCCCTCTGCAGTGTAGAGCCAAAGCCAAAACCAAAGGACTTCTCACTGAGATCTATGCTGAGCCTACTGCTCCAAGACTTGGGAACCTCCTCAACCTTCTCTGTTCGAATCTCACTCTGACTACGGTACATAGTTGAAGACTTATTCTGGGTCTGGTGAAAGCTATGATTAACATCTAGTTCAGGGAATTTTTCTTTCGGAAGTGTTTTGGCGTTTACCTTAGGGGCATCTTTAGAGGCTACTTTAATTGCTTCTTTAGGGACTTCTTTAGGGGCTTCTTTAGGGGCTTCTTTATGGGATTCTTTATGGGATTCTTTAGAGGCTTCTGTTGGGGCGGCTTTAGAGGTCTCTTTAGGGGGCACCATAGGACCTTCTTTAGGGGCTACCTTCTGGGCTTCTTTTGGTGGAATCTTAGAAACTTCTTTGGTAGGTATTTTACCAGTCTCCTTAGATGCTATTTTAGGCATCTCTTTTTGGCCCTCTTTTGGGGGTAGTTTTGCAGCCTCTTTGGTAACCTCTTTAGCAGCAACTTTCAACCCTTCTTTAGATGCAACTTGTGGGGGTTCTTTAGCAATGACTTTAGGGGATTCCTTGGGTGATTCTTTAGGGGACTCTTTAGGGGTTGAGACAGGGCTCTCAAATGGGGTTATTTTAGGACTCTCTTTTGGTGACTCTTTAGGGCTTTCTTTTGGAGTCATTGTAGGGCTATCTTTTGGAGTCACTTTAGGAGTGACTTTAGCAGCCTCACTAGAAGTTACCTTAGACGTCACTTTAGATACTTCTTTAACAGTGGTCTTTGTGACATCTTTAGCTGTGAGTTTAGGGCTGTCTTTAGGGAGAGTTTGAGAGGATTCTTTAGCTACTGATTTCTGAATATCTTTAGGTGATTCTTTAGGAGCAGCTTTAGAGGTCACTTTGGGTGAAACCTTAGCAGATACCTTCGGGCTTTCCTTTAGCAATATTTTGGTGGTTTCTTCTTTCGGAGCCAATTTAGTTTGTTTATGTATCACTTTAGCAGCTGCTTTAGGGGCATCTTTAGGTGATACTTTCGTGCTTTCTTTTGTGGTCACCTTACATCCCTCTTTAGACTGTCGGGCAGATGTCTTGATGACAGACTCCCGCTCTGTGATGGGAGGAATGATGTGGGTCGTTATAGGTGGTAGGGAACATTCCCTGTCAAGCATCATAAATTCCTCATCTCCTTCAAATTGCAGATCAACCTCCTGACATTTAGTGATGTTTTCTGGAAAACCAGGAATGGTTGATGGGTCAAAGGGACTGCTAACTTCTATGGACGCGTCCAAGCCAGAGTCAGCACCCTGCTCCAGATGATGCCAGTCTTTCCAGGGTGATAGGTCCCCTTGCAGAGAGACTTGGGACCCACTATAGTGGCTTCTGTCCCCAGACATGCAGACAAGTCCATTGCTCACCCCACTATCAATAGTTTCTGTAGTCTCTATCTCATTGTGTTCATAGGTTTGATTATCATGGCCAAGTGGGTGACTGGGGCTAGCATACCAGGAGGAGGCCATGTCTTCCTGTTTTCTCTGCCACAGTTCCTGATCTGAGGAAGACAGCAGGGAGCAGCCATTAGCCCGTGTAAAGTACTGGCTCTCTGAAAAGTCTTCTGAGTATGACTGGCAAAGTTTTGAGCAGTCAGACTCAGAACGGCTGAGTTTAGGGGTAGAATAGTCACTCTGGGAAAGCCAGCCAGGGGTCAAGTCAGAGTAGTAAGCCTTTGCATGCTTGTCTGGGTCATAGTAAGAGTCATCAGCATAGTGAACTGCGCCTGAGTAGCCTGCTTCCTCTCCTGACCGGCTATGGTCATGGGATCGCCTCTTGTCCGATTTGCTCTTGTGAACAGGCTTTGAAATTACCATTGCATATTTATTTCTACTTAATTCATCTAATTCTTTGTCACTGTCCATTGAGTCCCAGTCATCACTCTCCACTACTTTATCCTTTCCTGAGACCTTTATATCCATGCTTTCATAGGTTTGTGAGGAAGACATTGTTTTGTCTTTTCTCTCCTTTCCATCATGAGTTAAGCTATCAGTAGAGACTGTAATACCTGTTCCTTTAAGTTTATAGCATTTTTTCAAGACTACATCCCTATCTTGGGGTGTTGCAAAAATAACAATAATAGGTCGGGGTTTCGCATTAGAACATTCTCTCTGTTGCCCTAACCTATGAGCAAGCTCAATTTTAATTGTTTTATGGGCATCAATGAAACCCATTTTGTCTTTTAGTATTTTATATATTAGACTTTCTGTTTTCTCTGACTTATCTTCAGGAACATTGAGGAACCGCAAGGTTGAATTATTGGCCTGGTGGCTAATTTGTTTTATGTAGTCATGAATGTCACGTGTTTCCCTTCTAGACTGGACAAATCCTGAGCGAAGCTGCTCAATCTCACTCTGAACTACTTCCACACTGCTGGAGATCTCATCAATGGAGCTTTTAAGGGCATTTACATGACCACGTAGCTCAGACAGTTCTGTCTCTATCTGACTGATCCCCTGAAGCTCCTTAAAGATCATCTCCATGACATCCTGGGTCTGACTGATGCAACCTGTGGAAGAGGAGCCAGGCTCCAGTGTCGAGCTCTTTTGCTGCCGTCCAGCACGGTCCAAGGATTTGCTCCGGATGCCCAGGGTTTTCCTCCAATTGCTCACTTCGGAGTCTGAGGAGACACATTCCTGACTCTTTTTCCATTTTCTTAACTTGCGTAGAGCACCAAGCCTTAGTGTGTGTAGACTGGAGCGTTCCACTCGTTCACCCTCAGAACTGCCATCAGAGGGAGCCAAACTGATGAGGCTCTTCCTGTTTCGTCTTACTGGCATAGTGTGTGATTTATGCTCATCCAGTCTCCTGACAGGTTTTGTCTCACTCAAGGAGTCAGAGTAACTACTATCAATCGAAAGAACCTCAGGAAAGATACTTTCATTATTATTCAAAAAAAGAGAGTTTTTCGGGAGTCCATTTGCAATAGCTACACGATAACTGAAAGTGGGCGACAGGGATGAGCAGTCATTTTTTCCGTCGTCTTCTTCAAGAGATAAGTTACGTGCCGAAGAGCATTTAGAAATCTTTTTTACTGTAGTCTTTAGTGTAGTAGAGAGAGTTAGATTGTGTGCTTGCAAATCAGTGGTCAATTTGGGCTCTTTATTTTCGCTTCTCTCTTTCTTCTTTATTGGGTTTGCCAATTTCTTTGTAAACATTCCTTTGCAAATCTTATTAATGTAGGATGATATAGTCTTTATTAGGGCAGAAACCATGGATGGCAATCCTGTGAACTGATTTTTATCATATAGTGAAAGACGTTGGCTGAGAATACAGCAGTGGTGAGCCAAGCACAATCAACGGGTGATTGACAGTGGGACCAGCTTACAATGACTAAAACCACGGTCCTCGTAGAAACTCACTATTACTCTTAAATCCAGTGACCTTCCTCCAGGAAAGAAACATCTCTCTGAAAGACAAACAAAAAGCACAAAGAACCAATAGTGAGTTATTACTTTGAAATTAAGACAGTGGACAAATTAATATAATACATACATATGCACGTTATGGAGTCTCAATCTCCAAATTATTAGTTCAAATACAGAGAAAACAGTATGCAATTAATACAAGTGTGATTAGCAAACTTGAAGCGAATGCACATACATTGAGAATGGACCAATAAAGTAGACATTGTGTGTCCAGCAGGATAACTTTATAAATTAACACATTCATGTATCTTTAAACTGTATTCCAGAGGTACTGATGTAGAGAGAGAAGGATGGCAAAGAGAGAGAATTGGAGTACTGTGTGTATACTGTATATGCTTGTGTGTGAGTGTAAGTAGGGAGATTGGATTGGTTATCAATTGCATGTATGACTGTGTGTATTAATGTATGTGTGTGTGTCAGTCAAGGTCAGTAGTCCCATTGGCTGCATTGATGTATCCAGCTTCTACAGCAGTAGACTGCCAATTATTCTAATTGCCTCAGTGCCACAATACTCTTGTCAGAGTGTCTGTGAAACACAAGGAGAGCCAAACTAAACCATGATTAAGATTACTTTAACAGTGTGTATATCAGAAAGAAAATATATCTAGCTTGAGCAAACACAAGACAAAATCTGTTTGTTGGCTATTTTCCATATATTAATCATAATGATGAGGATGATGCGGATGTTTTCACAAATTGAAATGATGAAGTTAATGACCCACTTAGTTTAATTGTAACGGTTCAGCACCTGAACCATTCAGGTATCGCATTGCATAAGCACAGCAGACTATATACTGTAGTTAAGAGGACAAAATGGCCATCTTAGACCCATGGAAAAGAATCCAAAGACTTCTTGAGTCATGCTGCATAGTGTTAAACCTTCAACAGCTTGGAGTGGTTCTGAGAGGTGTGTGTGTGTGTGTGTTTTCTATAGAGCAGAACTGTCCAACTGAGTCAAAAGAGGGATGTTTGTTGTGCAGAGGATCTGACAGCTGCTCCACATTAGTTCTGGGGTTTAGAGCTTGATGTGTCTACAGTCTCATGACCACAGAGACATGCTTACTTCAAATGAGCTGTGAAACACAGCATCACAGTTAGCTTTTATTGTTGGGTTCTGAAGAAGGACCACGCATTAGCAAACAGAGCTTAAGGGTTGTGTTTTTCTGCCAGATTCACGCATGATGGAATGAATCCAGGAGATTTATTTGTTAACTTCACAGGATAAGGTTTTGGGGCAGAGCTGGGGTAGACATGCTTGTGGAAAAACACTTTATTATATGTAATACTGAAATATATCATATACCAATCTTAATGGGTCAGCTGCAGTTTACTAACTGTAGTTAATAAAGTACTTTAACCTTGTGTTTCTAATGTAAATGACAGAGTCCTAGAGGATTTTATCCCATAACTGGACAATATGGTTGACTTGTGAAAATAATAATAAAAACTGCATCAATGAATGAAAACAGAATGAGTTAAAAATGGACTACAGTATATTTTATGGTATGAGGAGGTTCATGACTCAGCTCTCATTTAGACTGGCTTTAAGCCAAGAGCAGCCTTTTGCAACTGATGGGTCACGACCCAAAACTGTCCCTCCCATAAATAAATCACATCAGATATTGTTTAGTGTATTGTGTCCTGACATTAACTCAACCACTTCCACTGACATTTTAGCTCTAATGTGAATTTCAAACTTCTGTCTGTAAGTAAAAACTGAGAGGTGCCACAGTACAACCACAGTAAGCGTGTGTGAATCAGTGAGCAGCTTAGGGTTAAGTGCCTTGCTCAAGGGCATCTGTAGTTCTTAGGGTAGGCGAGTGATGGCTTATTCACTTACTCCACCATGATTGGATGAAGTCATTTTTATGCTGATGATTATTTATTTTTGAATGGTATAATACACAAAATCCTCCAGGACTGATTACACTTGCAATTCAGTTAATATTTAAAACAGCTAGGCACCAACACAGGTGTTTTCATTTTCTTGCTTAATTAGACCTCTTCTCAGGACTGTGTGGATGTTTACATGTGGATGTTTTGACTGGCATCTATCTCACTCTCTTGTTAGTTTTATTGCAGCTATTAAGGTGTGAAAACATACACTGCTCTCATTCTGATGAGTACTTAGACTTTGGTGACATCACGTAATTCCCAGCATGGCTCTGCACAACTGTAACTTCAGAAAAAGTCTAATTTACCAGTGAGAGTAATTGAAAATGCCTATATGGGAGCACACTGCTTTGCTGATGTATAAGCACTATGACTATAGAGCGTTTAAGCGAGATGAACTATAAGAATATTAATTATTATACAATTTTAAAAGAGACACGTTGAATTATAACTGGAAAACTAATCTTTATGCATTATCAGTCAAACTGAAATTAGTGAGATATTTTTCCACTCAGTGATTTCTTATACAATGGAGTGTAGAAAGAAACACCAACAACTGTGTAATAAATTAATATATTAATCATCAACACACTTGAATAACACAATGAGCAGAAATGAATGTGGGCATGGAATAAGTATAAGAGAATTTATGAGTGTAATCTAGTGAATTTAATATGAAACGAAATTAGGTGAAATTGAAAGGAATATATCACTAAATTATAGATAAGTCAGACATTTGGGTGACACGAATAGCAGATTAAAGAGACTAAATTAATTGGGTGCAAAACACTTGGAGGAATATGGTGGATGATAATAAGAACTGCAAGCCTTTCTTTACTAAAGAGAGCAAATAATGGAGTAAGCTTAACTTTGGCATCAAGCTCTACTGTTTCCTTAAATGTTATATGGAGCTGAGATCTTGGTTTTGGCCTTTGCAAGACAGTGGTTGAGAGCATGGCTCTGAAGCAGGGCTAGATTGTTTGTTTGTCAGGGCTGAGATAAAGCACTACTCACTGTACTCTTGGATCAGCGATGCAGGGTATTTCCCCAGATTTGGCTGCTCTTTCAGTAAGATTATACAAACTTTTGTTGCTCTTTGCAGACGTGGAGGTGGCATGCATAGCAGGGGATTCTGTCTCTAGGTGAGAACAGGCAGAGTCTCGTAAAGTTGCAGAAATGTGCACACTGCTGTGATTGGTCGCCCCATAGTCCTTACCTCTTCTACTCATCACTGTCTTTCAGAGGCTGTAGCTTGCTCTGTTAAATAGATGGAGTGAAGATACTGATATCAAAATAAACTAGAGGGCCTAAGGCATCCATTGGTACCAACCATGTTATATTATCGGGAAAATTTAGGTTAAATTTCAGCGATGAAAAAACTGGCATGGCCATTTTCAAAGAGATCCCTTGCGCTCTGACCTAAAAATATCTGAATGAAAATTCTATGGGTACCAATGAGTCTCCCCTTTACAAGCATGCCCACTTTATGCTAATCCAATGCAGTTTGGGGCAAAATATAAATTGATATAAATGTGTTATTTTTGCCTAGTGTATTTTAATATTTCTTTATACTGGGTTCCCTAAACAGTATTTATTGCATAAATTGGGAATTGTGCCACCCCAGTCAAAAAAGTCTGAACACACCCCTGTTTAGAAAGCATATATAAATGTTTCTTTAAGCTGCATCTTGTTGAATGACTTAACCATTATGAACGATAATGGCTCACACAAAATATACCTAACAACAACTAATTTTGACCAATTATCTTAATGCATTTCTGATGCAATTGCAATAATGTACTAATCTCAACTACAATCATGCCTGACAGCGTCTGGGATATGTCACTGTTTACTGTAGCAGTGACTGTACATAAAGCACTGTGCTGCACTGTGGCTGCATTCTGTCTGGAAAAATCCTACTAAAAGAGTACTAGTATTTAATGAGTGTTGATTACCAATTAGGGAGCCGCCTTTCTCTCTACAGAGCCAACATCCTGACATCTGCATGTTAAGGTTTGACAAATGAAGCATTTGCCCTATTCCAGAGCTGGAGTTGATACGCAAATGACTTGATAATACCCACGAGGTATCGCCTGTATCGTCCCATTAGTGCGTAATGATGCAAGAATTAGGAGAAAAGAATGACAGATAACTAGATCACCTTATCCCACTTGTGCATGTTTTATCAATCTGACCACAGAACCTGCAAAGAAATTGCTCTGTGGGCAGACTCAGTAGCAGATGGGCTACAAATGAAATGGTACCATTTATTCCGAGCCACCATGATGAGCACATGTGTGAATGAGATTACATGTTGGGTTATCTAGATGTGAACTATCTCCGCCATAGTTGTTCATCCGTGATTTGTAGCATAAGCAGATTCAGTGTAATAGAAATCGTTCTGTTGCACCTAAGTAGAGATAAGTGGACAGTGGCAGTTGGATTTTATAATAGGTTGACTCATAAACAATTCATTTATGTAAGCAGCATGTGCTCACATGCCTCTGCCCCTGTCCGGAACATACAGCCCCTTTAATAGGTAGCTATTATTGAGGTTACTAAATCATGACCTGGTGCAATATATAATTGAGTTTAGATATAAACATGACATGTCCAAGCATGCATATGTGCAAGGCATATGAATATATGTGCTTTTGTTTTTTTCTATCCTTATATTTCCACCATTCACAATTCAGAGGCTGTATGCCTTTGAGCAAGGCACTGAACCTCCAAATGTCTTATTATGTAACTTAATAAGACAACTACATGTCTAATATGTTGTAAAATGACTTGTTTCATAAGCAGAGCATCCAAAAAAATAGATGTGACAAAAAAAATCTGGGAATTCCTGTGGTCCTGAGGTAGAGCCCCTCCCATCTGTGAGTCAGACTCAGAGAAAGGGGGAGCACCTCAGCCACACCCACTCCCTGTGCTCTGAGGCACTGCTTCCCCAGGCCCTGCAATAATGCCCAGGGACCTGTTTCCCCCATTTTTTTCCTAATGCATCTGATTAGCACAGCACTCTAAAACACTCCATTTCTCACAGTGGTACAATCTCAGCCACTCTCCTTTAATGAAAATGAGTGTCAGTTGGAGGCATGCTAGCCTATTTCTTACAACAGTACAATCTGCTCTTTTCTCCAAATGAAAAGGCAAGTATGCCAATTTGAGATTATTATGCTGCAAGCAATTATAGCCCACTACATGCTGTGATTGGTGTTCGTTCTTTTATCATTCTGGGTGGGACTGGGGAATATTTTGTGCAAACCTTTAGAAGCGGATGCATATAGATGAGAGATGCTCATGTGTTACGTCATGTCTCCAGAACACATGATTATGGATTATGGCCGAGTGTGGATTAGTGCACACATGTGGGTGTGTGTGCATGCCTGTGCGTCTGTGTGTGTGCAGCCGTGCGTGCACACTCATGTGCGACATGGCATGCCTCCGTGCATGATTGCTTTTAAGTATGCATTTGCTGCTCTAAGAGACGAGCGAAGAATACCAGCGGGGGGATGAGCATGTGAGGGTGTGTGCATCCTCAGATCATATTGCCCTCACGCCCATCCTCCGCTACATTCTGCCTCCCTTCTACTAACCTGTGTTTCCCAACAGTGAAATATCTGCCTGCAGCCCTAGGAAAGCAGCCAACATCACAACAGATTGTCTTTCCTCATAAATCAAAATATTACCATTTCTTTGGCCGGCATGACGAGAACCAGTCTCATCGCATTTGCTCAGTGTGAAACAACAGCATTGCTCACATGCGTTCATGTTGAGCGTTATGCATAAACACATAGGAAAGGTGTGAATGAGAGCAATGGGACATTTGTGGAATCGACAGTGTTTGTATCTTACCTGGATTTAACGAAACGATTAAATAACATTAACACCTTCCACCTCTTTGTATTTTTCACCCCAGTTACATCGACAGATGATGCCGTCTAACCGCATCATTCCCAAATAACGTTTCATTAATCCACTGACAGGGCCACAGAGGGAGCGGAGGGAAGCAACAAGAAGAGATAGAGGATGAAGTCAAACAGTCAAGACCCCCCCCCCCCCGCCATGCAGACACGCCATCCAGCGCCCAAATGGGTTCCGGCGCTGCACATACCTGGTTGTGTTAAATTCCCGTGCAGGACGCCAGCGGTAGTGAGCACAGCGAGCCGTGTGGAGCCGATTCCCCGGTTTCAGCGAATGGTCGGTGCGAGGAGAGCAGCTGGGGAGGGGAGGGAGAGAGCGGCTCGGTGCGCAGCCTCGCTGCCTGCTAATACCAGAGCTCACAGCATCTCTCCGCGTCCGTCAGACGCCACATCCCACTGCCCTGCCTCCGCGCACTAACGCACACACACCTCTCCTCCATGCCACCGTCCTCTCGCTCCTCTGCTGTGTGCTCCCCTGTTCGCGTTATGGGGGGCCGAAGCTGTTGCCTTTTAATGTCGCGAGCTGCTGGGTTTGATTTACTCCACGATTGACACACACACACGCACACACACACACACACACACACACGCACTCAGACACTCAAACACCCCTTGCTCGTAGACAGTGTCACAGCACGGGGCGCCCAGTCCAGACGAGTGGTAGTGGCGCTGATGGGGAGACAGACAGCGCTGCTGCTACTCCTGGCTGCCCAGACTGAGGCTGTGCTCCCCGGCTGGAGAATGTCTATCCCTCCCTTGTTCAAAACTCTCTCTCTCTCTCTCTCTCTCTCTCTCTCCCTGTGCTCACTGAGCCGGGCTGAGAGAATTGAGCCCACAGACACACACAAACACTCAAGATACCCCCAAACACACACACATACAGAGAGAGAGGCTTGCGCGAGATGCCTTGAGTGAGAGGGAAGGAGCAGGAAAAGGAGGGAAGGGTGTGTGTGTGTGTGTGTGTGTGTGTGTGAATACTATCGGCTAGATAACTAACTAGTATGATCCCACCACTGCAAAAAACTACACATCCCGATGGAAACAGAGTGATGTAATAGGCCAACAAACCCTGAGCACTACAGAGCTGCACTGAAGAACAGTGTTAGGGCTACAGGGGTATTGCTTTAGCTTTTCGTCAGGGCTCGTGCGTGTGTCGTGCGCTCGCACCACTGCTTTTATGCGCGCGTGCATGGGTTTATGGGCATGCCTGCGGGACACGAGGAGCGCACTTTCATCTGTACTGTGAAACGCACCGAGCCCAACCTCCAGTCTCTACAGAAGACCATTCCCATCTGTGCGCCACACGCAGCAGAGACACACACTCACACACACACACACTCACACATCATCTAATTACGTCTCTCACTGGGAATGTCGTCATACATGATGGCTCGTTCCCGTTGCAGATTAGTCCCTGTACATTAAAACACCATCAGCGTCGTGGAGTCGCACGTGGATGAATTTCCCTGCTGTGAAAAAAATACATTATTTTGAATTAAAAAAATAAATAAAAAATACACTTAACCTCGCTACAAAATGGCAGGGCAGTGGAGGAGAGGCAATTTTATCCAATTGCTTTAATTTGTCCTTGTGTGACATTTCGCTAATTGAGGCTTTAATTCCACGTTGACAGTCAGGGACAAATGAAGACGGACAGATTGAAATGAAAACATTGCAGGTAGAGTGTCACATGATAGTGCACATCATTTCACCGACCCACCCCAGACTGGGTGGTGATTAAGAATTCAAATAAAAGCCACCGCTCTCTCTATCTCTCCCCACGTGTGCGAGAGTCTGCCTCCCTCTGTCAGTCTTGCTCTCCTCTCTCAGCTGAGATGAGTGTCATGCGTTCCTCCAACAGCCACTAATTGTCTGGCCTTCTAGCGAAATCACATTTCCCTCCTTCGCTCTCTCTCTCTCCCTTTGTGTCACGTGGGAGAGAGGATGTGTGTGGTTGTGCTCGCAAACGCGTGCAGCCAGGTGGGGTGTTGGAGGAGAGGGGTGCGGATGCTGATGCTGTGTATATGGCTGCTGTTCGCCCCCTGCTGGTGATAAAATCCTCTGCAAGCTGGAACCTCAGCTCCTCTGAACCACTCTGACCCAAATGATTCTCGCCCATTACTGCAGCGCGCTTGGCTTGTGTTCAGCCAAAGATAGTAGAGCAAATGCTGATTTATTTTAGCATTTGACATGGTTCAGTTCAACTCTAATGTGATCTAAGACTGGTGTAAATGAGCAAACGAGTTGTGTCTGGCAAAAAATGATGGAGTATTTCAATTGTGAAGTTGTCTGTCACAGGGTCTATCAGTAGAGACACAATATTGTAAAAATAAAACAACAACGCCTAATTGTATTGGGTTCACCCCTCTCCCATTCCCCCATTTTCTTTATTTCAGTTTAATTCTCCCTTTTCTCTTGTGTATTTCACTCTCCCACTTTCTGCCTTCTCTGGAAACAGAGAGCCTTACTCATGTTAGTGCCTTCAGCTGCCAAGGGACAGCTAGCCAAGACTCCTGAGGTCTTCTCCACCTCCTTCTCCCACCCTCCTCTTTCCAGCCCTCGCCTCTCCAAGCTTGTGTAACAAATATCATCCATTTCTTTCTCTGGTTCTTTTTCTCTGACCATGGTCACAAACAAAGCTTAATTTTTATTTCAAATTGAACACATTACATATTAAATACCCCCATGTCTTTGATTATTAATGTTTTGTGTTTATTGTAAATTCAACTGACAAATACTGCATATTTCCTCATCTACAATGAAAAAATAAATTAAATTTGGTAACTGTAACCTTCAACAACCTCTGCACACCCCAAGGACCTGGTAAACAGATTTAATGAGCTTTGCTTCCTTGCTTTAAAACTCCAATGTGCCGTTAAAAACAAGGTCTGTTCCAGTTGTCAGTCATTCTCCATGAAGGTACCATAGTGCAGTTTGAAACAGAAGTTCAGTCAGGTCAAATGCTGATAGAAGAGAAACAAACCTTAGGTGCATCTGTTATCTCTGAAACAGCTCCTTTGTACAAACATAAACTTAAGGATGTTTGACCTGTTTATTTCTTTGAGCTGATTGCAAACAAATATTAGTTAAACTCCGGATTCTTTTCTATACAATAGGCTTTTAAACATCACTCAATCTGTGATTTTGTTGTTGAACAAAATCAATAAAAAGTTATGCCATTTTGTAACAACATTCAAAAACCCTGACACTTTTGGCCCCATGCAATCCAAATGTGAAGAGCAACTACTTTAAGCAACCTTCATACTTCTGTTTTTCACTCCCTCGGGACTATAAATCTATCCAAAATTCCCAGAGAAAATAGTACCTGCTGATCTTGGACATTATGGTATATTATGGTATACTGTCTTTTATGTCACAAATTACATTTTGATGACATTTAGTGTGTGCTGCATCTGTCTGGATAGGCTCTATATATTTAAAATACATATCTGGAACTGCACATGCATAGTTTAAATACTTGTTTAATACAGATTTCTGGGACTTCAGATTGCGATTAGCTCCTTTAGTGGTGTGCATCAGGGATCAAATCTTGATGCAATCTTGTTGTGTGTATTTGTTCCACATAGGCAACATCATTTGCAATTTTAATCTCTATTACTGTTGTTAGGCTGATGATTGATTGATTTAAATTGTATCTCCTAAGTTACCACAATGAGTCAATTAAGAATTGTCCTGCAATAAAAGATGGAATTCCTCAAAATCTTCCACTGCAACAAAACCTGCCTTCCTGGCCTCATTCATCTATTATATCGCAAAGGTACAAACAGTCATGAACTTTACAGCGAGGCTTTGACAAAAGCAATACAAAGTTCAGGCATTATGTTCAATGGCTCTTTTCACTAAGAGAGCAGCTCACAAATTTTACTTTTGCAAGGCGTTAGAGAAGTCTCAAAAATTGTTCACTGTTTCAAGGTCAAGGTTGAAAACTGAATATGATGTTGTTATCATAACTCATATAATCTTTGGAACAGCTTCCCACAAAGCCTCGAATAGGCCAAGTCAGTAAAATAAAAAAAATAAAAAAGCTAACTTCTGTTTGAAACGTTTCAATACCAACTTACTGTCTAGTGAGACTGTATTTGTGTATTGTTCTTTCCTCCATTAGCCAAGATTATTACTATAAATCTTCCCCCTTTATCATCTTCTTCTACCCGAGTTACCTCCTCCTTCCTAATCTGCTGGCTAAGCTCACTGCTCTACATAAAGACAGGGGAACAGAGCCAGGGAACCATACCCCTGGCTAGCCTTGTCAATATACGCATTTTTTGTGTTTGTGTACGTGTGTTAGTTTTCTTGTACATGTGTTTGCTTTGTTTTCTGACTTGCAGATGTGACACAAAATGCTGAGCCAGAGTCCCTGTGACCTTTGCTAGATTTATATGCTTAAGATACATCATGGCACAAGAGCTTTCATCTTAACCCTGAAGAATCAAAAATATCGTACAACCATCTCCCATGACAGACCTTGAATCCTCTGGAGGCAGAAACACAGGAAAGTTGGCACTAATGAGAAAGGCAGATGGCCTTTATATAGCCCTTTAGTGGTTAAAATCCTTCTATTGAAGCATAAAGAGATAGCCGTGGGCTGATGTAGCATTAAATCTAGCACATCAGCTTGAAGGAAAATATCTTTTCATTTATGTTGAGAAGAGAAAGAGTAGATTCAAGTAGTGTATTCAGAACACACAGCTGTCAACACACAGCTGGCATCAATTCACGCTGCCTTCAGCACTATAGGAGAGGATTAACATTTTCATCATATTAGCACCTGGTGAACCAGAGAGAGTTTAATATTGTTACTGGGGGGTCGAGAGAATAACAAAGACAAATTGTTGTGGAATTAAAATACAAGGGGTTGAGAGAATAATGGTGGTGGAATATGTTTTACACCCATCCATATCACGTGTCCAGCAACATTGTGTTTGAGTAAATTCTCACCTAAAGCAACTTCAGGAACATGTTTCCAGAGGTCCATTCAATTCTTACTGTGTAAGTTCTGTTGACCATGGCATGGCATGACTGTTTCCCAGTTGGTTCCAATAGACATTTCACAGCAGCCATTTAGACACGAAATAGTAAGGTAAACACAGGTGTTGCCAATGACACTAATTAAGGTTCTGTTCCATTTAGTGTAGCAGAGCCTTTCCAGTGAACCAACATGCACAATAGCACCCTGACTCTGTTTGACCTGAATGGAACAGAACCTTAATTAGTATCATTGGTAATGAGTTGTGAATGTGTTTACCCTAATATCTATCGTGTCAAAATGGCTGCTGTGAAAGAGGTCTGTTTTCCAGGAAAGAAACAAGATGAAGGGTCTACAGCCATGCTAGCAGCTCTGTGAAGCTGTACTTCTTCACATCTGTCCTTTGAGCTAAATGCTTACGGTATATCACCTGTAACCAGGCACGGCTGCAATGCGTTTCCAGCTCCTCCACGATTGATTGCGCACGCTCTTTTGATCTCACAAGTCCAGATGCCTTGCAAGGTTAGCGGAACACAGGGACATTTCTTCCCAGGAGAACCCTGGTTTCTTAAGAGAGAGCAAATGTTTTGTAAGACAACCTGAAATGCTCATGGGAGAATGCAAAAGACATAAAAGAGGGTCTTTATTTTTCTCCTTTCTGTAATATTCTCCCTCAATGTATCATATAAAGTAAATAATAGGCCAACAATGCTTGTTTGTATCTGATCACATTTTAGATTTGTTCACATCCATCCCATAGACTTACCACAGTCCAAATGGATTTTAACATTTGGAAGATATTTTTTACTGCTTCAAAATATAAGCAGAACACAGACACTGTCAGTCCTCAAGGCTCATCGAAAGGTTAAAGGCTGAAAAATTCAATCTGAGAGCAAAAAAACCCCCCACATTTAAGGTATCACTAAGTACACAAATCTTAACAAGGGGCAGTGCTGTGAAACCATGGATAGGGCCTTTATTACAAGTGAGTGTTGAGGTGTCAAGGTCAAGATAAAGATGAAGAGGGTTGTGTTTGGAAATTTCATTTTGTGAAACAAATATGGATTTCTTGGACTCCCATTTTTATTCTTTTTTGGTCATGCAGGATCACAAAACACCACCACTTTGTTTGGATTTCAGCTTACAGTTTAAAAAAAGAGTGTGGTCTTTGGGTTCACAAGACATCGAGAGAGATGCTATGGATCAATCAGAGGGTGTTTAAGTCCCTGGCAGAGTCAGAGTCCTCTCTTCAATTCGCCCAACTGCTGCATTGCAGATAAAAACCCTCCTCTGCCAGACACCTTTTACACACAACAGGGACCAGCTAACGTCCTAAAGTCAGTAAATCACACACTATCAGGTAGAGGGTATATTTGTCAGCAGTCTGTCTTTTTTTCATCATGTATGAAATAAAAAAAATACAGAAGATCTGCAGATTAGAGAACACCAAACAAACAAATATTGAGCAAAATCTTGACATAAATGTGGTATCACAATTACAAAACAAAGACTGTAATCCTTCATGCTGCATGTGGTAGAAATCTACAGTATCTCTCTGTTATTGGAACCAATATGTGTTATTGGGGTAGAGACTCAATATGAAATTTTTTTTTTTGTTATTTTCAAACTGTGCTTTATTCTTCCAGATTGGCAATGTTGAAAATAAAAGTGTTGTCAACCAGCAACCAAAAAGCTGGATCAATTTTTCCCTTAAAACTGTCAAAAATCTGCATTTGCATAAATGATCTCTTTATAGATAAATAATTACAATATTTTCTGTAGCAGACATTTTTAATTTTCTGTAAGTATGGCCATTGGGGGATGTGGTGCATTAGTTGGATGATGAGGATGAAGAGCAGAGGAAGAGCAGCAGAGAGGCATTTCTGAAGATCAC
>NW_023339663.1:20981345-20994387 GCF_004916995.1 Morone saxatilis | reverse complement strand
AGGAGGAGCTGGCTGACCGTCTGCCCTTAAATGCTAGGTGGGAAATAAAGAATCCTGCAAAACAAAATCCTACATAGATAGATCTAAACACTATAGGGCCGGTGTTGATGTGTTAAGGAAAATCTAATTTTGACCTGCTTATGGCTTGAGTCTAAAATAATTTATATCATATGGAACACCACAATATACAATATGGTGGGTTCAGTGTTGTTAGATATCCATTATTAAGCTATTTTATAATTTAATTCATCAATTGATTAAACATTTGATGCAATTGAAGCTAGTGGAAATGCCAGGTTAATATGGTTTCTCAGATATAAAAAAGAAAACACTGAACTACTACAACTAAAAATAATAAAAATGATTTTTAAAAATTCAAAGTCAAAGGCAACACCTGTATTAATAATGATGATACTGTGCAACATGTTACTGTTTAAATAAACCACCAACTCTGTTCAAGCCTTTCATAATGACATGTGGTTTGTTTAAATTTGATAATGCTGTAAGTGCAGAGAATCTGTCGTCTATTATGTACATAACAGAACAGAATTCAGATGTGGCAAAGCAATTTGTCTCTACTCAACGACAGTACGGTACCTTTGTGCTGCTTCACTGAGCTAATTATCATCTTTGCTGTTGACTCCAGCAAGTAAACCAGGATGTTTTGAGAGAGTGAGTGAGGCTCAACACTTAAAACCTTAATGGGCAAAGAGCTTATCCTTGAAAAACAGCATGTCATGCCCCAGACGACAAACTGGCCTAGTCCTCTGAAACCCCTGGCTCTTTTGAGTGGAATATTTCACAGCTTGGATCACAATAATTTGTCTTGCTGCTCACGCTGCCTAATAGCAAAATTGTCTCAATTACTGCTGCTGTTTACACCCTAACTGTGATTACCAGTCAGTTTGGAGTTGGAGGTGATTTGTCAGACTGTAATGCATAATGGTAAATTAATGATGGTAAATCTATGTGGCTTCACAGTTGTCTCCTTGATTGTTATAATAGGAAAGCAGGTTGAGGTGCTGTTTGACACCTGTCACATTCAGAGCCGGAAACCATGTCAAAATCTCTAAAAGAAAACAATTGAATGTAATCTTTCCCAGAGTTGTTGATGAGCTGACAAACAACTAAATGTTCAGTTTTCCTGGCAGCAGAAGTTCTGTGTCGTCCTATGTGATTTATACTTATACTTAATAATCAAAAACCATGACCATTAAATAAGGGACTTGCTGGCCTCATGTCATCACTGAGATGTTGCCAGGCAACCAAGAGAGACTCTAGCAAAGTCACTGCTCCCAGCCAAGAAATAGTCCAGCAGATACTGTAACACCATTAAGCCACAAGTTGACATTTTTACACTTTACACAAATACTCAGGATATAATGTGTTAATTGGTGCATTTTTTAAGTGCTTCTGGGCAGATTTGTCATGATTGGATAGAGCCAAGCTAGCTGTTTCTCCATGTTTCCAGTCTTTGTGCTAAGCTAAGCTAACCAGTGTCTGCCTGTAGCTTAATACAGAATGAAAGGATATGAGAGTGGTATACATTTTCTTATTGATTAAGAAAGTCAATACATATGTCTAAATGTCTAACTAGTCCTAAAAACATAAGGATTGAAATGATGTGGGTTTGAGTTTTTAGGCACTGAAGCATTTACCAGTCCAGCAAACCTGCTGTAGGAGTATATGCTTACCATCCACAAATGCAAAATCAATTAAATTTAGCTTGATGGCAAGGCTCAATGTGTGACTTGGCTTGATGTGACCTCACAAATGAGACTCAATTTAAGAATTGGCCCTTTGGCTTAGAGCAAGAACGTAACATTTGAGAACTTGTGACCAGCAAGGGTGAGCAAGCCTCACTTCTGGGTAGTGCCACTGAATGATTCAGCCTCACCCAGAGCTGGGAGCTGCCTGTCTCTCCCTCGCTTCCCCCCTCTCTCTGTCTGTGTTTGTGAGTGTATGTGTGTCGTGTGTCGTGTCTCCCTTTCCTCTCTCTCCCATCCCTATCTCACGCAACAGCACATACACACACACACCACACACACACACACACACACACACACACATTATCACAGGAGAACAGTCAGTAGCCCAGAGGTGACAACCTGTTGATTTCCATTCCTGTCTTCAGCTCATCTGATTTCTTACTTGTAGCTGAGTCACTACAACACACACACACACACACACACACACACAATTATTGTATTATTGTACATTGTGCACAACCACAACGCCTGATGGGAAACATTACACCCATAATTACACAGCATACATAGGAATAGCATAAAACTACTACTAAAACAAGGAAACTATGCATAAATATAACACATGCAAACCAAGCCAAATAAACTATGTGATTAGCAATAGTGCAGCTAGCTCTTATTTCCCCTCTTTATTTTCACACTCACTCATACAGAGTTGCTCAGGTGTGGCTGCTTCAGCAATGAGAGGGAGCATAGCTGATTATCATTAAAATTAGCTCTGAGCACTGCAAATGCTCTCTACAGTACAGCGTTAACGGCATGGCTGTGTCAGCGCAGCACTTCCTGTTTACTGTTTAGTCCCGCAGCAGGCTGCAGACGCCAGATAACAACAGCACAAAGCATGCTGGGAGATAAAAGCGCCACAAAATGTGTTGGGGCCCCCATAGCGTCTGTCGTAGCCTGATGTGGCATCAGTCAGTATTACTGCTGAGAATGGTACTCCCTCAAACAACCCTGCACATGAGAGAAAGAGGGGTGGATGGAGAAAGCGGGAAAGAAAGAGACTTGTGTTTGTGATACAGTGAACATATACTGTAGTTTGGTTAAACATTTACAAAACACTAAATACAGCTGTTCTGTACTTAATTCACACTGCATTTGGCTATTGGCTAAACATTTTTATGATAAGGAGTCTTGCCTGAAGCTAAAGAATGTGAAAAATAACAGTGGGTTCAAGGCTAGATAGATGGACTCGTAATATAGACCACAGATGTGAATCCCAAGTAAATCAGCTAAAATACTGATGGCAAGTGCTTAAATTTCCACTTAGAGTCAGTCAGGTTTGTTCTAGCCTTGAGCATGACACATATTTCCTTTTCCAGTTAGGGTTGTGAAAGCCATGAAAATGTTGGTATGGGTGGATAGAGAAACTGAATGGTTATGTGTGTGGAGCAGTGGTGTAGTCAAGACCACCTTTGTCGAGTCCAAGGCAAGTCCAAGACCAAGACTAGTTGGGACCAAGTCAAGTCTGAATCCTAATAAGAGAGAGAGAGTCAAGACCTAGACAAACTTCCAATGAGATTGGCCAATGTCAGTGCCTGTTATAGGTGGATTTAGAATTTTCTGAACAAGCATGTTTCACCAGTATTTTTTTATTTGGCCAAGTCCGAGTGAAAATACCAACAAGTCCAAGACAAGTCAGAGACAATTCAGAAATGTCTCAGGTTGAGACATTGACCGGACTCGAGTACTACAGCACTGGTGTGGAGATATTTATATATATATATATATACACACAATATATCTGAGAGTAATTTCTTCTTCTTTTGGGCTTAATTATTGTCTATACATTCATATACTGTAGAGCCAGAAGAGGACAGTGAGACATTTTTCATTGTTTTGGCTCTGTACTCCAGCATACTGCGTTTGAAAATGAAACAATGACTTTGAGGTTAAAGTGCTGACGCTGAGGGTGAGATGAATAGTGTTTTATACACAGACCTCTATTTTTAGTTGCAGGATTTCAAAGCTTTTCTAGTCAATGACTATAAAGTCTATGGTGATGCTCTGACTGGCCTGTATTGCTACCATTATGAAGCTTTTTGCCTTTGGTCTTCAATCAAACACAAGTTCCCTTTGGGCTAATGTCAGGTGAATGACTTGGCCAGTCAAAAACATTTCGGTTTGACTTGAAACTGTGTGGGAAATGTCCTAAAATTGCAGGAGGGCCATGATTCCTTCACACAAACACCTCTACAAATACCTTTTGAGAAAGTCAATAACGATCATCCATTTTTGACCACTAAAATGTAAAACTACTGATGTTTGATGTTCGTCAGATTTTAAGAATCTAGACTCGCTAGAACAATCTGTTCGTCACACTTTCTTTGTAAAGAACCAAATGCATAAATTAACAAACCAACGAGTCTACATCCATGCCAGCGACTCTGTGAGCCTGTAGGCTACTTGGGAACAGCACTGCTTTGAGGTAAATGCTACGTTAGCCTGATAACATGCTCACAATGACAAGATGGACATCATGCTGATGTTTGGCAGGTATAATGTACAAATTACATATCATCCTTTGGGAACCATAAATATCTGTAACAAAACTCTCTGCACTCCATGCAATAGCTGAGTTGAGATATTATCATTATTTATCCTCCAGGCAGCTTAAAAATCTGTAGCCTTTTTTTTTGGCAATCTATCCAATAGTAAAGATATTTCACTCTGAACCATAAATGTCAACCTCATGGTGGCGCTAGAGGAAAATAAAGAGGATCACCAAATTCAGTTGGATTCATCCTCCATGGACAAAGAAGTGCTCTTGTCTTCAGTCTGGACCAAAGTGAACCAATTATTACCATTATATCACCATGAGCATGAAAATGAAGTAGGCCTTGGTATAAACACAGCAAAGATCCTGGCATACATGCGCCTGATAAGATCATCATATTTTTATTGTTGATGGCAAACTTCTAGAAAACGCTAGTGTATTAAAAGCTTTGAACTCATAAATGCTGTGGTCACATTTCTCCACATTAGTGTGGACACTGACTGCAGCTGCAAAGGCATGCCAAGTTGATGGCTGAGACACTGATTCACTGATTCAGTTTTAAAAGGTCACACCCATTCCTCAAAAATAACAGTTGGTGCTGGATGAGCTCTCTGCTGATTCCTCTGTAAGAGTTCAACAGCAATTTCTGCAGAGTACACAACAGCAGCAGAGAGGCTGCTCTAATCTGTGCTATCCACACTGTGAAAAGCCTCCATCGGGAAGATCACTGCACCCATGGGAGCGGCTTCATTAACAGTGAGTGCAAACTTACACATACACATACATAGTAGTTGTGCTTGTGTCCTTGTGAGATCCCTCCACTGATATCCACGCCTGTGATTAACTCTAACCTTAAACATCTGTACCTCATGTCAAATGTGCAATGCTTATCTAGACCCAAAATTACCTGACTTTGAAAAGATGTCCAATAAGCATACACAACACTGCAAGCATACCGAAGTGCAGAGACACATACTCTGCTGTACCTTACAAACAAAACATGTACAAGTGCACCTAGCATGCTGTAGGTGAAGGATGTGTTGCTTAATAGCATAACCTCCTGGAAGTTTCCAGGCTAGAATGAAGCTGTAAATGTCTGCGCATATGTCTGTCATTGGAGAATATGCCTGCCCTCGCTACAACAGGCTAATTACGTTTCAGCCTCAGTGATAAATGTGGCTCTGCTTTGATTTACTTGCAGCTGCCCTCATTGTATTCATAGCCAATATCTCTCTCTCTCTCTCTCCTCTCTTCTCTCTCTTTCTCTCGGCTCTCTCTCACACACACACACACAAAGTTGAATTCCCCCTGAGAACAATTATCATGGAGTTCTACAGTATGTACTTGTGTTATTAATCTCTTCACTGACTTTGCTGTGACAATACAGCACTTTCTGCGGTTATTTACAGAACAATTGCTGGCCAATGGGTTTTACTGAAGCCTATAATTACAGGCACAAATAAGCTGATGTATAGAAACCCAGCAGCTCAAAGAGTGAGATAGTTTGTTAATGGGCAGGTGTAGTGGGGAGTAGCAGGATGATTCAGCTCAATAACACAGAGACTGACAGAGACGCAGTGGGTTTTAAGAGGTTTTATACATTAAGATCATTTTTATAAAATCCAGACCAGGCTTCTATTGAAGACCTGCGTTTATTTGTCAAAATGTGTAGCTACACTAGGCTTGAAAAAAGACCTGCGTCTATTTCGGACCCTGCTGAAGCCTATGGACCCTGCTGCCTGTTTTACGGTATATAACAACTTAACCAAAGAACACAGCCTAAGAAATGTTCAACCAGTGGTGAAATGTTAGGAAATCCATGAAGTGTTGAAGATTGCCATTATTGAAGAAGCAGAAGCCGGAGACAGCAGAGTAACTGACTAGAAAGTGAAAAGACACCTAATAATAAAAACTGGATTGGAATTTTTGTGAAAGGTTACGTTTGTATTATGTTTTTTAGTCTTTTTTTCAGATGTTGAGCTTACATAAAAAAATAAACAAATTTTAACTGCTTTAGGTGCAGTGGAAACACAACTCTGACATACAGTATAAGCAATGTTTTAAGAGTGTATGTCTAACTTTAAGTAGCCTACTTTAAGTACTATAGGTGTGGATACATAATTATTACACACACTGCAGCATCATTGTACTGATTTACAAGTGAGGTGCCTCCACAGTAATGGTGACTTGTTGGCCTCTGAGTTGATTTACAGTTTAAATGTTAAAGTTTGAACAATGTTTAAATTTGCTAACAATAATTACTTAATGCATTTGGTTATTAATCATAAATGCTTGGATGTTAACATTGTGATATCTGTTTTTCAATTTCCATGTATTTGTTCAATTGTGAATTATGTTCATCGAAACTAATTATTCAGCGTGAAGTTGATGGAAGAGTTAGTAGACATAAATAAATTCATGACTACAGTTGATGCAACTCAATTTTTACATCAGTTCTCCTAATTTTCTAATAACTTAATCAAGTCTAATATGATTCATACGCTGACTTTTAATGAAGTTGTTTGAACAAATTTTCTTGGATTTTGTCATGGAGGCTTTACTAAAGTTGTGTCTTACATTTACTGTATTTTATTTCCCCAGCTCAAAAACACCAAGAAGTTCACTAAACTTACACTTTACAAAGTTTACCTTTCTCACCGAAAGTCTATGTTTCCATGGAAATCTGACTACATCTGATTCCCTACAGCTCCCATTATTTACACTGAAATACATATATGGAAAGCTTGTCATTTCCATTTGTTTTTACAGGTTGCAGTGAGGTTATAGAGAGATGAAAGGAGGAGTAGGCCGTGGGAGGGTAAACAACAGGGGTTTGCAAAGGGAGAGAGAGGCGAGATGAGATCGTAACAGATGGCCTTTCTCTGGACCTCTTCCATAGGCTACATAAACACACACACATTCACAAACACATATTCACAGCCAGTATTCTAGCACTAAAAACACCTATTGGGGAATCACAGATGACCAGAACATCAAGCTTCCTGTTTGTTTGCAATTAAAAAACAGTGGAAGCCTACCAGCTCTGGGGGCACTACGCTGCTAACCCTTCATTACTATTACAAAAGTATTCAGTAGTTTAAGTAGTTTTATTTTTTTATTATTCCAACATTAAACCTAACAATAGCTGCTATATAATCCTTCTCATTGCTGTTATTTCCAATTCAATCTTAGCTAAAAATGACTCGTTTTTAACAAGCGAGAATGTGTTCTCTTATCATCATTCTGCCATTGAGCAGCTTTTTCATTTGAGAACATACAAAAAGAGATCTAAAGCATTCCTCATAAGAGTAAAAAGCAATTAGCTTGTTCATTGAACACGTAACCTCTCCTTGTTAACATATACTAATTGTAAGCCTTGTCTTAAAGCTCTTGTGTATTGTTGCAGAAATAGGAGGAACAAAATAGAACGCTGTACACCGTTGAGGTTGAGAGATCACAAGAAACCAGCCTGCTGAGGCTCTCACTCCAAACTAACTTCTGTTAGAGACTTTGTGGAGGAGTAAAGCAAAAGGGAACTCTCTAAATTATGATTAATCATTTGAGAACTTCTTTGCATTTTAATTAAAACCAGTGATGCACGAGGCTACAACTTTTTCTTTTGTAATTTGTAATAATTATCTGAAACAGAAACAACTTTTCACTGCAATTTCCCCAACAAATAGGTTTGAGACCGAATACCAACACGTAAATAACTTAAATTACTTTTACCATTTAATTGTATACAAAGTACACTTTGGAAGCGATGTTACATCCTCTCATTACTCTTGAACACCATAACAAACAACCATGGACCCACTTGCACAATCACCACCACTTTAACCAGTGCAACAAATACAGTAAAGACGTCCCAGGATGTGTGATCAATAGATACACAACACTTGCTGCATTAGCAATTTAGAAAGAAGAGTTTACTAGCTTACTCAATCATCACAATGGCCTCCATTGATCCTAAGTTGAATATGCTCTCATTTCTCGGTTGAATCCATTACAGTGGCCACTGGCTGGAAGGCAGATAAGGCTGACAAATGTTTTCTTCACATTGTCTAATAGGCCAAATGGAATCAGTGAAAATGAGTGCATGTGCTCTGTGGCCTGTACACTGACCTTCAACCTGCACTCAGACAAATAGCTTAAGGTATTTGATTGAAACCCTGGAAAGATCGATGACACTTTTTCAACTCTACCACCAGCTCCTCATTCGTAATTGTGTATTGGTGTTGTTGGGTAACAGATTGTAAGGCCGTCCTCTGAAGTCTTTGGGGTGTGTGACAAGCTCAGCTGTCATAAAGTCCGGGGAAAAGAATGCCTGCTACAAAATATTAGCTGGCACCATAAATAGATAATCCAGCCAAAACTGTCTGTTACTTATATTTTGATTGATTTTCCCCGCAGGCTGTTTTAGCTGAAGGTCTCTCTTCATCTTTTCATTTTAATTGGCCTGACATGAGGGGAATCATGCATGTCCGTGACATTCAGAAACATATACTGGTCTCTTTATACAGAAACCTCACTGCACTGCACACTCATTATTTCTGAGTTAGCATGCAACAGTTTTTGGCCACTTTAACCAGATTTTTCAATTCAACCTCCCAAATATTCTCAGTATTGGGCTTGAGGCTGTTAAGCAAATCTCACCAATATAATGTATAATGTATAATATAATATTTGTTTTGATAAATTAGCATGGAATTCAAAGTTTTTTAAATTAGAGGTGTGAACAATAATTAGGGATGATGAGACTTCTTATGAGTGACTTACATAATGTTAAGCATAATAATGTGATTCATGTACATTAGATCATCAAATTTCAGTTACTATAGTCAGTTTTTAACACACAAATTTAGACTGTTTGTTGATTGGGATTTGTGGACAGTGGTAAATTATACCCAACCAATTTAATTTTGTACAAATGGTACAGTATTGACTTTATGCCTAATTGCCATAGTAATAACTCAAGTAGGGCCTACTGTATATACTATATTAGGATGTAGGATGGTTGTGCCAATTTATTATAACCTTTACTTTTTTGTATACTGCTCCCACTGTTGAGTTAAATCAAGGTTGCAGCTCTTTGAGTCCACTGAGGCTAAAATGCCATGCTGACTTAAATAAACATTCAAATCCTATCTTTAAAGCCCCATAACTGTACATTTGCAAGGTTGGCAGGTCTCATATATATAAGGAGATAATCTATGCTTTAGCATTCATGCAGATTGCTCCATCTGGATTGTTTAGTTGTTGGTTTGAGGTCGTGGCACCTCTCACTTTTCAATACCACCACCAGTAACCTTACACAACCTTAACAACCTTAATACCTCTTGATTTACAAAATAAGCTCTGCAATCTGATGAACACACATGCTTAATCACAAGAATCCTCTCCTGCAGAAAGCTTGTTGATTGTCAATTAGAGCACACAGGACTGTAGTGGATTTAAAGAGAGAGGGAAGAGTGACTAGGTTAAAGAGTGTCTGACCTGTCCTGATGAGCAGAATCAGTATTCAAAGTAAGCAATGTCAATAAGCCTCCAGCAGTACTGAGTGTCAAGCGCCAGCTGAATCTGAGATACTCAACCATCAAAGAATCTGTTCTTCCATCTGTTTGTGTGCATTAAATGGGAATGCTGAATAAACAAAACGTACGGTGCAGACTGAAAAGTACACATAGTCAGCGACCTTGTAGAAGCTGGGGCTGATTGTTTACAGTAATTAAGTTATTGGACACTCTTTTAGACATTCAAATTAGGGAACTTGAAAATTCCTGCCATCTATCTTTCTGTTTCATACTTAACAAGAAAAGTAAAGTGGAGTTTATTATAAAAAGCCCCCTCAAGCACATGATCAGATGACTCACAATTTGCCACAAACAGCAGGTTACTGGAGCTGCAATTGATGTTTTTTTTTTTAGAGAGAGACAGTAGGAGATGATGTCATCCACAGCAATAAAAACACAATGAATAATATCATACAATATAATAAAAACATCTAGATAAGAACAGTGTAGGGTGTGAGCTGTCTGTGTTTCCTGACATAACAAGGGGTTGGGTGGAGAAGTGATGACACTTTATGACAGTCAAGAAATGGCAATATATTCCTAAGAAGTTCCATCTACATTTCATGGTGAGATTGGCCTAATAGAGCCAAACATTTATATATATATATATATATATATATAAAATTGTTTAATGAGAGAAACTGGGCTGTTTCAGTGGGGGTTCTGGTTATTTATTTTCTTTTATTTCCATTTTTTATATGTATGAATTGCTGTATTTTAAAATAATACTTTCTTCTAAATGAAGACCAGACCAGTCATACCATGTTGTTTTTTTTTGTTTTTTTTACTTTTTAGAATTTAATAAGGATAAACAACATTATTAAGTTTCCCCACACAGCTGGCATAATCTAATGAAAAGGAAGAAGATAATTGATGTTGCATTTATTGAGAAAGAAATTCATTAGCCAGAAACAGAGATAATGAAGTGGACTGGGTGGATGATCTGAAACAATGAAACACGAGGTTCCTGTATTTTCTAAGAAACTCTTTTATTAGTCGATTAGACAAGAATGAGTGGATGGTGTTATTCAAGAAATGTCGATCTCTTTTTTTTCTCAGAAAATACTGTAATAGTAGTGCGAGTTATTTGCATGTAATTAATACAAGGATAAACTGCCTCACCACACCTCCATTCCCCGTAAGTGCTAAAAGATCAATGAGTTGCTGGTCAGAGTGACAATGGAAATATAATTGTATCATTCTAAATAAACCCTGATATAAATAATCAGTTTACAATCATGTGCTTGTATTATTCTGTTGTCTAAGTATTAAAAAAAATACGTTAAATTTGAAGTAAACATATCTGGTTTTATACCTCAATATCCTGACAGGGTGCCTTCACCTCAGCTAAAAGTTTAGAGGTGTAACCTAAAATATCAAATTTCTTCACTTTAAATTGTCCAAAACTAAACAAAAATAGGCTCCATGGAAAAGTGTCCAGAAGTGAGAGTGAGGCTGCATGTTAACTGTACATCCACACAGGTGTGTTTACAAAGACTCCTGTCCTGTTGTGCGCACAGAGCAGCAACTAACCCTCTATCAACCTGTGGAGATGGGGATATAAAAACACTGTGCAGAGAAACTTCTGACAGCTGCTGATTCTGCGAACAGACTGGATGGACATGCAGTATTGGAAACATGATGCATCATGAATAACATGTAAAGTAAAACATCAACATTTCTGATGAGTCAGCAGCAACTGAGCTTGTTGCAGATTTAGGTATCCTTGATCATAATGTTGTTTATTCTGCTGTAATATTATTTCCAAGTTAAAGTATGGAAAATGTGGCCTATGACGTTAAACATTGTAATACATAATACAACCACATAGGTTGTAATAAGCGCACATATCCAGGGCAACATGGCGGTCCCTGCACCAAGCTAGTCCAGTCTGTCCACTGAGCGCAGACAGATGAAACAGTCCATGTAACCCCTGGTAAGACAGCAAACAAATGCAACCCCAAAAAAGTAAATTACTGCAATGTAGTTTCTACATTTAACTGTAATCCTTTACACTACTCGTTATTGAAAAATATACAATATAATCCTAATTGATGATTTCAAGTAACACATAAAATTGAGTTGCCATTCATATATTCAGAAAAGAATGAGATGTACGGTGATAATACAGAAGGTATACTGCGAATCGTTCTGCAAAAAGGATTATTTTCTGACATCAAAGAGAATTGAGAGAAGGCAGTCAGTTGTGATAGTACATCTCTAGCCTTACATTTTAGATAATATATGCTTTATTTTGATGGAGGATGATTGTGAGTGGCAACTGTTGAAAGATTAGTGTTAGTCATTTATTTCTGAACCTTTACAAGACAATCCAACCTTTCAGACCGCTCATTTAGTCTTCCTTTGTAGCACTTACAGTGATAAAATACACAGTGCTCTTACTCAGTGGCTCAGCTCTGCCCACTGACATGTTTGTTGATGCTTCTTCAGCATCGATGAGCATCTTGTCTGCAGGACCAGCGCTGACCATCGAACCTTGTGAATTTTAATACACTCATGCCTTGACCGAACTGCACGTCATGCTAGTCATGACGCGATTATTCTCCTTGTCACAACGGCTGCACAAGCAAAACCCATACTCGTCTGCTTTGAACTTCTAGCACGCTTGGCTACTCGCAACAAAAAAACAAATTCACTCATGAGAGTAAAATAGAACAAGGAGTATTTTCCACCACAGATTTGTTGATGCCTTGGTAAATGCACAATATAATATATTCCCTGGTTTATTGAGTTTGTCCCCTCTGGGTGGGAGTGCAGTGGGATGTCACAACTGCCCAAACTGATCCCAAATTAAACATTCAGCACCTTTTGTCCCAACAGATCTTGCAAAAACAGGAATTTGTCTTCTCGCTGCCCCCTTCTGTTGAACTTTGAGCATATCACACTGAGTGTGTTGTTTGTTTGGGTTGGTGACAGCAGGGGGTTCGCTTTGTTTCTAAGCACAAAAGCTGTCTGCTGAAGCACACAATTTGTCAATTTGGTTTGGATTTGAGTGGAAGACTGTGTGTGTGTGCGTGTGTGTGCGTGTGTGTTGAGCAGGGGGCATTACACAGGCACAGATATGCATGAAAGTGTGTGTGTTTGTATGTAAGCATGCAGCAAGGCATTGGATGTTTATGTGACAAGATAACAAAGATATTCATGTGGTGGGTTTACATAACGATGTTTCTGTGTGTGTGTGTGTG
>NW_023339663.1:20969821-20981323 GCF_004916995.1 Morone saxatilis | reverse complement strand
GAGAGAGAGAGAGAGAGATGCTACATTGCTTTTGGGCTAGGCTAGTTCTGCAAATGCAAAGGAAGCTGTCTAACCAGGGCCCAGGGAGAGGACATTCCTAGTTCCTCTGTAGCTGCAAATGATGAGAAAGGGCTGTCCCAGAGGAGTGCCCTCCCACCAGTGGCTGTGATGGCTGATGACATCACTTATTAGAGGTCACAGTAAAGAGCACATGCTGCTGAAAGGGACAGACTGGAATTAAACAAAAAGGACTGTAGTTAAAGTGTATTTGACTCCTTAGAAGGGCAGTCAATACTAATGTATTTTTCTCACCCTGCATAGCAATAAACGCCAAATGCCATTGCTTCCTCTATTAGCAAATTATGGGTTTTTCTTTTTGCTGTGAGCTGTTGAATCTAAAATCTATTATCACTTTTAACTAATGTCAACGTGTCTATGCACATAATGCCACTGTGGTGCATGTAGCCTATGATTTACATATGTATACTAGTGTGTGTGTGTGCGAATGTCATTATGTGGGAAACTTCTAACTTACATGCAAGGCAGCACAAATCATTTCATGGAAGGTGTCCCCCACAATTATGGAGGAGGTGCAGGACAAGGAAGACAGGGCAGCTTGCCCAGCACATGTTCTAATCCCCAGTGTCAGTCCGTACATATACACACTGTATATCAGCAGAGGCACAAGCTCCTAAGAATGTTGGGAATGTTGTTGATACACCCCATTGGTCCATGTTGTTGCTGATACAGCTATTTGGTTGACCTGCAGGTTTTTTTTAATATCAGTGTAATTTTATATATGCCCTATGAGTGCAAAATGCATCCGTGTGGAAAAAAAAGATAATCTATAGGAAGCAAACAAATATACAGACGTGCATTTTTGACATACATACACATACACCTGGCATATCATAATAGATGGCAGAACATACAGCCAGGGACTCACCTCATAGTGCATCATATATTTAATTTATATTAGCCTACAGTGTAGTGAAAACTGTTACCTTGAATGTGGATAGAGTAATACATTTATTGTTGCTTAATCAAGCAAAAGCTGCTGTTTTACTTTGTTTCCTGCTTTCTTTGATGTTTATGTCATACATTTCCGCAGTGATTTGCAATGAAATTGACTGTTTGAGCATTATTTCATTGTGTTTTGTATATTTGTAGTTTCACATGAGACATGGAATGCTTGCCAAAGACACAGCACACTGAAATTTAATATCACATAAATGTGATATTACATTTCTTTGGCCCGCTTTCCAGTCCACAAAACCTACTTTCTTCTGTCGAGAGTTATTACACTCTGCTGAGGAGACCTAAAGGGGCCACAGCACAGAGGTGGGAAGATTATGATCACAAAAATGATAATGATGAAGATGACTATAGTCTTCATCCTAAGGCTGTATGACTATTTACATTATGTCAGAAGTACGTGCTGTGTGGGTGCCAGAGTGATGAGACCAGTTGGGTGTAATCCGGGCTGACACTCGCCCACATCTTGTTTCCCCAACTGTATGGCATAAACATTCATGTGGTGCTTCATACACACACACACATGCACACCAAAAGCAGGAACACATAGGGAACAAAACAAATGACTAAAGAGAAAGAGACGGACACGCAGAGAAAGAGAGTTAGACAAACACATGGGAGATGCCTTTTTTGCTAAATTGTTGTGAACATTTCGATTTAAAACAGTGCATTTATAAAGCAGCATGATTCAGTTAAGGCTAACACAACTGCAGTGTAAATGAATTAGACATGCTTTATAATGAAGTTCATAAAATGGGGGAAAATATTGTTTCTCTTCTCGTCCTGATGTAAAGAAGCAGGTAAGGCTGGATAAGCACTGTTTACAGAAGACACAACACAATGGCATCAAATTTCTCTCACAGCACAATCTTCAAAATCTGATAGTCTCTACCACGGCTCCCTGAGAAACTATTCTCTTCCCCCACTCCCTGTCTTCCAGTGCCTCCCACCTCCTAACCCTCCTAAATCCTCCCTCCAAATCCCTGATGGCTGAGCATAGTGCTTCTCTGTTTCAGGAAGGATATTCCAATCGGAAAAGATGAATTAATGGTTTGAAGATCATTGGTCTGGTTTCCTGTTGCCTCCTCACTTTCTACACCCTCCCCCCACTATACCACTAGTATACCACTTCCACAGGAGAAAGGCATGGATATGGTTTCAGCTCATGGTGCTATTCACACTGAAGGGAAACATAACAAAACCAAAACTCTAAAGCCCTGCTAGCATCCCCTAGAGGTTATAATGCTCATCACACACAGCAAATTAAAGCACTGGACATAAAAAAAACAACACATACTGATTGGGAGAGCTTGGAGGGATGCCACCGATAACATATCAACACAAATCAACATGGGAAGGATGCAAATGCAGTGTTTCAGCTTACGTGGGGGAAAAAGTGAATGAACATAATGCCATGGGGGAGCAGCTAGTTTCCAAACAACTGAAATGGATGAGTGCATTGGATTGAGACTATGCTGAACACAAAAATGACAGCATCTGTCTTTTCCTGACAATTGACCTCTTACAGTTGGGGCTGTCCTCTTTTAGAAGCAAAAGCAGAAGTAGTGTGTCACTGTTATTCTCTCACAAGGTTGGGGTCGATTGTCAGGTCAACATCCACATAACTACAATTGTTTCCTAATGCTAAAGCTGCATTGATATATTTAATACCAAATACATTTTTGGATATGGATTTTCAGAAATAGGAAAATGGTGAAATAAAATCAAATAAATCCTTTGTGTGTGTCTTATGAATGAGGCCCAGTTGTCTTCCCTGCAAGTTTATTTCCGACAGACATTTCAAATGGATGTTTGACCTCAAGAACGCTTTTTTTTTCACTTTGGAGCCACACTGATAATGGGTGCATGTATTTTCACTACAATGAATGCTTTTCAGCCTTTGTTGTGTGTTGAACAGAAATGGAAAACCTTTGCCTGTATGACTGACATTTCATCAAACTGTGAAATCCCACCTGAGCAGCAGAATACATTTTGCCTCTGCCTAGTGAATGGTGCAACAACAGCGATCCACCACGGCTTGATAGACTAGGAATACAAAAGGAGAGAGACGGGGGCAAGAGAGGTTGAGACGGCCATTGAAACTCTAGTTCGAAGACGTGGGTTGAATCCTTCTTCCTCTTTTTAATGTCTGCATTAATGGCAACCTATGTATGAAAGAGAGATAACCATGATCTACAACACTCTCACACTCTGATAGCGTTACCGCCTTAAAAGAGAAATGGAGAAGGAATACAGAGGTAAGAGTGTGGTAGTATGGTGGAAATTAATTTGGTGCAGAACCTTTTACCGGCTTGACAGTTTTGCAGTAGCCGGCCTTGACTCAGGCTGCTGTCTGTCATGTCTTTTGGAGGTTAGATAAGCCTTGCATCTCCAGCTCACTAACAACCTCTGAATGATGGGCAGGATGCAGTGATAAGCAGATATTACCACTATTGCAGCTGCTGGGCTGCTGTTTGATCAATGGATGTGAAACAACCTCCCGTCCATACACATTACTTGCACAGAAAAAACGGACAATGACACCTTTACACAATACATTTCCTTTCCTCTTTGTAAGGAAATTGCTATAAATCTCTATCAAAGAGGCCCATTATCATTGGTGCTTGAAACTGAGCTTCTCCAGAAAGTGGAATATGGATGAGCAGCTTGAGATGAAAGAAAGCAGGACTGCACATGACGAGATTCAGCTAATCACAGGAAAGAATACCGTAACATCTCTTGTTCATTTGAAAAGGATAGTCTTATCTCTCACTGTACTGCACTGTGTCTTGACAGCTTCTGTCACGGGCTCAGATGGCTTTAACAAACTACAGTATGTTTACCTGACCTGACTTCTTGTGGCCATGTGAATTACTGTATGACTCTTTTTTGTCAAGAACAAAAGCAGCAAGTGGAGTGACACTGTCAACAAATCATGTGACTTTTCTTACAGACGATCAACATTTCTTTCTTTTAATGATGACCTGAATCTTTCCCTAGCTTCAAACGGCTCCCAAAAATGGCTACATTCATAATTTTTGTAATGGTAATTTCTATGGTTTTTTGAAGGCAGTAATTATGTGGTAGTCGTTTCTGAATCACTGCCATGTTAGATCAGCATCTCCTTTAATCCCTCTCCACATTTTTACCTTAATTTAAAGGTCCAGTGTGTAACACTGAGGAGGATTTATTGGCAGAAATGGATATACAGTATTGATAGGTATGTTTTCATTAGTGTACAATCTCCTGAATGTATATCTTTTTTCTGTTACCTTCCTTCTGCATGTCGCCTTCCATGGGGTCTGTGGCGTATGCCTTTTTCACACATTTCGCGACCACCAGAGTTTTTCCTTAATGCTTGGAAGAGGAGGTTGACGAGAGGGAGCTGTTTAAAACTGTGACACATACATGTGTAATAGTGATAATTAATGGGCTGTTTTCTGTGAAGTTTTCAGCACTTTACCTTCTTGTTTTATGCTTAAGTATGTTGAATATCGCCATTAGAAGAAACTAGTGGCCATTATATGGCTTTTGATTGAGACATGAGTTGTGAAGTTTTTTTTTTTCAAAAAACAAATAAACCTACATTTTAAGAATATATTAGTAAAGTAGTAAAGTTAAATTTTGTGTGTTATTTTTACTCATTCAAGCAGCCCAACTCCAGTTCAAATGTTATAACCAGCAATGCACAATAAAAAAACATGACCTAACAAAGACCGTGGCACCATAGGCAATTATTTTTTCTCTTTGCATCGTTTCTAGGTGACACCCTAATACAGATCTGTTTTCACCTTGTGGCACTGATTTAATGAATAAAAAATACCCAGATAGGTTCTTTCAACTTCTGCAACCATAAAATTTTTTACAAGGCCACTGGTGGGGTGGTTGTGTTTCTAGAGACTTCTGTGTTCGGGAGTCTGTCCATGAACATCAATGGCAACTAGTCCTGACAGTGCAGGCAGGTAATGCTGTTTCCAAGGAAACGGTAAGACATTTGAAGCATCTCCACAGAAATAGTTACCAAAGCATGACTGGGTGGATCAGATTGGCGGGATTGGAAAAAGACTGCGAGTACACTCTGGCACACCTGTCATTGAGTGTCATTGCCTGGGTTTAGTTCAGTGAAATTTCATTATGGAAAATCCAATTCCTGTTAATGGGTTAAATTAGGTCAGGCTGGGTATCCAATCAGTGTGGATCAGCTCAAAAATGGGCTCTGAACAGCTTATGGCAAGTCATCATAATGGCTGCCATCACCACTATTATCACTGTCACAAGCAGCACCGTCAGTTATTTATTGGCTCCAATTTAAAAGATTTGATGGGAGCCAACAAGATCAACAGTTCAACGTCCACACTACTGGAATCCATGTTATAGGCCTAATCTACATAAACACAAGGATACCACTCCTTTGATTTCCTTTAATTATTCACTTATCATGATCATCCAATGTTTCTCATGTTTATCATTCCAGCACCCCCAATGTCAATATTAACTCGTCAGAAGAGTAACAACACACAAGATTATTGTTGTCTGTCTGTGCTGATTGGTGATGATTGCTGTGGTGTTTTGCTCTGCATGTTACACAGTAAATGTTACCAACACTTCGACATCACTGGGTTGACAGTAGCTTCCAAATCCCCTGTGAAGGCATCAAATGTGGACAAATCAGCTGAGAAACCGAAGAATCTCAAAGCCAGAATTTAAGCTTATGCCAAAAAGCAACTGTCTAATCATCCACTTGATTAATATATCAAATGTATTTTCAAGGACTATGTGGCAACTTTTTGCATAGCTACATAGCTATTGATAGCAAAAAGCTAATAAAGACCAATTGAAAAGATTTGCACCAGACCATCTGTTTGTCAGGCTTGCATGTCCAGAGGGCTTTAGGTGCTATTAACATAGATCAGCATAAAAAGTAGGGCTGCCCTCTAATGGTCAATTAAACTGTTTAGTTGATGGGAAGAGTCTTACCCCTTGTCCACACAGCATGGGTGGGCAGTGCGTGACAGCTGCCTCGCTGAACTACTGTGGTTCGCACGCTGATGCCAGCCCTATCTTTCTACATTTAGTTTGCCTTTGATAAATACAATACAAAGTCTACAGATATAGATATAGAAACTGTAGTGAAAGGTGTAGAAGTTGCTGGTATAATGTCGATATAAATATCAACAGATCATTTTTATCTTGGTTTTGGCTGGGAACTGCATGTGGCTCGCATAAAAAATAAGGTAGACATCAACTCTCCAGTGAAGTGTAAAGAATCCAGTAGATTATGATTATTTTACTAAAAAAGTAAAAAATTTTAACATGGATCACGCTCATCTTTTCTTATGCAGACAGAATATTCTTCATTGGTTTCATATTCATGGTATTTAATTAAAAAATATCAGAAAGGGGAGATTATTGAAACAAAAATGTGTATTTGTGCATGGTGTTTACCCACCTGGGGAGCCATGTCATAATTTATCACCATGACAAAGCAATGGATAATCTGATATTGTTTTTAATGTGCAACAGGTAGGCAGGGTGACAGATAAATCAGAGGATACTGTCTCATAAATGTTACAGGATTAGATTACAACAAATATTGATTGCCTTGTCGTATTTATTTCTGCGAGTGAAAACTCTCAGGAGCAATAATATCATAAAACTAATGAACTGTCTTAACATACTCCCATACTCATTTGTTCATTGGTTCAGCTGCAGGGCAGAAACACAGTTTGTTTACTGCCCTGCTTTATATGAATAACACAGTACACATTGCACCTGACGCATGAACACTGTTTTCCTCTTTTTTTGCAACTGAGTGAGGCTGATTTGCATGAGCAAAAGTAACAGACACAGTATAGGATTATTATAATTTAAATGGAATCAACTCACCAACCTAAAGACTGTGACATATCAGAAAGGATGCTGCTTCATGTGACCTGTCAGCCTGTTGTGGATTCACAGTATAGGCTGACATACAGTACATGCTAATCTCTGAGCTATAAGACTGTTCACACGAATCACACCAAAAGGACAGCATCTGTCATTTGCTGAAATGCTCAAAGCAAGCTAATTTTTTCTGACATTAACCTCTTGTGGTAATAACGGCGGTGGTTTCTTAGTTGCAAAGGTGGAGGAAGTGCAATGTTTTCATACTTCAAGGGCTTATAAAGGAGGCCCTATAGTAGAATGCACCTGTCTAGAGCCATCATCGGGTTTGTTCCTTCTGGGCTACTATAGAAACATGGTGGTTAAACATTGCCGTCTCCATTGACCGTAAATATAAACTTCTCATTCTAAGGTAATAAAAACGTAAAGATTCTTATTTGGTGAATATTCACGAATGAAAACATACCTATGAATATTATATTCCATTTCTGCCAAAAAACCCTCCTAAATGTTACACACCTTTAAAACTGCTATAATGACTATTTTTCATATTAACAAAGGATCAAATGACTACGTATGTTAAAGCACTCATTCTAGTGACAAACCCGCAGAGATTTCCTCAGCTGTACAGAACATTTAATTACCCTGCTTTCTTACTGACGGTTAGATGACAAGGTTGGTATCTCAATCTGTTTAATACGAAAATAAATATAAACCATTAAAGGTATTTGATTAACACATTATAATGTTGTTTAATCCATAAATCTATAAAAACAACCATGTTTCATTTTACGGGGGAGTTATGTCTGGGGCTATTTCTTGACTAGGAGCTGTTGCCAAGGAACCAGCAAAGACTCCCATTCACTAGCCGCTCATTTAGTTCACCACTAGATCACCACTATATTGTGCTGGGCAGGTATAGTCAATATGTTTGTGACCCACCAAACTGAATATTTTAGTAACACACATAACTCTGACTTTACATTAACAAGAGGCTCCATTTTTATGCTTACCTGTTTACACAACAAGTAGCCTACTGAAAATGAAGCACTATCACTATTAACGGATCTACAGTTTTAAATTTGCACTTTGACTTTGAGAAATGTGATGCAACTCAGGGGAAAACACGATTCAGTTCTGAATTACTGTAAGTGTGTGGGAGGTGAGAAGCTGACACTTTTGGGGTCAACTCTCCATCGTGAGATGTCATCACTGTGCCTCAGGCATGTTCCTGGTTAGAGGTGGCATTTTCTTTCTTCATTATTGCCGCCTACACTTCCTCAACTGGATGGAAGGAGATTTAAGGAGATTAGAAGTGATGTGATGTTTTGTGACATCCTATCCTCGACAGCATCACCCAGGGTGCAGGCCAGAGACACGATGAGCTCCAGTGCTTTCACACTCACACACACATAGACGTCTGGGCACCACAGTGTCACAGTGCAAGGACAGCAAGCATGTGAGCAGTAATGAATAGGAATAATTTACAAAGCAAAAACACACGCACATTACCACACTAACCTAGGCTAATATATTAACAAGCGGCACTGATGTGAAGCAGAGGATCATTAATGACATTGGCACTAATCAAACAATGGACAGTAATAAATCACACTTCCCTGAGGAAATATCGTTGTTTTATTTCTACTAAATAATCAAATAGATTTGCAGTATCAAGTTCTAAAATCATGGCTTTCACTCATTCAGTGGGAACTTGCAAGTACTTTGTTCATTAAATGTATTTGAATGGAACACACTTGATATAGTTCCTTTTATTCATGATGCTTATACACTAATGTTATAACAGTTGCATGTTTACAAAGTTAGCAAACAGCCTTAGCTTAATCCATGATTCCAAAATAGCTCCACATATTGCTTCTCAGACAGCTTTGTGTTGGTGAAGGACAGCAGGACATGCAACAGCAAGAGCAAGAATGAGTTTCACTCTTTACTGTGAGATATAGACTGTAGTTTGAATTTCTATTATTTTGTCGCACATATTGTGAATTTTAAATTTGAATCAATCATAACAGATACAATTTTAACCTTTTCCCATTTTGAATTTAGAAGCTGACAACAGCTGTGCTTGTAATCATTTTAATTATTTTGTTATCTCAAGAAAACAAAAGCCGATTTTTTGGGATAAATGTTCCCGCTATGCCGATAAATTAGCCTTTGGTTATACCGTTCTTGGCTTCTGTAAATAATAAGTCGCAAGGGTAACACTTGATAATACACTGCGCAAAAATGTGAGCAGTTACAAAGGAACGAGTGAGGAAAGAATCAGGAACAACCTGATAATGAATTGTCAATGAGTAGTTTCTGAATAACTCTTCTGTCTTCTGAGTTACTAGAGGGAACAGACTGAGAGCTACTGCATTAATGAATCACTGGGTAGTGATTAGTTAATAAATCAATATACTTTCTTCTTGTAACAAATAATTAAATCATTAGTTACTCTTTTTGTGCACCCCCAAGTCAAGTGATCTATTATACTAAGGAATTATATTACTTTGTGATATTCTGAGCATTACTTACCCGTTTTGAGTCTGCTGCGTTTTAGGCCTGGGTCACTGTGGTTTGTTAGATGATCCAACAGGAAAGCATACAAGCTCTTTACAGAAATACAAGTACGGACTTTTTCCATGTTCAAACCTATGATCTTATTGCTTTGAAGCTAACCACTGAAGCACTGTTAAGGTCAAGGTCAGGTTCAGGGTGTCAGAGGGTGACACATTCTGTGCCGATTCAGCAAAATTATCTCTTTGCAAAATGAACTTTAAGTCTTTGCACCACATTTTATGTCTGTGGAATATTGCTTTGAAACCACAGGTACCCTTAAACCTGCTGAAGTAAATGCTATAGTAAATATAGCTGACCTATTTATCTAAAAGACACAAAACACCAATATTGATGTTTATCATCCCCTTGTGGGCCAGCCCAGTGTTGAGTTTGCCTGGAAATCAATGTTTGACCCTTGGCCCAGTATCTGACTTTCAGCATGACTTTGGGGGGAAATTCTATTGATACAGCTGTTAATGTTAGAGCTCCACTTCTGCTGCTTGCACATCGACTGTAAATCATTTTTAGTTAGAGGTCTGGCTATTTTCAACCTTAGAGCTTTACTTAACCATAAGAGCTTCCAGCAGGCTAACACAATCCTCTACAAGAGATTACAAAAGAGACAAACATGCCAAATTTTAAAACCTCCACTTCCCGTGTCTAGCGTTTAATGCAGCACTGGATGTGTCATTTTCATCAGCATGAGCTATGGCTACAGCAGTAGACTGTTCAAATACTCAAGTGCTGCGTTCATGTCATAACTGATTTGTTTGATGTTAAATTCCAGTGAACTGCAAACTTGAAAACATTGATGACAACCTCTTAGAGGTAAATGTAAGTAGGATATGTGGAAAGTTTTGCAGGCTATGACATCTCCCGTCTGGCATCATTAAATTCCCAAAAGTGTCAACACAGGCAGGAAACAAAATAGTAAATCCAATGATGTTAGCAGCTTGAGGTATTTACACCCAACTGGATGTGAGCATTCAAACATTTGAGGGAGAGCAGCACTACAGCTTTGCAGATTTTGTGAACATTGCAGATAGCTGAAATTGTCATTTAAAATGAGAGAAAGAGATTAAGTATTTCAGAATCTGAATAATCAATCTATATTACAACTAAAAGTACAAGAAAGAAGCATTTGTTGTACAGACAGAGTAGAGTTGTAGTGTAAAGGACTGGAGGAAGAACAACATTTTCATAGTCACTTATTCCCTTAATGCACGCACACATGCACATCATCTGTCATATCAACATGAAGTGAAATGACTATGCCTTCTAAAGTATCAATAGTACCGCAAGACAGTGACACAAAGGCTATCAATCTGTCTTCTTCAATCACTAAGAGACTCAGAGAGGTTGTGTGAAGGATTTAAAGCTTTAGGTTCATTCAAAAGAAAGGATTCTCTTAAAGACTTAAACAGGTGGCAGACATCTTTGCTTTAAATCTATAGCTTGTTGGGTTTGGAGCACTGTGAAAGAGATGAGGCCTATAAGTGAGGGGGCCATTTGCCAGGTTGGGAATTGTTGGGAACAGAAATTATAATATGCACAGCCCTTATTATGGTGAAAAGGAAGCAGAAAATTATGGTTTCTTTGCCCACTACACCATCTCTCCTGTCAAATCTACATAAATCTTCCAATCATACCTGAAACCAGCGAGCTCTGAAAATAAAGGCAATGTGCCAAACAATTGTGCTAAACAAACAAATGTCCCTGTGACATTAGCTGTAAAAATGATGTACAACTGGAGAAGAGTGGTGTGAGATTTGATTATAGTACCTTTCAAAGTATTCTAATCTTGGCTGACACTGCTTGAGTGGATGTTTTTCATGTATTAGTTGACTTTCACTTATGCATATCTCAAACCAAAAATCTTAAAAGGAAAAATAATCTTCACCATGTGTAGCTGTCAGTACAACATGTAGCCCGGTGTAAAAGTACAGGGGTTAAAGTTAATTTGTAATACAAATAATTATTTCAGTGAATTCATTAAATAATTCAGTAATGCAAATAAACTGA
>NW_023339663.1:20961953-20969721 GCF_004916995.1 Morone saxatilis | reverse complement strand
TTTTGTCGTAATTACGAGATCTTTCTTTCTAATTGTTTTTTTTTTCTCCAGTGAATGCAATGTGCTTCCGTACATAATGTACCTGGCATAATTTAAGTATATTAAGGTCATTTATGTACGTTAATTAAAATAAACTTTTACTTTTGGTTTCACACGGGACATGACCAGTGGTCTCCTGGGATAAAGTCCTGTGTCTGTTTGAGCTTTCCATCCAAACCATAAGCAGACTTTCTCTATCTTGTCACTCTTTATACCACATCGCCTAATTTTGACAGCAGGCACGTCCTGAAATGACGCAAGAGGGATACCTAGAGGGATACCTACAGGGTCATATTTTCAATTGGAGGAACACCAGGCTGCAGTATTTGACAACTTGGGAGTGAGACGCGGTTAAAAACACGTTTAATGATGAAACTACAAAGAATTACCCTTTGAATATGCATCTGCCCTCAGCTTTACATAGCTTTTTCAGCTCGTTTAGCTGTCTGGCCCTAATAACGTTGTTTTTGCCCACTGTAGGTAGCTGCTTTTAGTGAGAAAAAACTCGCTGTACACTACCTGCTCAGCACCAAAAGCAGACAGGCACTGTTAGCGACTAGCTGGTGCACATCTCATTTCTGCTGCTCCCTGAAAATCAGATAGGTGACATCAGTTTGACACCAGGAGTTTAAATTAAGTGGCTGTTTACCAGCCCGGGTAGGTCTAACAAAAGACAATATTATGAATTATGGGAAGAGTAGGGCCCAGCATTCTTGGAGCTTGACCCATAGGAGGAACTGCTGCATCGATTTTGGCAATTTTTTTTTTTTATAATTTCTCTCCTGCGAGTCCCCCCACAGCTTTATGGAAGTCCAATACTAAATCACTGGAATAATACTCCTTAATCTATATCCTCAAGGATAGGATTTGTGTGAGGCTTAGCAAATTTCACTAACACTGTTAACTGTGTAAGAATATGTTTGGTGAGGGCCATTGTGTGCAGTGTATACCTGAAATATTATTATTATTATTATTATTATTATTATATTGAACAAGCAATTGAGATATTTCACCGTGACCAACACCTACCCAATCTCAAAGTGTAGCTATTCTCTAGCTTCTTCCCAAATAAAGACTACAAACAAAGCGAGAAAAGCTTCTAAAGTAGGACACATTTGCTGGGTGCACTGGAATCAATACAATTGCCTAACAAGTAACACGGTACGGTACATGCAGCACACCACGTCTACATATCAAACACTCAGAAGGATCTAAAGGAGAAATAATCCAGGGACATTAAGCTCACCATCCCTCTACAAGTGGGAGATGTTGAGTAATTCCAACCTACAAACTGGGGATTTACACTGACATTTACAAACACATGTAACACACACACACAGCACAGCCTACTGTAGTGTACACGTGCACATGTGCATGCATGAAGGCTTATATACACACACCAACACACAGGGTTTACTGTAATCTGTGGCTAGCTGCCTCTGGCTCTAATGAAGTCATGCTGCTTGATGAAAACATTGTAAGACTTAACACGAATACATCTCTCTCATAAAACATATGTATTCTGTACACACGTAAAGACAGAAATATATACTGAATATGGAAATCCTCATTTCTCTTAAGTCTTCGTCTCATCTGTGTGTGCATTTGTGTGTGGGTGTATACATATATACGTGTGTGTGTGCGTTTGTGACATCATGTCCACGCCTCTTCTTTGCATGTGTGCGTAAATGTAGCTAGCTTCCTCTGTTTGTGTGAGTAAATGTCTCGGAGGAGCCTTTTGGCAACAGATACCTACAGCTAAATGTTATTCTCGTTCACTCCTCGATCAATCAGAGGCAGAAAACGAGAGCTGAGAAAAACCTCTTCCTCTGACTACATTATCACAACGTGGTAGGGTTGAGGGGGGAGGGGAGCAGGAGGATTTCTGTCTTAATCCTTGACTTTTGTGTTTGTCTGTGTGTTTATGCACGTTGAAATGCGTTTATGTGTGCATATGGTATATATGGTAAGAGTGTGACATTATGTATTAAATGCGTATAAAGTTTGACAAATGTATTATAAATATGCACACACAGACAGACATAAATATAGTATAGTTTCCATGTTATTTTATGTGTTTTGTGAGTAAGCACTCATGACAACTGTGGGTGAGTATTTGAATATGTGCAATAATGCTGGTGTGTGTAGGCTACTATATGTGTGTGGTCAGGCTTATTAATATTCTGCACAGTGTGCAGACAGCCTCCCAGCTCAGCGACACCTGGTCATGCCTCAGAGCGTCAGGCCTCTGTGGGACACCACTGAGAGGCCTTCCCGTCAGCCTCACACTGACACACACACACATACACACCCACCACTGCCACAAGATCTTTGTCTTTGGTCTGGATCCTTAGTTATTTTTTAGCTTTTATTTTAAATATTGGTTGATCTTTCAGTTCACACAAAATAAAATGCATGATCACAGTCCTGATCACAGTATAAGGATTTAGGTACAGGCACGTGTACGATAAGGCAGCAAGTAGCAAAAGACCAGTGTGTAGGATTAAGTGGCATTGGTGAAGTTGCACATTGGAACAAACTGAACCCCACTCGCATCTGTATCTGATGACCTGGGTATGAGAACGTGCCGTGAAAGGTGTAGGAGAAACTACAGTGTCTTCAAAGGGCTACAACAAACAGTTATTTTGATTATTGATTCATCTGCACTTAGTCTATGAAGTGTTGTTCCAGAGAAAGTGGAAATTGGCATTCACGGTTTCTCAGAGCTGGAACCAGAGATTTTTTTTTACCATTTTGCTTGAAAATGACTTGTCTTTTTTAGTATCAGATATAAGATCACCCCCTGTAGACCTGGCAGGTGGCTGTTTCAACCATCATAAAGAACAATGACTTTGATCAACTTGAATTAATATCTGTTTCACTAGATTACAATGGTGACAAGTATAGAAAAGTGGAAAAAAACTGTATGAAAATGTTACATTTACAGGTCGTGACTTACTAAAGTAAGGGTAAGTGATTCTAGGTAATGGGATTCTAATCCAAACACCTTTTTGTCAAATTCAGCGGCTACCTCCTCTCGGTCCACTAGCTTTCCACTCTGTCAGCTGAAAAGAAATCTGGTGGTTGTACAAAACCTGGCTCTGCAAAAGGGGAACAAACAAAGTGTATCGGACCAAGCTACACAACACTAAATTGTTATTCCAGCCAGGATTTGGTAACGTTAAATTACTTGCCCATGGACATTCTACATACTTTCTAGTTTGCCAAGATATGCTGTTGCTGTGATGTTAGTTATAGTAGGAGTACTGAGTACTGCTGTCTGGAGGAGGTGTTCTTGCTACTGCGGAAACGCATCTTATGATTTTGAGAGAGAGAGAGGAGGAGACGGTGGTAATATCAATTTAAATGTTGGGATGCATAATACTTAATCTTAACTGTTTGACATGGCCATTACATATATGTTTTTCATTGATTGCTGGCTTTTTGAAGGAAGTGACCAGCTTATATTAAAATCTTATGTTTGTGAGATGGTGGCGGACTGGTACTGCAGCAAAATTGACAGCTACGCCCTCAGAACAATACTGTCATACACTAATGCTAATTAATGATAGAATAATGTTATTCCGGCAAGTCCATCCTCTCACTTGGAATAATCCATTTGGAAGTTTGAATAAGCCTTTAGCCAACTCAATGTTTACCCTGTTAATCATGCAGATAACCTGCAAAGAAAATTTTATTTTTAAGTGTTGTTGAGGAGTTCAGCGGATCAAAAGTACATCATTACCCTTATTTTCTTCCAAAGCCTTTTAACAAGGGTATAAATGTACATCGTAGAAATAATTCTATTTTAGAGGTGATTTTCCCCTTGAGTGTGAGTAGACTTCTGAAGGGGAACAATGCCAGTACAGATGAAAGCAACTCTTCCTGTCTTGACAACAACACGTACACCTCAGAAGTCATCTTCAGTTGGAGGAGCTTCCCATTAAAAGCGAATGAAGGACAAAATTAATATTCTCATCACTGAGAGGAGGTTTGCCAAGTTGCAGAGCATCAAAGAAGAATCAATCTGCGCCTCCACTGTATGCATGCAGGTTCCAGGGCTCCGCTCCAATATAATAAAATGGAAAAGGTATTTATCACCCAGGTCCTAACTGTATACCCTCTGCAGCAATAGTGCTCAACTGTCTCCCCAACTCTCTCTGCTCTCACACATACAAATATCACCTTCCTCTCACTCAGACTCAGTCCCACACCAACAAATACAAGATAGCACAGATGATCACATCAAAGAACATTTCCTCTTTCACACCTTTTAAAAAAACCTTATTCTTCCATCTTAATAACCACTTGGATTGTATTATGCATGCATTATATACACAGGCTATGTGTGTTTCATTAGTTTTTCATTTGCTCATGAATACACAATGCAGATGCTAATCTTGAAGGCGCTGATGTGGATATCCTAAGGAGTTGACATAATGGAAATGCATCCATCAAGAATAATTAGTGATAATGAAGAGGGGTCAATAAGAAAAGTCAATAAATTATACTATTGATGCCCAATCCAACTCAGTTTCAGGAGTCTAACTGAATGTTTAATTTACCAAAGAGCATGAATTAAATAATCCATGCTTAAGTGAACATAATTCAGTGGTACAAAAGATATTCCATTCACTAAAACAAGCATGAATTCAATAATGAAAGATACTTGTGTTTGTGTATTGTATTGTCTTGCATGTAAGGCTGGGATCAAAACAATTTTTAAGTCTACAAGAAATGTTACACGAGAAAGCAAACAGGTGCACACAGAGACAAGCTCCTTTATATAAGTCCCTATTCATGAATTTACTATGCACATGTCCAGCATAAGAAAAGTAGAGGATTTTGATTTGTTATTCCTCTCCACCAACAAACTTTGTTCCAACAAATATTGTACCTTGATTGTAGGGATAGGGATATTAAGAAGAGTACACTTTAACTTTTCATGCGACTACTCAACAGGACAAAGAACAAATGCCTATGCAGCATGCATATGCCTACAGCTACAACTGAGACCTGTGATGTAGACAGCTGACTTTTTAATAGAAGGAAAGATTGACACTCATATATTCATTCTTTCTGCATCTATATTTTCCTCTAATTTAGCTGTTTTTCTTACTCTATGTCCTCTCTAAATTGCCTTCTTCCTTTCTTCGACCTGCAGTAATAAGTTAAACAGTTTTATGTAGTTACGATTACAAAACAGATTGATCTATACTGCCACAGGTTTAACTCATTATTTCTGTATTGGCTGGAGAGTACATATATGCAGGGTATGCAAGTGCATGTTATCTGTAAATTAAACTGTAGCTAATGTATTCATTGTTTATAGTTGAGTATAGCGAAACATTTAGAACAATGCAGTGTAGATCTTGTTCTGCACATATGTAGAATTAGTTTGAATTGAAAAATAAACCAATCAACAACAAAGCTTATGGATATTCACATGCTACAAATGATGACTCACACTGCATGGCAACTAAACATGTATACGAAAGGTAGGGCTGGGGTATACTCGATCAGGACTAGTTTGTAAGCTGTGTCAAAAGTTTGTTAATAGTTGTTCTGAGCGGCGTGATATAATTTAAATGTGGGGATAGCCGCACAGATTTTAAGTCTCTCCGGGAAGATATTCATAGTGCACATGTCGACATGAAAAGTGACAGAAATCGAGGGTGTGAATGTTGGTTTGTCGGTTCTGGAAAGTTACAGAAATGGTTGGGCATAGCATATCAACAAGCAGTGATATATATAGTTGGATATATTTTTTTTAGGATTTAATATATGGCCTTTTAATGTTTAATTCAATCTTCTATTATCTTTACTCCGCATCAAGAACAATACATCAACTTTAAATGGCATCTTGTTATCATCCTGTTAATGTTTATGTTGTAATACTGATCTAAAATCTATAATGTAGTGCTCTTGTGAACTATAACATCATGTTAACTATTTTTATGCAGCCTTTAAGACCAATCGTTACGAAGGAGAAAGGTAATGGACTGTGCAAAGTATTTTGTTTTGGGAAACACAGGCCCATGTTGACTCCAATGATTGTGAGTGACATGAATGTTTGTGGTCAAAATATCATATTCTTTAACATTAGTATGCAAATTTGGTGGTTCACTTTCTGTTCCAGCTAAATTGTGGTAAGTGATCATATAACCATTTTTTGTGATGATATCATATGATGCAAATTTAAAGTTTATTTGTACAGCACCTTTCAAAAAGGAAATCATAAAAAGCAGAAGCATGTTAAAATTGTTATATAAACATAAAATGAATATATAGAGTATTAATAAAATAGACAAAGCTATAAAAGCAAAATGTGCAAATCTAAAGTGAGATTATAATTCAGGTGTCAGTAAATTTTATATATATATATATGTATATGTATGTAGACAGAAATGGTTGTATTCACACACAGCCATAGACAACTGTCTCAAGAAACGGGCTCTATCAATAACTGGACAAAGTAGAGTAGACTTCCCATCAGTTCAGCCCTAAGGGAGTGAAGGACAGGGAGTGGATGAAAGTGGGAAGAGACAATAACTCTGTCTCAGCTGATCAATACACTCTCAGAGGATCGATCATCATGGTCCCTATCAGCCACTAGATGAGCAACCTAACCCAAAGCCTATGATCACAAGTCCTGACTCAAGAGATGCCTCAACCAAGACCCCTGTGATGACTCATTCTGGACCAGATACTGCAGTCTCCAATCCACTCAAGCATTTGGCTGAGAAGTCAAATACTTTCAGTAGGCAGAGAGGGAAAGAAACTACCTGCCAAACAGTGGTAAATGTTGGCTGTTAAAAATTTTATTCATGGTGTTTTTAATTAAATCCCTAATTTATGTGGAGGGGTTGCATTAGAAAACAAAGGGGAATTAGTTGGATTATGGATTTGATGTTTAGATTGATTATGGGGTTTTGGGGTTGTGGTATCTAGTGCTGTCCTGCTTGATAAAACACTGCAAAACCTTCTCGGTCCAGTAAGTAGTACTGGTTCTTGATTATATGCAGGATGAGCGAGCGTGTCACAGTCAGGGGCAACTTCTGCCTTATAGAAGTAGACTGACTAAAGAGGGTAACAAGCAAATTGTGAATTATGTGTGCATACTTCTGTCTTTACCACCTCAGCACAGGGTACGGGTAAAGTGAAGACAGCGGAAGTTTGTGATGAATTCGTCACTCGTCATGAATGTAGCAATGGGCTAAGAGTTTTTCCATCAAGCTATTACTGTGAGCGATCAAGTCAGTGTGGCCAGGCTCTGGAGAATTAAGACTCACTGTGATGCAAAATGGAGTTGGGAGTAGAGACAGTGAAGGAGTCACCTGATCCACTGACACATCAACAGCCCCTAAGGAATATCCATAATTAGCTTGAAGAAATGCTCTAAAAGCATTTTAATTAAATCAAAACAAAGAATACACACAGGGATCTCCAATCTACAAAGTAATAAACGAAGCTATCTTTGTCTCTCTCCAGAGAGGTGGGACAAGGAGGGTGGTTGAAAATGTCATTGGTTATAAACGTGTCGTGTTTTTGTGGTCGTTCATGTTGATGTGCTAAGTGGTTGGTGTGTGTGGTGTATGTGTGTAGTAGGTGTTGTGTGTTGTGTGTGTGTGGTGTGGTGTGTGTGTGTGTCGGTGATTTGAAGGGTATGTGAGAAGACTGAGAGCGACAGAATGATGTCTTGTAGTGTTAGTTTGTAAGAATGGACTTG
>NW_023339663.1:20952727-20961928 GCF_004916995.1 Morone saxatilis | reverse complement strand
AAAGGTCCTCAGGCTGCATTGATCATAGCTGGTGCTCCATAAAGTTAGTGGTTGTCAAATATTTGGGTAATTTGCTGCTGGAATGTGCGGCTTCATTTTATTTTAATGTCAAATTGTATGGCAGTGGGTGTTTGCGTTTACTTTTAACTTTAAGCTGCTAGTACCCTTTTAGGGTACTAGCAAACGGTATTCACCTTTCCTATTATGTTAGTGACATTTTATTTTTTTTTTTTTTATTTTAATGAAGATTCTCATTCAGTTCATAGTCAGTTCGAGCAAAGACACTTACTGGTACCCCACTGGTACCTCTTCTTACAAGATGATCTTCACAGCCCACAGTATACATAACGTATCATTTATGTTGATGACACACAGCTATTCCCTCTACTGAATTCACATGACTCCTATTGTTGTCCTATTGCTGATTAGTTGATTCTAGATTGCCTTGATGATGTTTTAGATACCCAATGGCTAAAACCTTTCCTATTTACATGTTGTAATTGCTTTTTCTTCCAGGGTGACAATGTTGATCAGAGCTGAAATTAATTTTCCTCTTATAATTAACTTCTCTTCTGTGTACACCAGTTTGAGTAAATACTGTACTGAACAATCATATATAGCTTTTTTGACAAATTCAGTGTTGTATTCTCCCTGCTGCTTGACCATCCATTGTTCCATTAGCTCTGGCTGTTTTAATTGCGTATTTTTCTAATGCAGGATAAGGCTGTTTAGCAACTAGTAGAGGCCTTATGATTATAGCTTGTCTTCAGGTCTTTACCGTAAGTGTATATCTTAAAGAGTAAACCCCCAAACCACTTTTTTTCAGCTGAAAACCTATGTATATGGGTATTTAATAGTGTTGTTGACTGATACAGGTTAAAATCTTTTTAGTGCAAAGTATTCTACGTGCTTTAAATAGCCTTTACATAGCAACCTCCCTCTACTGGTTGAAACCTGGCTATGGCAATTGTATTTCGCTATTGGCTGATCTGCAGGCAGGACACACATACCTGCCAACACTTCAGTTTTCCCATAGGCTGAACACCACACCTCCTATATAATTCTTTCTGCTGCATTTTTTTAATTTGCTGTGAGGGAGGAGCAGGATCTAGTGTTTATTTACGCTTTAAATAATAATCTAATCTAATTTCATTCAGTTTTCTTCACAGAAATGAATGAAAGATATAGGTCTACTGTATATATTTTTAGTTTAAGTTTTCTTACACCCTAAAATCAAAAAGGCCTCTAGACCCCGTGTGAAGCTATGGTGAGGTCAGGAAACCCAGGTTCGGAACCTATGTTATACACTTTAAAACCTATTGTCTACAGTCAAAGGGTCAAACGCTGGAGAAATCCATTTCTATTTCTAGTCACCAAGCACATCTCCTCACATAAATCAACGTTCTTCTCCACCGTCATTCTCCCCTGGAGTAGGCTTTCCCTTGCCCTCAAACAGTCATACACAGGATACCACACAGACGAATATACACATGTACACATTCAAGCAACAGGACCCTGAAGTGCGGCTTTCCCATTGCCCCTGCACACACAAAGTAGCATGTCAGCTTTGATTATCAGCACTGTTCACTGCTTGCTTCAGGAGCTTCTATTTTAGATCTGTTTTCCTGTTTGCAAGTGAGCGCACAAACACAGGCTTTACTTCCTCTTGTAATTTCAATGTTATCTTCTGAAATCTGTTCATAAAGATGTGATGCTTTTAGAAACACATGTCTGTTGGCGGTGCAGCTTCTGTGGCCATTTACATTTCTGCTTATATAGTGTAAAAGAAAGGGAATATATATATTGTAAGATTTTAAATTCATCTTCTCGCCATATGTGAGTTTCTTATTATTGTGACCTAATGAACTGCCTGTTTGTTATACAACACATTAACTGCATTGATGAGACCCAGCAGGAAGGTAGGACCAGACCGAGAAGCAGAGACAAGCGTAAAGACACAGTGAGAGATAAAACAGCATGTGGCAGGAAGAGTGTTTAAATGTGTAAACAGTGACAAATGCACTTCATTTCTCCCAGGCACATCCCATGTCGCTGCAGAGTGCTCTGAGACGGGTACATATGACAGCGGAGAAACAAACAGAGAAAGAGAGAGTCATACAGACTGGCTTATTCCCAAAGGGAGAAAGAGGAAGATATACAGAGAGAGAGAGAGAAAGAGGTGAGCGCTGTGTGATTCATGGGGACTTTTACTGCTTCAGAAAGGTGTCGTATCACATCACAGTTCAGAATCAGCTTGGTGTAGCACATACAGTAGCAGGTAATCCTCCCTCCTTCTCGCTTTATTTCGCATTCTTTCTCTTTCACTTTCTCATCTGTCATCTCTCTTCCTCTCATAAAGGCAGACACAGACACAGAAATAGAAGATTAAATTGAAAAGAGGGCAGTTCCTGAGCAAGACAACCACAAAGATTGAGACCTGAAAAGTATTTAAATACATTCCCAAGTGCTATGTTTTCAAAAGAAAGGCCATGATCTATGACATTGAAAAAAACAGCTCTGACTGAGGATTATATGAACAAAAGCAGTGTGTCTACCAGGTAAATCTAAAGTCAAGGACGGAGATTTCCACTTTCAAAGTAAAATAAAATTCCTTGAGGGTAAATCCAGAAGAAGAATTCAAATTACTTTTACTGAATGACAATATTGTACAACACAGCAACAGTGCATCGCCTTCATTGTTTTCAATAAGGTCGGGGAAATCTAAGATGATGGTTGAACATTAATATACTGTAAATATCTTTGGTATAACAAAGTGATAACAGAATTGGAGGGATCTTACTCTCTGATATCAGTATTGACCCCATAGTAATAAAATCAATCAGGCTATAGCCCTGAAGGGCCACACACACACATTGGCCATGACATGGAGCGTTGTGTCATTTGCCAAAGAATTACTGACCAGGAACAAATGCTGTCTTCACCTGTGCCTGTCCTCTAACCTTGGCTACATATCTATTTTTTCATTATAAAATGATCATTACTTGGTAAAGCATAACTTCTAAAATCCCTGTTACTTCACGGCTCCTTAGGTCATCTAACCAAAGACTTTCAGGTGTGCAAGGATCTATCCTGAAGACTAAAGAGACAAAGCCTATTGCATGTCTTTGAAATCACTTCTCAAAACAAACCTTTTTATCCTTACTTTTACATCTACTTGAGTATAACTTTACTTATTCACTTTATTTTTATCTATCTATTTTAATTGCCCTGTTAATTGCACTTTTATTTATTTTTATAACCTACGTGAATAATGTCAAGACCATTCATTTCCAACAAACAAACATTACCTTGTTTTTTTAGTTTGTTGCAGTCACATTCACAGAACTGTTAGAATGCAGAAGAGTAATTAAAAAGGTGTTAAACTACAACTTAGTGACACTAAGCAAATTTACTTTTATTCCAATTATTCCCATCACATTATTATCTACTAGTATAGTTGTTTTTATTATTGTTGCTGTGCACCTTTGTCTGTCTCTGTGCTTCTCTCTTGACCGCCCATCTCTTCACCCCTCTACCCCACCTACCCCCCTCTCTCACTCTCTAACCTCAACCGGACGAGGTAGAAGGCCACCCTTCTAGAGCCAGGGTCTGCTGGAGGTTTCCATAAGCAACTGTGTCTCTGTAAATAATTTTATAAGGAGTTAAGATAACTTTTGCTATGAAATGTCACTACACAAATAAAATTGAATTGAACTGAAATATTCCTTCTACTAAAGGGACTAGTGAGTTTATAGTTAAAGTATCATCACTTATTTATTGGTCTGAATTGGGAGGTAAAACTTGTGCTCACTATTGATTTTGCATTTCCAGCCTTTTTCTCACAACAGAAAAAGCAGAACTTGATCTAATCAGATAAAAGCCATTTTGCGGACACGGTATTCTGTTTTACTGCAGTGGACGAATCAAAGTGTCTTCATATCTGTCAACTGTAATGGGAGAAAGGTGAAGGTAAAGTCACACTTACGATATAAAAAAAAAGAAATCCCTGTAGCTCAGCATCAGTGAGGAACACTTGAGAGGTCAGCCATATAACTGTAATTTACACCTATACCACACAGTGGAAGTTTTTATGTTAGTTCTTCTTTCTCTGTGATGGTCTTCTCTTCTCTGCTGAAACAGCCAATCTTTGTTTATGTAGGTCATACACCGGCATCCATATCAAATTGTGACTGTTCCATAACCAGTTAAAAAGTCCTTGCAGTATGTGTAAGGTTCAAGTAGTCTTACTCAATTGTCTTGTGTAATGACCACCTTCACAGTGACCTGTGGCCTGAGTATTGATTGGATTTATTGGTGAATTTGTTGCTTTTCATTTGTGGTTTGTAAGTGAGTACAGCAAATATTGACACAGACAGAACTAACTTCACATGCTTTGCAGTTGTTAAATGTATACCTATGTTAGGCTGGTCCCCCCACCAACCTTACTTAGTTACAGGTTTAGCTTTTATACACTGGTCTGATATAGATTATAAATAAATTGCAGTCAGCTTGACCAAACAAATTAAGTTTCCTCTGGGTGCCAAACAGGAAAACCTCAACAACTGCATATGTTAATGATATAAATATTGAACGTTTTATAATTTGTATCACAATAAATGTTCTGCCCAGGTTCAGTCAAGAGACACTTTTGGAATACATATTATTCACCAATTTAATATACAACAGCCAACATTAACAAATGAGCTATTTCTGTTATATGTAGGCTTGTGAGTTCCACACTGTTGACACAATGTCAACAGTTTTGGTGGGACTATTTCTTCAGCAGAAAGTAGTTCTAATGTAAGAGAATCTAAAAGAGATGTTGTTGCAGTTTTTTTTTTTTTTTTTGGGGGGGGGGCTTTTTTTTTGATAGTAGACAGGAAAGGGGAGCAGAGAAAGAGGGGATGACACGCAGCAAAGGGCGGCAGGTCGGATTCGAACCCTGGGCCGCTGCATTTTAACTTATTTCTTTGCACTGTGCAACCTTCTGTATGCTAATGCTGTTAGATCCTGAAACACTAAGTAACTCAGACAGATTTGGTCATGATTCACTTTGGCTGACAAGATAGTCATGATAAACTTTCCTTCTCATTAAGCATTTTAAATCATTTTGAATCAACCTCGCAAATTACAGCAATTCATATTAGAGGCAGGTTTTTGAAAGAAATGTTGCGCCTCATTTCCCCTCATGTCTTTGACTGGGGAGACACATTGATAATACACCACAGCCTGTGAGAGAGAATCACTTCAATCAATCAGATGATAAATTCTAGTTTTATAATCAATGTTTCATTAACATGGAAGATATGTAGCCTGTTAATGTACATAAAGTAAATGTTAACGCAGCAAACTGATTTTTGTACCATTAAATAGTTACATAAATACAAAAATACTGTTAGTTAACATTTGTACAAAAAATCTGTCTCTCTGTCTGTCTGGAGTTTTATCTTTACTGTAGGCGTAATATTTGTGAGCAGAGAAACATTTTGTACGGTGGACCTAATTTTAACAGTCATGTGAACCTGGAACCATAGTCGGCAGTGTTATATGTAGCCACTTGTAAACGTTTATATTCCTCAAATAAAATCCTAGAAATTACACAGGAAAAGGCAGAGCTCACCTTGATTATGTGAGTTCAATATTTTACTGCCACAACTTTAATCACCTGCAGCTCTTAATCGAACCAGTGCACTTTGGAAAAGTCATCGGCTGACAAAAGAGCAGTTAAAAACGCACAGGCCATTTTTTCCCCAAATTGTTCACCTTAGATTTAAGGAACCTGCAGTGTAATTGCACTGTACTTTATCTTTTACTACTACCTCAGCATTTATTTATTTTATTGTCCAAATGTATTTTCCTTCAGCAGAAATCTTCTCATGAATGTGGCCTTCAAAATGCAAATGGTACCTCCAGTGATAGAGCTTGGATGTTAGGGTTTGACTAAGAAACTGCACCCAAAAATCCAGAAAACCAAAGTACATGAACACAGAGGCTATATAGTGAGCAGGTGTAAGGTAAGCAGATGCAGGTGCAGGTGATTAAGGGAGGAGCAAACAATTACCATTGGCGGGAAACACACAAGGAAAGCAAGTGAGAGGATCCAGAAACAAGAGGGAAAGAAAGGTACAAAATAAAACAAGAAACACAGACTCTTAAAATAAGACAACCTACAGCGACTGAACCATGACATTGGACCTCTCCTCTCTTTGACAATGGAGCTTGGACCACTACTATCACTGATGATGGAACTTGACCACTGCCAGCTTTAACTGTGTAGATTGAACAGCTACTGATGATCAAGGTGGAGTTCAAGACACATTTGAGTGTGGTAATGGAGACTGGACAACTGCTGATGGTGAAGATGGAAATTTCACCGTAGCTAACAACAAAAGTGGAGCCTGGGCTACTACAATCACTCAACTCTGAGTTTTTGCCTCTACAGTGTGTGATGATAGAGCTTGAACCACTGTTTACTGTGATGACAGAGCTGGGACACTGCTCATGGTGACACTAGAGATAATTGAAACTCCGCAGCTTGGGCCTATGCAAGGGCTATGGGCTTGTATGTGACAACAAAGCACGTCACAATCCTAATTGTGATCTTGGAGCCTGTGCAAAGATACATCATGAGAACTACAAACCATATTCCTAGATGGTGCCCATTAATTTAAAAGAAACATTCTTACCCAGTACACAGAACGAAAAACAACCACGAAGGAGGTTGTTTTATTTAAATATGTTCATTTAATTAAAAACACAACATTACACAACTTCACAAAAACAAATACTCAAGGACATAATGGATGAGGTATAACAACACTCACAAATCAGCTAGCGCCTCTGCCAATTTATGTCTCCCCTGTCCCTGAACCAAGTGTGTCTTCGTCCTCCTCGGAGTCGAGTAGGGATGTGGATCGTTAATTAGGGCCTGAGCAGTAACACTGTGAGGACCCTATTGTATCTGCTTTAATTTTTCTTTCAGCCAATGCATCCCAGTTTTGGCGGCAGCAACTTGCTCCAAAATTCATTAAACATGGCACACATCAGTCGTGTAAAAAATTTACATATTATATGGGTCTCACACATGGGGGCGGCTAAATGGCTCGATAGTGCCCGGTAAAGAGCAGCCCCAGCAGCACGCTTCACTGATATTACTGATATGTACGCACCTAGATCATGTTCAGACATACAAAAATGTCTCTTGAACCCATACCCCAAAACCCAACAGGAAGCGTAGTGTTTTGCACGGATTGTATTTTAACAAACTCCTCCTGATTGGATCAACTTCAGATTTAGTCAGTGTAGTCTAAAGACCATCACGATCAAAAGTTAACAAAATCTTAAGTTTTCGTCAGAAGGCATCCAAGGCGTGTTGTCCAAAATCAATGTTTCAAGAAATAGGAAATTGTTCTGGCTTCTGTGTACTCCAATCTCAACCAAACTTAAAATGTTAAATAAGAGTCCTGCCCAGAACACATCTACATGCCAATATTCAGTCATACTCGTTGTGCCCCCTACTGGAAACAGGAAGTAAGCCTTGTGTGGCAATCATCATCTCATTTACTTGAAATTTTCAAGGTGTTGTCTACACATGAGGATGACACAACGACAGCATGCCCCGACACGCGTGAACACTGCTTGCAACTTTCATTTTTTGTGATTGTTGAGACTGCTTAATGAGCCGAGTCTTCATCGTTACCACTATCAATTCTTTTCTATTAATTTGGTGGAAAGACAAGACGACGATAAATTCTTAACAGAACTTTATATTGCTACTATTGCTTTTATTGCTTAATTGCAGTTTGCAGGCAATTATTTTGCATTCAAAAACTTTTGATGTATATACATCAGTGATCAGTGATTTGATTTAAATGACATGACTCTCGTCTCTTAAGACTAGGCCTAAAACTATCAATTAATTAAGTCACTGAGTATTATACTGATTATTCCATCGTTTAATCGAGTAATCATATACACTTTTCTAATTTTCGAGATTACACTGTATTTTTCATCATCCCTTTCAAACTTTGTTATGTTTAATGACCAAACACATCGCTGGTATATTCAATCACAGGATACCAGTATGCATGTAAATGTACTAAATGAGGTGTAATTCATTTTGAAACTAAAGGTAGATGGATCATCAGGTTACCATTGCACTTGTAATCTGAAACCCAGGAGACAAATGCATCTTGTAGTGTCTAAACAGGTTACAGAACCCAGCCCACAGAAAACAGCTGCCATACCGTTTACTAGAATTTGAAAAAAAAGCTCCACTGTTGGCCGCACCTTAATTAATGCTGTAACAGTGAGTTTTGTGTTTGACATTTCAAGTAAGACACCTGCTCATTCCCTGTTTTGACAAGACTAGTATTGCAGTGGGATGTGGGTGATAAAAAAACTAGCCAGTTTCTCAGTAACAACACTTTCAATACAGTGTTTGGCTGTAGCTGATAGTATAACAGTCTATTAGATTAACAGGCTCTAGCTTTCCTTTTATGCTCCCTATGATCCTAAAAGAAGGACTGAAATCTTATTTTCCCATGAACCAATCTTAACGTGACATCAAAATCTCAGTACTTATTAAGATTTTGTCAGGATAGGAATAAACACGTGCAAATGTATCCAAAGGAGATTAGAGTCTAACTTTTTCATATTGGAAAAGTTTCCAAACCATATTTATACAGTGGGGTGTTTACACATCTGTGCTGAAATCCACTAATGTCCTATCTAAATGCAATTTCTATTGCATTTGCAGAGAAATTATAATGCCAGGTCTATGTCACTGCTCTGCTGTGTGTGGGGGATTACATTATGTCATATCACATTATGTTAGATTAGATCAGATAAGATTAGATGAAACCTTAATTATCTCAATGACCTTAATGATCTCCATTGGGAACTGAATCACTGCAGCAAAGATTAAGATCCCAACTGTATGTACAGTACTGGTGCAGAGAATAAGTAGTGTGTATGTGTGTGTGTGTGTGTGTGCATGTTTGGGAGGTCACTGAATCCACACTTTATACATAAATGTTTGACATTCATGTCAGACTGAGTAATACCTAACTCATGTTCAATGGTTAATCATTTGTGTGAAAAGCAAGATGCAGTGTGTCAACAAATAAAAGGTTAACCTTCCCCTACAACTGAATAAGATGACAGAAACATATGCATAACTACAGAGTGTGTGTGTGTGTG
>NW_023339663.1:20943759-20952623 GCF_004916995.1 Morone saxatilis | reverse complement strand
GAAAAACCACTGACATACAGTATATTGGTCTTATGGTTTTTACAGTGAGGGAGCTGCCACTGAACAAACACAAACAACCTGAGGCTACTCATCTATTCCTTTTCCAACCATAACAAGGTGGCAGTCAACCTTTTAATAAGGAGAACTCTCGTTCCTTAAAGGCATACAGTTAATAGTCCATTGCCTTAAAAGTATATCTAAAATTTCTGCATTAAAATGTCTAAAAATGCTAGACCTACGTTACATATTAATTATACATTATCCAAATGTTTCTAACAATAATCAGACCCAGAGAAACCTGTAATTTTATTCAGGTAAGGGTGTTGTCAAAAGTCAATAGTGTCATATTATATCCCCTTTGCGCATTTGTTGTTGACTTTTTATCCACTTCTAAGACACATTTTTACCATACACTTTACACACAGATTTGGGTCGTTTTTAACTATACATTTTAACTGGGTGAAAGACTTTAGTCATTGGTTGTCTGGATTTTAGTACTCATGGGTCTCTCCTTTTAGCAACTTTGTCCCTATAATCCCACAGTTGTTTATGTGCTATTCAGTTCTGCAAGCTACAGTATTTTAGCTTAACAGTTAGCGATAGCTTCTCTCTCTCCCTGTCCTGCTCTCTGTTGCATGGTGTAAGACGTTTAGCTATTTCCTCTACATCCTTTAGTGATAATGGTAATGTAATAAATGTAGTTTATTTTCCGTGCTTGATGCAAGGCTTGGATTGGAAGTGCAGCTCCGCACCACGGAAGCTTATTCACTGTCTTCTGTAGTTATCCAGTCCCCAGTAGCCAATGTAGCTCTTCTTACGAATTAGCGTGATTGTCTGCCTGCTGACCTGCTCTGTGGAGTTGCTTCCCGTGCAGGCCTTGCCCTCAGGACAGGAAATGACTCCACCTCCTAAGGTCATACAGTTAACATACAGCACCAACTGAAGGCATTCTGGTTTGTTTTTGTCACACTATGCCACTTGAGAAAGATAGATGACTGATTTGCATGGTTCTTGCATTTGTTCACTGCCAAAATTGCTACCGTTATTAATATCTATATATAAATCTAAATCTGACGCAAATTACTGAATGTTACACATGTAGATAGGCAATTTGTTGTGTTTAAGGTAGTTACGCTGGTGTTAGTTAGTGTTAGCTTTTGAAGCTTTATACTAGGATAGAAATGAGTTGTAGGAGTTTTCTGTGAATAGAGTAAACTGTTTATATATAACCGTGTGTTCAGCTTTTTTGAACGAAAAAGGCGTAAGACATTTTTTGTCATTGTAGGCATTTTCTAAAGATTTTAGCAAGGGTGTTTGACTGCATTTGTCAGAATCAGTTATGTGCATACACAGAATAAGCATAAATAAACAAGACAACAAGCTCAACAAAATAAACAAACTACAATGAGTATGTGTATAATGTGTGTGTGTATGTGTGTGTGTGTATATATATATATAACAACAACATATGTAGACTATAAGACAATTGCGCACTCCAGAGACAGACAAACAGATAATGTTTTTTTTTGGTACGTCCGCAGCTGATTATTTATTTTCATAATCAATCATCCGTTACTTTTTGCTATTTGATTGAATTTAGAATATTTGTTGACAGTCCTAGTAACAAGTGATACAGCCAATCCTACAATAAACACTGAGATGTCAATGTCTATTGCAAACAAACAACATATTACTTGACTGTAAAATGAAGTACAATCCTAAATTAAATTATTTTGAATTGAATGGAAAAATCACTATTTAACAATGATTAATGTTTCTTGTAGAGCATATAACCTGTATTGTCATTGTGTTAATGTAGAATGTAAAAGTTCAACACTTACATTTTATATATTTCCGCAGTACAACTTAAGGAGTCCTTTCTCTCCCCAAAATAGAACAGATGATGCATTAAAGATACTTTAGACATTCCATAGATTTCAGAATAAATTCAGAACAAACGATTTCCTGCCTTTGTTGCTATACCTTTTCTTGATTGTGTTATAATAGATGCAAGAGATAAGAATCCATTCTGACTATTTTATTGGTTTTACACTTTTCATACAGCCAGAACCTAATTAAACATTGTAATGAAGAACAGGTGAAAGATGAACAAAGACCTTATAAAGTATCACACAAAAAAGCTGGTGGGTACCTGGTGGGCAGCATAACAAACAAACAAATAAATAATAATTTACAGCATTTTAAACCTTATAATCCATAGCAATGATGTGAGTTTACTGAAGGGCCACTGTGGGCTAAAGGTGAGGCTCAGCATGCACCGAATGAGGACAAGCGTGGTTAAGGGAGCTAACATGCGCCAGATGTGTTGAATGCCTCCAACTGTCCTCTTTAGCACTGACTTTACCCTCGTCGGTCCACAGCATCCTATCATATAAACAGGGGAAAGCAGAGAATCTCCACATTACAACATATAATAGCATTTTTATTTTTATATATATATAATAGTTGGCGATTATTTTTCTGTCAATCGACTAATCAATTAGTTTACTAATCGATGCAGCTCTAGTAAGAGTAATCGTGTTCCTGCAGAACAGGGATCAGGTTAACTGGAGCAGACACTGAAGATGCAAGCCTGCTTCTGAGGATGTCCCCCCTCTCCACCACACACCTTGATATAGACAGCCTTGTGTTGTACCTGCCCTTAACAGCACTCAGGACAGGTTCATAAAATGGGGTCATCAGGCAAATGGGTTGAGAAAGCATTGCTGAAAGCTTGGGGAACCAGACAGCTGCCAGAACCCGGCCCCAATTTCCTCCAGCATATTCCTGGATGCCCTTGCTGACCCGGTGGACCACATCATGACAGATGGTTCAGGGATCGTCGAAGGCCTCTGACAACCCTGTAAGATGTGCCACAAGACAACCAGTAGACAAACACCAGAACCTCAAATGTATTCCCCCATCTGTGGTCAATGTCCCCCTGTAGGGACAGAATTAGGTTCTCCATTGTAGGTCTCGAAAAACGAAAGTCCTTCTTCAGGTCACCCTCCCCAAAATAGAGGTGCCATGAGGGAACTTGAGGATTTACCCTGCAGTATGACCCTCTTGCACCAGCCTATATGAATTATAATTCTTATAATTTATTTGCAAATTATTTACAATCACTTTCTATTCTAATGTATTTGGCTAAAAAAAATTCAAAATTACAGTTTGTTTTGCTTATTTGTTTATATACTTTCCAATGTTATGTTTAATATACATCTATTGATGATCAAATACATATCTATCAATTTCTGTGGTAATAAGGGGTTTTTTACTTTTTGAAATGTGTGTGATGGATGAAGATTGATAGCTTTTAAAGATTAAATAATTCATGAATGTGCCAGGAGAGGGAGAAAACAGTTTATTTTGCGGCAGTCTCCTGATGATATAAGCAGGAGTGCAGTGGTAAATACAGAGGTGGGTAAAGTAAAATTCCCTTTGGTTGACTGATACAGTTGATTGGAAAATAGGTGAGTAACTTAGCCTAATTTCAAAGAGGTGGATTAATGGAGTTTACCCCCCACTATGTCCCTAGCTGTAAGAGATGTATCACTTTCTGGTCTCAACTGTTAAGAGCCAGTAAGCTAACTGTGGTAATACTTGGGTCTGAGAGAAAATTCCCAAATTTAGGTACATTTCAACCATAATACAGCAAATGAGCTGATCTCCTCCGTCATCCCCGCCACGCTGAAGGTGCTCACTGCCTGGTATAAGGGGCAAGTTAGATGGATAAAATATATGAGAAATTATCTGTGAAGCAGTAGATATTCATGATTGAGGACAGTAAGAAAGAAGGGATCTGACATATGTCATGTGATGCAGACAGGATGTATTGTTTGAGTATACTTAAGTGTGAACAGGCAGCCGGTTATAGCATGCTTAATTGTTCATTTAGTAAGCAGTATGCAGTGCATGCTGAATGAGTATGTAGTAGGCAGTATGATAGTATGTGATCACAAACAGCCTGATGGTGCATTCCCACCAAAATATGAATAACCCCATGTAGTCACACCAGATTCTGCACTGATCTGGAGATGTTTACCAGCAAGATTAGTTTTCATTAGTTTTGGATTTATTTTCACTCTCTTCTCTGAGAGACTGGACAAAAAAGGAGATTGCTCAAAGAAAAGCAAGAGAGGAAAGTGGCCTATCTGGTGAGTGTATAAAATACACTGATCAGCCATAACATTATGACCACTGACAGGTGAAGTGAATAATGAACATTATGACCACCAGGGTGTCCAGGTGGTCATAATGTTATGGCTGATCGTTTAATGTGTCTGTTACCGGGCTACTTGGGTCGGCGGGCAGGAGTTCAGACAGAAGGTGAAATGAGTCTTTGCACAATGGCCAGTATGAGAAAGAAAAATGTGATTTTTGAACATTACAGCATGTAAACTTATTCTGGATCCCTTTCATACAAATATGAACCTGAAAATGAGCATATGGCCTCTTTACTAATTATTCTATTTTATTTTTTTAAATGTATTCTGAAAAACCACCATAGCAAATCCCTGCATTGCAGGAGAAGAAGTTTGGACTCAGCAGGTGCCTGTGCTCAGTGTCTGTGCTCTAACAGATTTATGTGACATCCTCTCGGCCCAAAAGGCTGGGCTCTCCTGTGTCACTGCATGATCAGGCTGTGGATAAGGTCAAGAAATACAAACAGGCAGAGCCACTGGCCTCAAGTGGGGATCCAGTCAGGAGAAAGCATCAAGCTGGTTTTTTTTAATATATTTTCTATCTTAGTTGGAAATATACTCTGCAATACAGTACTTGCCTTAACCTAAGCAAATTTATAAACTTTTTTTTTGCATTTTGTATTAGAGGACTATATTTTTAAAAATACTAAAAACATATCTTCTTACAGAGTTATTGTGCGTTCTGCCTGAACTGTGCAAGTTCATAAATTTGTCCTGTTTGTAGGACATTGTCAGTGATGATGGCCATGTATAATTGTACATAAATAACCAGTGTAAAATGTCAACCATTAAACAATCAATGCAAAATGTAGCCCAAGCACCATCATCATTTACTGTACATCATAATCACTGACTTCCATCATCACAACATAAATACAAGAGTTGCACACTTACAATAATACACACACAGATACACATAACGATACACACATCACCATCAGGCCCAGATGAGAAGACTGAGCTGCTTCCTGAGCCTCCAGTTGACAGCATGGAGGAGTGTGTCAGTTTTACAGAGACAAAACCTTGAGCTTTGACATGCGTCCAGCACCTTGTCCTGGGAAAACGCCCCAAGCAGTGTTGGGCAGAATGGAGTGTACAGAACAATAGTGCCCTCTGGTGGACAAAAGGGACACTGTTTCAGTTTCGGGTCAATGGCCTTCTACACTGTTCTCTTGCCTTCAGAGGATGCCATTTTGTGAAATTCCTGCCTCATCTGAAAAACTCTCACAGACTTGAAATTTGTTCAGCTAAGTTGTTGCTTCACTTTCCCCCGGAGTTGTGCTTTTGCATGACACATTTGTTTTTGCTTTGCTTACTGTGAATTGCCTGACAACCACATTGCTTACAGAGTTCAGCAGCTTATTTCATGCCAAGTTTGAAAACTTAAACATTCTGTCTTAAAAATAGCAGAAACTGAATGAATGTTCTGAACACAAAGTATGCATTTCAAAGTCATTTATCAGGTAAATGTAAAACTCAGGGTAGCGTTAGCCCATAGATATGGTTGGCAGAAATGTTGGAACTAGATGTAATTAGCAAGATTATGATTAAGGTGAATAGATATTGGAGTAGCTTTTCTAGTGATGCTACAGTTGCTTCTTTATGCTGATTGGAATTGCAAAACTTTTTTTCACTCTATATGAACAACACACAGGCCCAAAATACAATCATGCCCACACAGGGCTTATAGGCATGCAAATGTGGAGGGACGGTGGAAAGTTAGAGGTTAAAATGCCTTGCTCAAGGGAAACTGGACTTGAGCCGGTGGTTCCCAAACCAAGTCCCACTGCAGTCTGTAGGGATCTAGGTAGTCTTGTATGTATTATCACTTACATAAAATCATAAATTGCTACAATGCACAATAGCACAGTTACAGCCAAATGAGAAAGACGACAGGGCAACAGTATAAGGAGTATGTTTATATATATTTATATATACACATACACACTATATTTGCTTCACTAATGATCAACATGAATCTGACTGGAATCAACAAGTCCGGGTCACTTATTATTCTCTCTGTCCCGTGCTTCACACTGCAATTACACCTTCATCGACAGAGCTGGTATAATGCAGCTTCTTCTCATCTGAATGAATTGTTTTCCTCATCCATCATGGTTCATTAGCGGGCATTCTCTCCCACACCCAGAGCTCACTACTCGATTACAGTGGTTCTTTCTGCCCACACATTCCTATAAAGGTAACCACTGGTAAACACTACCTGTCCCCATTTAGCAAATAAAGACAATCTGTGACACCTTTTATTTTACATTAATGATCCAGAAATGAAGCACATACCTCTTGATGTACATTTTGTTCCTTGGATCAAACCTTTAATCTTTCAGTTTAAAGATGGTTACCTCCACTATAACTGTGTCCTTCTATTACAGAAAGGTTCAAATGTTTGGAAACTGTCGCAATCCAACTGAATTTAAAATAATGAAAGGAAAAAAGTAGTACAGAGACACTTCCAAGGACATTCGCAGCTCAAATGAATCAACAGAGAATCTCTTAATATTACTGTCTAACTTTTGTTCATCATATCCAGAGGAGAGAGTGGTTGGCTCTGCAATATAATAACCAGTGTCGCACTGTATGACATGCCGCTTTTCCTTTGAGTTCCTCCAGCAATGAAAGTGTAAAAAAATGCATCAGAGACCTCCAAAGGACAGTGACAGACTGACCACAGCAGTGTAGCAGAAACAGTGACCTGTCAAGCAGCTACAGACAGACAGTCCGTGTCCAGGCTGGAAACACAAAGAGCACTTTGACAGTGGTTTGTAAAAGTGTTCTGTGTTGTAGCTGAGCTAGCAGTTCAGAAAGGCTAACTCAGGTTTGTGTGTGTGTCTGGGTGGACTGTCAGTGTGTGGGATCAAGGTGAGGATTGCAGTCCGATGGTGTTTGTACAGCCGTCTAGAGCACAAGTTTGAACCACTGTGCCAAAATGGAATAATACTAAGGTAATACTTCTCCTTCACTCCTGTGAATGATGCGTCTCGATCAGTACATAATTGAAAATGAGTGCAGCGACTCCCACTCAAAGTGGAGGCTGGGGGAGGTGGGCCGCCCTCCTCTGATTTTTTTAGTATAAATGTTAAGCTGCTCCAAGTGGTCGACTCAGCATTTGTCTTAAAGGGTGATTTAAAACAATGGGGGTTGAGACATCTTTACCCACAAAATTCAGATTTTCATAAATGTAGTAATAATGTCAATTTTAACACCATGTTGTGTATGGAATGTGTACATATGTCACAGTATAATCATATAATTCAGTTTACAGCTCTACAAACACGTTTTAGGGGGGAATAACTCTTTAAATGCCACTGCAGCAAAACCATCGAACGCAAACATAAAAATAAAACAGGTTATAATGCAGTCAAATATCCCTGTTCTTTTTAGCATTATGACACATGTAACATCCTTATGTGACAAGAGGCATTTACCTAGAGATCTAGTGACTGGGGATGAAAGTGGGTACTTTGAGCTCCCTGGTTGGGAATGATAAGAAATATTTCCCTGAAGGTATCACATTATTAATCATTACAAAACAATGGAAAAGCAGTCATGGTATTTATAATTAATCTATTAGTCATAACTATCTATTGATAACACATTAAATCCATTGTCTCTATATGCCAATCTAAAGTATTATTTTACTGTTTGGTAGCTTTGTTGCCTTGCAGCAACCTTAGGTGGCACTCCATCCTTTATTTACTCTAGGATGACTTGCTGAGCGTCTTGCTCTTATACAATTATCCTGTTACACATCCATGTTGCTATGAACACTAAAACTCAAGAGCTGCTGAGTAAAACCTTTTAATGTACTGACCACCAACAGCTGAGGACTGAGTGGCTTGAGCTATTACTCATACCGGCCATATTCAAGCTAGATACATGGGTATCTATCTATCTGGAGGCCACTATCACCAGCTTGTTAGTTTTTGCCCTGAACAATCATTTGCAGGCTTGAATGACCCTGAAAATAACCAGAAATCATATTTGTGGAGTTTTACAAGGAAACCTACACTCACCACCCAATACACCATTTAACAATTATGCCACAACTGAACAACTGAATTCCTTTGGTCTATATTTTGCTCTGTATATTTTATAAACGTAATAAGATGTATAGACATACATAAATCGATCCTGTGCAAGAGCAGAGTGAAGTTAAAAGATAAACCGTGGCTGCATGCGCTGTAGGCATACAGTTGGATTTACATTCTAATCCCATATGCTGACATTTGCTCAAGAAATTAATCATGCATGCAGGCAGACATGCATATTCACAAAGCCACCAGGAATTCATTCCCAGGGAGTCTGAAACATACAGACAGATGCACACTCAAAGACAAGGCAGTGACACACACTGTACAAGATTATTAAACACGCGCAAACTCACAGTCAATTACTCAAGAGCACTTTATGTCATTGCCTATGAGACGGCTATAAAATGTTTAACATGGCCATTCACTGTGTTACTGAATGTCATTATAACAAGATTCTGATCATGTTTTCCAGCCCTTTAACATGTTGGCAAGAGACTATATTGGATATTTATAGTCACACATCATTATTTAACTTTAGTTAATTTAATGATAACATGCATATTCCCCTCAGAGAGAATGTTTTGTGTTTTTTATTGGCGTCTATCATTTC
>NW_023339663.1:20920270-20943659 GCF_004916995.1 Morone saxatilis | reverse complement strand
GTGACTTGGAAGATCTCACATCATGGCTTAAGATGGAGAGGGATTAGTGAATTAGCCATAATATGATGAGTTATGCATGAGCAACATAAACCACAGCCACACCACGCAATACCTACTGATAGAACTTGAGTGAAGGCTCCATGGGCCTTGCTTATAGACGATTGGATTTTTGAAGGAAGCGTCAACTAAAAGTATTCGGGGAGTGCCAAAAGATTCGAGCGTTCAATATCTGAGTGACTTGGGCAAAGCTAGTGAATTCGTGTCGCGATGGCGGGTTTGGGCTGAAAACAGTCCAATCAGACACGCGTTCACCTGTTTGTTTTTAGTGTTGACTCTGGTGATGCACCCTCGAGTGCACATCACACTGAGAATCCCTAGGACTTTATACGTAGCAAGGTTAGGAGACAACCTTGTGTCGCAGGGCAGGAACAGACTTTAGAAAACGATGGACACAAAATCTGCCATTTCCCATCACGTATATTTTTGGTAATTTCTGAAAGAGGTACGACCCGGAGCTAGCAATGCCTTTTTAAGGACTTTAATGTGGTGCTTTTTTGCGTAAAAAACAGACAGCACAAACATCCAACTAGGGGAAGAAAGAACCATTAGTGAAATGTGTACATTTGTACAATATGATATATGTTAAAGGCATTTTATCAAGTAGGAGTGCAAAAGTGTGAAAAAAAGAAATGAGAAGGACTGGAGGGAGGCCACCACCAGCAGCACACTCCTGCTGAGGCTGGCATTTAATTAAAGGAGAGAGACTGTGTTCTGCCCTTAGTGCTGGCATCAACCAAAAAGTCACTTTTCAGTAGGGGTACAAAGCCTATAGGTGAGTCAGTACATATTAGTTACACTAATCTGCTTTCGTACTGTTTCTTCCTCCCGAGGTCAGGGGCACCAGAGAGTTGCTTAATGTCGCAGTCCATTGTTTTCACATTATCATATCCTTGGCCACTGAAGCCTTTAATCGTTTTTTTCATTGTTTCTTCATTCACATCGGTTCCTTGTATTGGGTCAACTGAACTCAATTCAGTGCATCAATGCACCAGACAGGACAGAGCTGACACTTCCTACTATATATAGCACAAAGATATACAAACAAGACAATAATCACATATTTACATATTGTATACATTTTAAATACATTACAATACTGTGTCTTCCCGTTTTTATGGCTAGTTGGTGGTCAGACTCTTGAGGCCTGGTATTTGGTCTGCATCATTCTTTGTTTTTATATCTCTGACCAGTTAATTTATATTCTCTCTTTAAAGGTTAAATAACAATTTAGTCTACTTTGTTTTCATTATCCAATCTTCTTAAATATAGACTATTCTCGAATTGGATTCATAATAATTTTTAATTGGCGTTGTGTATTTTGAATCAGTGCTGAGCCTGGTTGAGTAGCTTCATCACCCGCTGACTGAGGGTTTAACTCTTTGGTTTTTAGTGCTTAGGAATGAAGTGTGTCCTTTGGACTTAAATTTAGACATGTCCAAAATGTTAACGCCAGTTTATGAATGTTTAATGATAATAAAAAACGCCCCAGTTCAGCTCTGCAGGTGTTATTTGGTGTTTTTCCCCAGATCTCACTTCCATACAAAGCCATTGGTACAATTACATTATCAATTATTTTTGTCCAGATTGTAATTGTTTTTTTCTCTGTGTTTGCTACCATATTAAAATTTCCTGATGCAGGTAAGAATAATTTTGAGTGTGTTTAAATTGGGTGTTGTTCAGAGTAAATGGGTATTCTTGAAATCTCTCTCTCTCTCTCTCCTCTCTCTCTCTCTCTCTCCTCTCTCTCTCCTCTCTCTCATCTTCTCTTCTTCTCCTCTCTCTCCTCTCTCTTCTCTCCTTCTCTTCTCTCTCTCTCTCGCTCCCTCGTCCGTCTCTCGTCCTGCATATGTTGGCCAAGTTCAGCCACTAAGTGTAGCTCTAAGTCCACAGTTAGAATCAAGCACCAGGAAGAGAAAAGACGTGCTCTGAAACTGAACCCCACAGTTATCGTCAGGGACGATTCTGGTCAGTGCTTTTCATAAATTATATTCACACATCTGTGAAAAACCAAATCAATGAGTCTTGCTTCGCTGCTAAGCAACTCGGCCACATACAATTGGGGATAAATGCCTTCAGGGATGCAGTGCACCAAAAATTTCTGAGGGGGCACAGTTTCACTCAAACGTGTCCATGAGGAATATCAATACTGGACATAGACAATAACACCAAACATGGGATTTGTCAGTTGGGATTCTTAAATGCAGCTTTCCTGTGGAAGGAACTATAGGGACTCTTCAAGTAGTAATCTGCAGCACTATTTGAATATATTTAAAGAAATATATAATGTAAATCACAAGAAAGAGAGAATAAATGGATATAATATACATGAAGTAGTTTGATTTTGCATTACAACAGTAAATCATTGCTAAAGAGCACCTTAATGACCTTTTTTAACCAAAGGGAATCTGTATACAGCATACAGTGTCTCAGTCCCTCCCCCGGGTCTTTGGGTTGAAAAGGGGGTTTAAAGCAACCACTTTAGTTAACTAGATAACTCCCACAACCTGAAAAAAAGACTCATCAGCAAGTGTTTGAATTTTTTGGTACAGCAGTCCTCAGGTATTAAGCATATTGTGGGTAGTTCACTGCAAAAGGAAAACGACCCTTGTCTATTCTGTTTGTTCTCATGTCTGTATAAATACAATCATTCAACAGCCACTTGCAACAAGGATCTTATTTTCAGCATACAGTTATTTGTATATCTGTGACAACGAAAGAGGCAATAGAATAAGAATTTAAGGCACATTGCTGTGTCATGAAAAAAATGTAAATAAAATAATTAAAGCCTTTATTAAAATGGATACATGACAAGTTAAAAGTGTATCAACTTCCAGCTGTAGAATTCAAATCTTTTACTGGCAACTACGACGGAAGTATTAGCAATAAAGTTTTGAAAATGTGCTCATAACGCAGAAAGACTGTTACATTATTATTTGATGATTATTATTGATGCATTAACAGGTACGCAGCATTTTAATGCTGTTGCACTTCAAAGTGAACCTTACATACATAAGATAAACTCAGGTAACCAGAGCTTCACTGCTGGGTTTCTGGTTTTATTCTTACAAATACTTGCACAACTCATATATATAGTATAAGGTAGTGTGTTATATCTAATATATACTGTAGCAAATACTGTTACTTTATTTGTATTTAATCTATATTTTATAAGTCAGTCATATGCTTTATAGGTAAGTAACTATAGCTGTCAAATAAAATAAAAAGTACAATATTGTCCTATAAGTATAAAGTATAAAATGAAAGTACCTAAATATTGAACTAATTTACAGTACTTGAGTATATGTACACACTGGTCCTTCTCAGCTCTAAGACAAGTAGCATTTCCTCTTGGGATAATATGCTGTTTCAGATGTATTATGTGCAAAAAAGGAAGAATAATAAGGTCCAAAACTAGACACATATGGACTTAAGATGGCAGCCTTTTTAAGAGCAGTGTATTACTTAGACACACAGAAAAAGATTGAGAAGGAGAATGCGGGGGAGGGAGGACGGAAACACTTTGTTTACTTTGCTTGATCAGACAGCCATATAGTCATTTAGTTGGTTCCTAATTGCTGAGTAATCGTCTGATTGTAACCATTTGCTGCTTGCAATCTGTGTTAGCAAGCAAATACTTTAATCAGGTTTATATCAAACAGTAGCCTGTAAAAACATGACATTTACAACAGAGTGCTATAAAGCTGTGTAAGCCAATCAATAAGCACACACACACTTACACACACACACACAACGCAAACAAGCACAATGCATGATTTAATGTCAGCTTCTCTGCATGGAGCCAAGCCAAGCAGCAACACAACACAGCCACTAACTCTTCTCTCTCACTCTCCGTCTCCTCTTTCTCTGTCTCTTTGTCTCTCTTAATTTCCCCAAAGGGGAGAAATATTTATATTTAAATGCCAAGCGTGAAAATGAGCTCCAAATGCCAGATTTATTAATGACAATAGTTCATCAAAATGACTTGGCTTTGTAATGATTCACTGACCTATTCACTTATTTGTATGTGGGGAAAAAGGGGGGAAACGAATCTCAATCTGTAGTGCTTAACCAAGTAAGTTTTACTCATATTAATTTATTTCATTTTTTTTATGACCATGCCTTTCAGCACCTATAGTGAAGTTTGAAGTAGAGTGCTCAAACTTTTGAAAAGCAGTACCATAAGTTGCTGGGTTTTAATACCATAATGGTGTCCTGTGCAGCTTTGTGTAGATAATTCTGCAAGTAAATCCTCAATTTTTTTTTCCAGTTTTTCATGTAATTCACCCATGTAGAGTTCACATTTCCTGCTGTTGAAGATATTCCTCACGTCTCACACTTGAAAACTGCATGTGTTCATTGGCCTGTTTTTACACATCCACTGGAGTCATTTTAGGGCAAAACCCTTGCGCAACAGCCTGTCAGTGGTAGTTGTATGTAAGAGGGGAGGATAATTATGACCAAGCTTTTTTTTACTGGTTTTAACCAGCCACTAGTGAGATCATAACCTCCTGTTTTGTCACCACCAGCCTGCTTTTCAACCTACACTTCTCCCACTATCAGCTAGTGCTATAGCCTGTTGCTGAGTATTTCTGTGGTCGTATTCATGTACCACTTTAGCATACTCCAGATATAGGGTATATATTATACCCCAGATATATACTATATAATAGCATATATCTGGAGTATACTAAAGAGGCTATTGACTGACATCGTATTGAGGCTCCCTGGATTACCAATCAATCATGTGTTTCAGTCTGTTTGCCAAACAGCAGCTCCTTTCATGTCATTAACTTTCCCTGCTGGTTATTGGATCAGCAAACACATTGTAGTGTGCATTCTGCTCAAGCACCATCATAAAAATCATACACTTAGCCCTCTGCAATGATGACTCAACCTATCAGTTAAAACAGGGCATTGTAAAGTTCTGTGGGCCTAAATCAGTGCTTTATGGTGGTAAAACATTGGACATATTGCTTTTCTGTCTGTTTTTCTGCATCTTTATCTTGTCTGCCAACAGTCCTACAGCTGCATAATGGAGCCTTACTTCTATGTGGTCAGTGCACACATCTGTTTTCTTTCTTTCCTTTTGTGTCTGATTGCTTGTTTCGCTCTATCCACTCTTGTACTTTCTATATTTCAAAAATGGATGAAACTGCTTTGGTCAGTTGTACACTTTACAAGTAACCAACACTAGAGTAGGCCAAACATCCATCACCATGTTTGATGGTTTTAGGTACTGGCTTGGTTATATGGGCTTACTAGCCTTTAATAAGCATACATCTTACATTTATTAGCTGCAGTAGAGGGTTTCTTGTTCACTTTATGACACACGTTTGATGCTAAAAAGTGTCATTTACCTGGAAAATAAAATTTCTGCAGCTGTTCTTTTTTTCTATTTTTGTTTAATTTCATAAGAAACTAATGGGAAACGCAGCTCCTCAAATTATTCACAGAACACACAGTGTTTTAAGTATAAACAACTCATGTATTACATATACTAAAACCTGTTGTTGCTCTTACATTTTTTACCTGACTCTTAAAGGACTTCCTTTAAGATGCCGACCGTGCACCATTTACTTTTGTAAATATCAAAAGGGGAAAAATCTCCTTCATCCCACCCTCCTCCCTTCAGGCCTCCCTCAAAAGTCACTCCCCCATAACACATTTTCATGCGAAATCAGTGCACGGCAAAGTGTTAGGCAGGTATGTAGGTGGACAGGCAGGTAGCCTAGCCAATCTTGGTTGTCCTGTACAGCTGCTATATATAGCTACAGGTTTTTTTCCTCCTTTTTTTCAGAGCATTTAATGTATTGATCAGGAAGTACCCTAGCTTTAAATCATGACAAAGTTGTAAGCGAAATGTAAGCATAGTCACATTTAAACACAAATGGCCTATTGTCGATAAAGCAAAGTACACTTCTGCATGTGGAATTAATAAAAGTCAACTGTTGCCAGGTATCAAATCCATGTGATGTACCAAGCATTATTTAATATAAGTCCTGATATCAATGAAAAATAATGCACCCCTAGACCATAATTATTTCAGTGGATGTAAGTCAAAAGCTCTTAATGTAATATATTGACTCTGATTTGTGCTCACTCTTTGTAATGTATTTCTGATTCAACCAAGTGATAAAATTGTTAGTTTTTGATCAATTATGAAGTTTTTGAATGCGAACTTGTTTTAATCCTCTGTGTGTTTCAGCGAAAACTCTGTAATTCTAGCCAAGAAAAGACAGCTTTTGGCCCAGTTTGACTTTCTCGTCAAAGCTGCCTCTCTTTAATTTTGGCAGTTTTGCTAGCACTGGGAATAAAGCAGCGAGAAAATCCTCTGACACAGTAGATTGTAGATACATCTCCCATTGTAAAATAAAAAAATAGATTAAAAAAAGAAAAGAAAATGCCTCCCGGTGTAAATGCTGCAATTTGCCTCTCAGCTGGTGGAGGCAGCTTTGACAACGGCTAAACAGCTCTGAGGCACAAAAACAATCAATACAGATTCCCTGCTCCATCCCGAGCCCACCTGCTCTCTGCTCCGAGTCCCACACAGGGAGGCAACCCCCACCTCCACCATTACAATCACTTTACATGTGCACACACAAAGACACACACACACATTATGCAAACACACAGCCTTCCTGTGTCACATACCAGAGTTTTAACATTCCCAACATGACTCTAGTACAGATGAAACTGCTGAAAACTGTCATGTCTCAACCTTGTCTATTGTACATTAAAATGCTCTGATTTCATAACTTCCATACACAAGGCTGATGTTTGATTCTTTCAGTATGCACAGTAGGTGGTCCCCCTGTTCCCAGCCTCGCATACTCACATTGCTGCTGTTATTTGTGTGTGTAACTCCTGTTTGACGCCCACTTCCAGGATTGCGGCGCATAGCTCGCCATCAGACGATCAAGCAGACGCCAGACACACGCAGATCTCCCTCACACTTAGGCTATACACTTTGACTCCTCTTTTTCATATTGCATTGTTGTTGATGCACCCATGTTCATACTCAAGGTCCATTTGATGCATGTGTCAGGCGTGAGGTGGAGGTTTAACTGATTACATCAAACTCCAGTGTGGTAAAAGAGCACAAAGGTGTCAATCTGGGCCCTGTGATGGGAGATCAGTGGAACAGTAATGCAATGGTAGTGAGTTATTAAATGAATAAAGAGGCAGAGCTGCCGAAGAGTATTGATTTTTCACAGCTCCCTGAGGCTCCGAGGGCTTTCAAGGCAGGGGAAGGACACACACACACACATAGGCATGGACACACATGTATGCACACATATACAGACACACATACAGACAGAGAGAGAAAGGTTTAAGAGTGAAAGGATAATGGCCCCAGCAGTTGCAGTCTCACTTAAAACACAGTTTGGGCTCTCAAGGTTTCCCACCGGTCACCGATCGCCTGATAAAAGGACTCATTCGGAACCAGCCGGGTTTTGTTCTCCTTTGCTCGCCTCAGCTGTAATGCATGCACTCAACATTTTGCACAATGCTAGCCACGCTCACACACATGCTTTGGTACATGCAGAGAAGCAATAGCTGTGTTTGTAGCAGCTTCCATAGCCACCTGGGGCTTGTAGGAGAGGTGGGGGGGGGAGGGGGGAATCAGTTAAAAACCTCTTAATCATAAAAAGATGAAGCGTAATAGGTTTAACAAAAGCTCCTGTTTGATGAATGGCTTTATCTGATTAAGCTGAGCGATTTACCCTGAAGGTGAATGAATACCAGGAACCTTCAGTCGGAGTATCAAAATACTATTTTGCTTTGCTAATTCTCAAAATACACATTATTTGTGTATTATCCGTATTGAAGCACGAATCAATGAGCTGCCCAATCCTGCTCCTAATAAGGCACAAGTATGCATGGCTAAGTCTTAACTGCCTGAAGTTGAAGTGAGCTTTCCGCAGTCGTTTTGTTCGATCACACTGGAAATACACAAACCGTGGCTTCTTTGTGTGTCATTTTGATGAATGCCAGGGGCATTTCCACCGAGTGCAAATGTGAGGAAGCCAAGATCCATCTTGATTTCAGGAGTCCATCGGAGTCCATAAGGGGAGGGTCAATGTCCATCTGTTAGCCTGACATGACACTGAGCCTGCACAAAAGGAAAGACAGACCATTGACCTCATACTTGGACTGTGTGCTGTTGCTGTGTGTGTGTGTGTGTGTGTGATGTGTGTGTGTGTGTGTGTGTCGTGTGTGGTGTGTCTGTGTGTTGTGTGTGTGCTGTGTGTGTGTGTGTGTGTGTGTGTGTGTGTGTGTGTGGTGTGTGTGTGTGTGTTTTTGAATTTCTACATAGATTCAGATACAGAGACATATACCGCTGTCTCCTCTCTGTTTCCTTTCCATACACTCTTACATATTCTTGTTACAGCGTAACCATCCCTCTCTCAGCATCCACAGACATTCAAAGTAATTCAGCCTTTGTAATGAGTCCTGAAGGGCCTCTTGATTGCAGGAACATGAAAAAGATGCTGGCAATTGCTGGCGTCGTGTCTCTATTAGATGTTGGAGCTCTGTCTTATTGATAAAATCCTTTTCTCAATAATGGCCCTAATGTATTTTCTCTCTTCTTTGCCAATCACAGCAGATGTATATACGTCTCTCAACAACTCCCGCGTCCTTGTACTGGTGGGTGGTAAAAAATGTGTATTCACTAGTTGATATTATAAGAAAAAATTCTTGTCGAAACCTTGTAAAAGGAGAATTCTCACTCATCTTGCCTTTATAAAACTAAATAATTAATTTTTATTTGGTCTTTCTTAGGTCTATTTTGTTTGAGTTTAAGGCCGAGAGAGGAGGCTTGTATTTGACCGTGGCGATAAGGCTGTAATGTAGTCTCATTTAAGTGTGAACAGGAGCCGGAGCAGACAGACATGTCCCTGAGATGATGAGTCTAATAAAGTTGAACCAGTGACAGATGAGTATACATCTAAACCCAAAAGAATAACCTCAGTTCAGCAGCTTATTGTCATTGATATTGTAAGCGAAGGACTTGAAACCACTTTGTGTTGTGGTGTGGCTTTGAGTGATGAAACAATGTGATATTTCAACAGTGCAGTGGATGGACTTTTAACTATTTACTCTTCACAGCCAACAGGAAAATAGCAATGTATGGAAACGTAGAGGCTCTATAGCTGCTCGGTTCTGTCTTTATTCATATAAAAGTATGTTTCAGATGCAGTTTACTACACACTAGTGAAAAGCGTCCACCCAGACAAATGCACATCAGGACAGAGAGGATACAGGCTGTACAAACAAAAGACAGAGAGACATACAGGCGGCTAAGACAGACAAAAATCCCACTTCGGCTGCGTTGTCTGAGCACATTCCCACCATTCAGACTACAGGGAAATCAATAGTTTTCCTCACCACATAAAGATGATTTTTTTTCCAGGGTGGGCTGAAAGATTTAACATTTGTGCATTTGGATGGAGAATGGCCTGATAAACCTTGATTGATGAATGATGAACAACAATAGTGTTATGTGAGCACAGATGTTTCCTTATAGGCTTACTTTTATCTGTGAGACACACAGCTGTAGGAGGCCTACACTGTGCTATTTAAGCTCTTAAATCGAATCAAGACATGTACTTCTTCAAAAGTACATCTTTTAGAGCTGCTTGAAAGAATTGTATCAGATTTTAAATCTGCATCAAACTTTCTTGATAATTAGTTAATTGTTTCAGTCATTTTTCAAGCAAGAATAGAAAATATTAGCTGCTTGAGAAATCTAAGAATTTGCTGCTGAAGGATCAGAGGACAGGATGCAAACATTAGGAGTTTGAGTGTTTTGCAGCCTAATCCTAATTTTCTGACATTTAGAAAATAAATATTTGCCCAGTTGGCTAACAGTGACAAAAGGTCTCACACCACATCTCTGACTAACCTTAAGTTTGCCACATTTCTTTCACAGCCGTCAATCTCGAGGGGAGATTCCTCAGTCTTGACTGATCCAGTAGCCGCTGCCAGCATGTATTGCTTTGTTGTTCAGACAGTAATTACAGACAACGGAGCGAGTTGTATCCACAGGTGCTGTATATCTAACAACACAGAGGAATTAATGCAGTTAGTGTGGGCCGCTGTAGCACTGTGTCCTGCTGAGAGTGTAACCCAACAGGCCTTTAATGCAGAGTGGAGCTGTGAGGAGTGCCAGCCCACGGTGAGCTGATTCAATCCTCCCCTCCTGCCTGTTTTAACACAGGATCCTTTAATGCAGGCCTAACAACATTTGGGGAGTATTTTTAAACAAAATGAAATTGCCGAGGCGCCACCTCCGTCTGCCCCGGTGTGGCGTGGGATACAGTTCCCTCCAGTCGAGCGCGCTCAGGAATTTAAACTCCTACTAATGAAGATGGGGGAGTGCTGTCTCTCCACTATAGGATTACATTGTCATACAGCACTATAATGCAACAGAGTCCTATATGGCCGCGAGTCGTGTGGCACAAAGGCACAAGCTTGGGCGTGTCTTGAGGTAAGTTCAAATATTAATAAAATCAATGTCAAACACGAGAGTAACATCTGACTTCATTACAATCTGATTTAATTAGATTATGGACAAAATTTGCCCACTTGGTCAATGCAATTTGCTGCAAATGACAATTTTAACAATCATTTGTTTTCATGATACTAAAATACATGGAAGGAATATCCAATTTACACCATCCAAGTCACAGGGCGACCCCTGGACCCATGTAGTCTGTTTCTGTGTTTGAGTCATTGTGCACACATGTGCGTGCACATGTATGTCCTATACATCAGTGTGTCTGTGTGTGTGTGTGTGTGTGTGTGTGTGTGTGTGTCTGGATGTGTGTGTCTGGATGTGTGTCATCTCATGTCCTGGCAGCTGTAGCCTCTGAATGTTTGATGTGACCACTGGTGTGAGGAGAGGATCTGGAGTCTTGAGGTCAAGAGGGTGTGCTTTGACATACTGGAGAGAGAGAGAGGCACAGACGATGGGGACTCCTTGATGTTTGTGCTGTCAATAGCTTTGCTCAAGGGAATATTCGGTCTGACTGTATGTGGCCGCTTCCATCTTACTGGGCTCCAGTTTGTCTGTGTGGCCTGCAGTAATACAATGGCTTCGCCCCTAAACTGGTTGTGTTTGGCGTCTTGAGTAGTTCAGCAGTTGGAGTGTGGAATAAATGCAGTTGGAAAGAGGTCGTTTCTCACCAGAGCCACAAATGTCAAAATCTGGAGATTCAGGTGAATGTTACATATCCTTGTGTGATATATGATTGGTTGTCTTGTGTTACAGAGTGCTGATGGAAAAACATAACAGAGTTCTGGGCAGGTAGCCCAGTGAAGACCACATGTGCCAGGTTTATTTTTGAAGCACAGTGTCAATACACAGGGGGAGCTATGGCTCTATAGGTTCCTCTGGGTGTCAACAAATTTCACCATGCTGTTTCATAACACACACATACACACACACTCAGATGGACATGAACACCGAAGCTGCTTTTTCACTGCTACCACTGCACTGTGTCTACCACAAGACAGAAAACACAGAAGTTATGATGTTTTTTCTTCCACCTTTGTTGTAGTTGTACCTGATTACACCTTCACATTTAAAGCAGAGGCAAAGGGCAGCAGACAATGTGACAAAACTCTAAAACTACATGTGTACTTATTGACTTTAGATCAGCTGGCTTTAGCTAAAGTTCGGCCCATATTGACTACAGCAAAGCAGGGGGTGGATTTACACATGGTCTTGGGGTGGGGGTGGCGTTGCAAAATTCACAGTTATTGGATTTGGTTTTGAAAAGATAAATATACATTGCATATAAATAAATAAAAGAATTGATCTAAAATGGTTAGTAGCTGGCTCACCTACACAGACCTGAGCTGGCTGCTGTATTTTAATGTGCTGAAAGACAAAGATTTCTTTAGAAACCTCACTATCCATTTCTTCATGCAGTGCGAAAAACCAATTCTCTCAACACAGAGTCAAAGTATCGTTCAATATTAGTAACATACCAACCACTTATCAACCACTCAATACTGTTACTGATCATTTTTCTGAGAGGATCTCCAGGTGTTGTGTGTGTGTGTGTGTGTGTGTGTGTGAGAGAGAGAGAGCATGTGCGTGCCTTTGTGTAGAGACAGCAAGAGAGAGAGAGAGAGAGAGAGAGAGAGAGAAGAAGAAGAAGAAGAAGTGTAGTAATCCATTAAACAGTCCCTCCATCTACGGATTAGGTTAGGCCATCAGGAGATGGCTCCTTCACTCTGAGAGAGGGCTGAGGTGCGGGTCAAGCATTTAGTAATAAGCTCAACTGTCCTATAGTGACATGTTACCAAGGTTACCAGGCTGACCCTGTCCTAGCAACACCTCTCCAAGTTCCTGCATCACACTGCAGATACTGTGTCAGAGAACACACCGGTTGTGAAGGTCCACACACACACACACACACAGACACACTATTGCACATTTTCCACCAGTGTAACTCTATCGTTCTACATTTCCTCTTTCCATGCTTGTCCCGACAAGACCCCGTCCGTCCTCTCGCGGGATGATGGTACAGTCCCACCTGGCCTTTTTGAAACTCAGCAAAATAAAAGCCTTCAACTTAAGAGCACTGCCAGAGGTCAATTTGGGTGTCTGATATCAAGTGTGATATAATTGCAGGGTCATCTCTCTTCTGGATGGTCAGAGGGACTCTAGCCTCGACCACTAGCCTCGATGACCAGCGATCGCAGTGCTCAGGCTGCGCAGAATGCTGATGCACCATTTGTCTGGGGCATGTTCTGGTCCACATGATGGATGACATGCGCTGATGCACAGGCTCTAAGTGATTGGGGAAGATTGAAGACACCCAATTCACTTACAGTAGCTTTGCTCTCCGTTCCATAACCAGGCAATCAAAGCAATGGGCACGTGTAAAATATACAAGTATGTGCTGGATATGTCAGTCTGGAGTATTGTTGTTAGTATTGTTGTTTTACTCCTTCACTCTGCAGGTCTGCTGCACCATCAGTCATGTGTGACGAGTTTGAGTTGGAGGTCTCATATTCGGGTAGGAATTCTGTCTCCCTGCCTCCTGGCAATGCAAGAATTCACAAATTGATATTCATCAATTCAATTCTTCATCAATCATTAATGGATATGAGGATATAAGAGTATAACAAACTCATTTAGATGTGTGAAACAAGTAGTAGCAATGGGGTGATCAATATCAAATGTATCACTACTACCGATAACAAGTCTGTTTTGAGTATTGCTAACGTCAATAGCATTGAATCCATAAATATATAAATCTATTTTAGAAACATCATTTACTGTACATTTGTACAACTCAGTACGAATTCAAACAATAGAGTTCCACTATTCAGTGGTTACAGATCAGACAGATTAAAACTGATTTTATTTTTTTTATATTCAAATTAGCACTGATACATTTCCAGACTTAATGAAAATAATAAGCCCTAAGACAACATAACATTGTATTAGTGATATTTATAAAGTTTAAATAATGTGAAAATTACTGAGATTTAATTAGACAAAAATAGATATTGTTAATAATTGAAAATATACCTATGTTTTAGTCTTGTTTACAGAAATATAACAGCAACCAAAATGACAACATGAATAACTTTGGTGTTAAACAGCAATCCATTTTCATGGTTAAGTTGTTTACATTTATACCTTCAAATTTAGCTTGAGCTGTCTGCTTTTCTTTAAATGAAGCCTAGCTCCTGTTTACACTAACATATTTCCTGTCTCCAACTCTTTAATGAGGAAACATATGCTGAGATGGGCACTTCCTGAATCAAGTGCTACAAGATGTTATGCATCCTGCATTACAGCAACAAAAAGATGAGAAAGTATTGATCATTATGTAGCAGGTCTCATACTTTGAAGAGTGCAGGATAATAACCTACATTTGGTTGTTTTTCTCTTTAGGCTCCTTTCACAGCGTTGAATGTGATAATCCCCGAATCTCCTTGATGATTTTGTCATTGATTTCCTCCACAGTGCCTCCACTGATTTCCTTTTGATGAGTCATTGAGTAATTCCAGTTTGTATGTGTTGACAGAGGATGATGAGTCATGACTAACTACTCATGAACACTTCTTGGAAAACTTCAATAGTAGATTTTGAACCCTCTGCCTTGTGTGCTGTATCATCCAATATTTAAAAAATGTTTTAAAAAGTTTCATATAAAAGTTTTCCTGACAGATCCTTATTCTACCGTTAATCGAACCGTTGTGACTTTTTTATTTCTGCCCCTTTTGTGTGTGCTCTCCTAAGGCCACTGTTGAATGTTTTAATCCTTCCTTTAGAGTGTTGAATGTGAATGTCATTGAATGTCCTTCATGAATTTGCCATTGATTTTTCTTTTTCATAAAGCAGTTCTCCTCAGGCTATGTGACAACAACAGCTACAGGTAGCTGGTTCAAACAGGGGGCAGTAAAATGAAAACTGGATTTTAATTTTTTTTTTTGTCACAAAATGCTTATAAAAATGGAACAACCTTGGTAGAGATATAGATTATTCTTACAGGGGTATATCAAGAAACATATCGTAATGATCCTATATGATTATAGTTTTATGAGGAGGCATTTAATCAGACACGTTTTATTTTTTAATTGCATGGAAATAAGAAGCTTAACTGACCTTTGGATGAGAAACTAAGGAAGTCTTTATAAATATTTTACATAAAATTGAAGTTACTTTTGGCAATTATGTTGTAACAAATAAAATTCAGGCAGGAAGCGGTCAAGGAAAGGAGAGATGAAGAAAAGAAGGATGGTGTGAGGGAGAGATGAGTGTATTTTTAGCTGCATATCTGTCACACGTCTTTCTGCCTTTGATGGCTGGTGTCCATCAGATCTCTGGAGCGTGGCGGCCTCAGCCTTGAAGCTGCATTGGGGAGATGTACACACACATCCACACACACACACGACACACACACCACACACACACACACACACACACACACACACACACACACCACTCACACAGCACTTCTCTTAGGTGAGGGATATGGCAAAACAAGTGACAGAAAGGAAGCAGCAAGGAGGAAGACAAATAAGAGTGGTTCTGAAACAACACAGAAGGAATTTCTATTGGAATAACATATAGTTTTATGAATGATAGAAACACAGCAAGTCTATGAAATTAACTTTTATATAATAAAGAAATCATTGCCTTGTCCTCCTGACGGACAGCTCATAGTATCATGGCGTGACAGGTCTTCCTGTCTTTGGTCTTTAGGGTCCAAAGGTTTGTCAAGCAGCTCGCCTCCTGGGAGGAGACTGAGAGTCTGGACACTGGAAAGGCTTACCCCTAAACACAGCCACACATACACACATACTGTACATAGACAAATAAACAGTTGGTTTATCTTGAAAGTGTGGCATTAATAGAAGTGTTAAACAGTTAATGAAAGGCTTATATTCCACCCTTCATACAATAAATGCAGCTCAAAATGCTTTGCTACAAAACAAATGTTGGGAGAAAGCAATACCGGGTAATGTTAAAGTTAAAGGTAGTAAAATAATAAAGAGCAGTACAAAGAAAAAAGGAAATCATTGCAAGTATATTCTGGCCTGCTGGAAATGAAACAAGCTTTTCAGCATCTCTGGCCTACAGCTGTGACCAGACAATAATTATAAGAAGAAATAATTTTTCATTAGTCACTCTTGTAATGATATGTAATTTGAAGCCTAATTCAGAGTGGACGATAACAGGCTTGTAGCCTTTGGGGTTACAATATGATCTGGGGAATAAGAGGCCCATGTTTTCTCTACTGGACACTTCACAGCATTTTACAATTGGTGCCAAAGGGTTTGGAGTGAGCAATCTGCAGGACTGTGGGGCTGCAGGAGAGTGATGTTCTTGTAACTTACACTAACAGACCTTGTTGTGTTTATTAAGGTCTTATTACAGTGAATGTACCAGAGGAAGTCCACAATTTTGTGGATTGTGGCTGAACAATCAAAAGGACCACACCATGCTGCTGCATCTCTTCATCAGTGTGCTTGTCACCAGGTTGCCTCTCGCTTCTCCTGTCCCACTCTGTACTGTCCTGGAGAACACAAACATCTTTGTTGTTATGGTAAATCATACACATGATGTGTTTGCAAAGAAGAATGCAATTATTGAGTGTGTGGAAATGCCACAGGTATGTAATCTTGACTAAGGAATAAGGAGAAAATAGAGAACACATACAGCCCAACTACAGTTTTGATTAATTAAAGTTGGTTAAGTTTGAATGCAATATATAAAATATGAAAAGACTGTGATTAAAATAAGAAAGAAACATATAAAACAAATAAAACATGCAAAGATGGAATTAAATAACAAAATATGAATGACAACAACACAGCATACACTAACCCCCCAAATGCAAAGAAATTACAAAAAAAAATCATAAAATGACGAGGGAGAAGGGAGAAGGTGGGACAGAAACTGTACGGTTTGCAGCTCTCTTCTCCATAGGACAGGAGGCCCGGTTGCCATGGTGATGCAGTATTTCTCCAGAATTGCACATATTGATTCGCAGAGGCGTCAACGGCCAAGCAGGAGTGAGAAGAAAATGTGTGTGTCTGTGAGTTGGGGGGTAGGTTCGGCTGTAGGGGAAGAGGAAAGAGAGGGAGAGTGTAGGTTGGAGTAGAATCACTAGACAATGACTCGTGTTGCTACACACACACACTACCCAGTATACCGTCATGGGATGGCCCCTTCACAGCTTTGTTTTGAAGTTGCTCTCATGAGTGATGACTCCGCTGTCGCCTCAAACTGCATGTAATGTATAATTTGAGTGTGTATGTGTGTGTTCTGATGTGTATGCTGTTTGTTTACACATAGATGCACACTGACTTTCTCTCAGCCAAGTGTTACACAGAGAACAGCTCAGAAAACCGCTCATAGGCAAACACCAGTTAAAGCAAAAGATCCAGCTTGAAACAGAATTCACATATGTTATTCCTTGTGTGCTCGACAATTTAATCAATATTTGCGCACATGAAAAACTGTCTCCTAAAGCCGGAAACCAGAAAAAAATCAGAGCTCCAGTCTGTGATGTAATCAAAAGACAAAGCCCGGAGCTCTTTCACTGATAATTACCTGGGAATGATTTGGTGAATACCTACAGGGAAATGTTTCACTTTAAATGTAAAAAGCATTGCATCCAGAAGTGTAAAACTTTCCTTGTATCTGAAAATGATGCACGGCCAGAAATTGTCCTTGGGCATAATCAAAGTGTCTGTAGTGAAGTAGCACCAGAATCTATTATTAACAACTCTTTTCCAAAACAATGTGGCCTTGCTGTTTTAAGCAGTTTATACAGCCAGACAAAATGTCCGAGATCAAAGACGAGTAAAAACCTCTGCATTTTCTGCATTCAGTTTTGTAGTACTGGGGTACATTTCATGTCATATACTTTTTCTTGCCAGAACAGGTGTACTTTATGGTTTATATTAAATAATATGAAAAAGAAATGTTCATTTAAAACCGGCAATTACCATTTTATCCTTTTTATTCCTTTCATTTAAACTGACAAATACAATAAGAACAAAACCAAAATTGGATTTCACCCTATGTGTTCCTCATCAGCCTGGAGCTCCGAACCCAGTGGAAAACTAGACAGAACGCATTCACTCCAGCATGTTTGTGGTATTTAACAAAAATGAGGGCCATTAAGTTGGCAAGCAAGCAGAGATGAAGGGAGCAGGGAGACTGTTTGAAAAACTGTGTGGATGCGAAAGCTGAATTCCTTGAACGCTGTTTGAAAACTGTAATCCCAGCCGAAAGGTCAAAAGTCTCAGCAGGTTTTTTATTTGTGTCTTTGTGCTGCTGTTTTAAGCCCAGAACACGCTTTGTACTCCGTTCAAAGAGCAACACGAGGGGTCTGTGAGGGGATTAGTCTGAATGATGACGGCGGAGGCGGGGAAGTGCGTGGGCGTGTGAGCGCACGCAGACACACATGCATGTGAGTGTCTTGCTGCTGTCACACTAAAACCTTACCGCTGTAAAAGTAAACTTTTCAGGAGCTAACAGCAAAAAAACAGATACTTACTTTTCAGATAACACCTGGTGTGCTTGGTAACTTTTTTATTACCACTGATTGCAATATGACATATTACTCCTACATGCATTGTGTTATTTCCCTGTTCTGTTGCATTATAAATGGCAGACTTTATCCTGAGCTACTGTTGCCCTTTGTGCTTTTTCCATGGCGATAAAATAGAAAATGTTCTCTCTTTTCAGCCTCTGGAAATTTTGTTGAGTTATAATCAGGAATAGTTGCTAGATAAATGCCTGAGCAACTGCAGAAAATGACATGAAAGACCAAGACTCCTGATTTTATGTAGTGACAACAAGAGTTCAGCTTGAATCACTACTCGGAAAAATTATTATATACCTGAATTTATCATGCTAAAGCACCAAAAGACCACGTACATTGTCAAAGACTTCACAATCCTCTAATTCAGTTTTTTGTTATGATATGAAATATTCAAAATTTTGTGTTCTCAAATCTGCATGAGAATACTTCACATAGTAGAATCATTAAAGTAAATACATGCGTTTCTAAGAAAATAACTAAAATGTTCATTCATGTTTTTTTAAATGTAAAGAAACCCTTTTTTTCTCCTCGATCAAAGACCTTCTAACTTTGCCCCCAACATAATAGAATATGTCTGCCAACAATCCAACACCATTGAAAACTGAAAGAAGAAATCCTGAAGCCACAAAGACACAGTTATATTGAGCAAACAAAAGCACCTATTTAAAGAAATTATGGTTTCTAATGAACTAGAAGTCTGTACTTTGAGCTTTGTAAATTAAATCAACATACATGGTCTGTTTGGGGTGATGTACTATGAGATTTTGCGTGCATGTATTAAATGATGACAAGTAGCATGCCTATACTAGGACCCTAAAATCCAAAATTTTAGGGTTTATCCAAAGTTTTCTATGAGGTTTGTTTTGGACAAAACCTGTTATATAGATCTTGTGTCAATGGTTGTTTTCATAGCAGGCATTTTCTATATTTTAGCACTGCAGTTTCCTGTGTCTCCATTGGTTTTTTGAATGCTTGGTCAGAAAGGAGAAGGCCTCTCTGCTCTTATAAGGATAGAGGTATCACATACATGCCTGTCAGCAGTTAAACCCAAATACACAAAAATGCCTAATGTCTTGTTAGCAAAGTTATATTAGCATGTTGAATCAGTGCAGTGAAAAAAAAGCAAGGCCTTTACAAAGCTAAGTTACACACACACACACACACACACACACATGCATCCACAGAGCATGCGGACAAATGTTGCACAACACAGTATACACAGCGTTAGCCCAGAGGTCCTCCGGCCAGGGACGAGAGTAGAATTTAAGAGCCTCAATCACTTTCTCAAAAACACAACTAATCCTCTGTCTCTCCACAACAAACACACACACAACACCTCTTCCCTCTCTCACACTCTTTTGCCCTCTTTCCCACTCTACATTCAACGCAGCGCACTCATGACTGTGAGAGGGAGAGTGCATGTATGTATGCATGTGTGTGCGTGTCAGTGTGTTTATTTGTCTTTGTCTGCACTGTGATTGTGATGGTGTGCTTGGAGACATTGTTAGCCCCAACAGAGGATTGCTGCCGTGTGTTTCAGCTCAAGGTCTCAGCCTCCGTCTCCGGCTGTGGTCTCAGCTCCTTCCAGCTGCTCCTGAAAGCTCCACTCTGCCTGAATGAGCTGCTAACCTTGGCACCAAATCAATATCAGCCAAACTCTTTGAAGAATCACAGATGGAACTGGCCTCACTGCTCTGTGCTTTCGGTGCTGTGCGATCAGGGTGTGTGTGTGTTTGTGTGTGTGTTTGTGTGTGTGTGTGTGTGTGTCTGTAATTGCTGCCAGCCTCCCTTTCCTGCTTGGCCTGCATCCAGAGAGTTGCACAGTGTGATGGTGGAGTATCTGCTCTCATTCATGATTGAGGATGAGGTTTAGGGATGGCTAAAGACCCCCCCCTCCCGCCCCGCTACACATACATACACACACACAGACTGCTACTCCCTCAGATAGAGGCCCTGATACACACACACACACACACACATACATACACACACACAGACACACACCACCACCATCCCGTCCCAACAAACACAAACACATCATCATCATCTTTCATCAGTTTTTCAACATTAATTTAATATTATGATCAAATCCTTCATCGTGATAGTAAGAAATAAGGTGATGCTTTCTTCATTCCTTGCAACGGCCTTTGTCCTTGGCCCAAACACACACACTCACACACTCGTGCTTCCTGTAACCCAGCCCGGTAACATCTGATCTGGGTGTTGCTGAAGCTGATCGATGGTTGTGTTGAAATATCTCAGGCTATGATGGGATGCTGCATTCACGCAGGCACAGAAACATATCAATAGCCTGGATGCTTGCACCCATCATCTCTGTTTCCAAATACAATTAAATAGCTTCTTTTACACAAATGCAGTCTGTGCACAAGAAAACATTCATACAAACAGATACACACTTGAATAGATTTTACAACTGATATACTGCGCAAATGCCAGCGCTGGTGTTGATGATGTTGATGAATTAAGAGACTGAACAGACGCTGGAAACAGATACATTTAAAACAAAGTGGGAAACCTTTCAAAATAATGTTGGACCAGAATAAAGTAATAAATTGGGAAATTAACCAAGGAGGTAGATGATGAAGAGAAGGGGAATGACTTCTTTGGTTCTTGGGTTGAAAACAGGTTCAGGTTTAGCTGGAAGATACTCTAACCACAAGAATCCAGCAGGGTTGACTGATACAGTACTGATATAGTGTGCTGGTCTGTAATTTAACATTACAACCAAAGATGACTGAAATACATTTTGCTACATATAAGAATTTCCTGAAGAGCTATTTTTTATTGTAATCATAAAATAATAAGAATTGAATGATATCAGGGCACCAAGGTTAAATTCTCTTTCATTTCAATCAGCAAAGACATGTTGTTCAGTAAGGTGATGTTGAATTTTAAAATCCTGTACCATATACAGCAACTCCCATCCAATCATTAAGGTAAGATTCATATGTGAAGCTGTATCTTGTTTGAGAAGTCGTTTTATTGTAGCCACATAAAAAAGGAAAGGTCTGACAGTAGAGGCCTGACATGAAATGAGGGGAAGGGTGTGCAACAAAGGTCGGACAACACTTCATATGAACTAATTCATTTCAAGCATACGCCTTAATCATTTGCCAGACAGAACTTAATATTAAATAAAACTGAAGAGAATAACTTGTGTGAAATAAGCTCTTATCCTCTTTTTAACATTCACATCCAAGCAAGAACACAGGGTGGTATGCCTGGAGGCAGTGTTAAATATTAAATGTAATACTGCTGTGCCATACAGTGCTGCATATCTTGTAATACCCTTATACCAACAGGAAAAATCAATAATATGAGAGTGAAATCAGTTGCATTCATCAACATAAAGTCATCTCTGAGCACCAGTGTTTAAATTAGTTACTGGTTTCAGTTCAGTGTTACACACGAACATGTACAATCAGAGAGTCCTTTAGAAACACAAAAGGAAAGAGGAGACTTGAGCACTTTTCAGTCATCAAAGCTACTGAGGGCAATTCGTCCGTCTTCTGACTTGAGTCTATTGATGAGAACGACAGCCACACAATAACAAATATATTCCTCTGATTGTATTCCACCATCATTTTTCTTTGTCTCCTTCTTTCTGCTCTCCCTTCTCATTTCTTTCCCCTTCCTCCTGTCCTCATTATTTATCTTTAGTCTATTCTATTACCTTCCCCCCAGTTCTTATGCCTTCCTGCCTTCTCGTATTGATTTTCATTTATAGGTTTTCATCCTTTTCACTCCCATTTCTCTGCACTGATGGCACCTTGCAGCTTGCCTCTCACTCTGCCTCTTCCTTCACCTCTCCACAAGTAAATGCCTTCCACATTCTCCTGCCATTCTTTTGATATAATACCAGATACTTCTGGACTTTGCAATAGTCTGCAACAAAGAGCATGCACCGCAGGTGAAGAGGTCTTGATAGCGTTACACTATTCAGAAGCCATAAAGGTCACTCTCCTTCCTTATGCGTTGGAGAAAAGGAGTTGGTATGGATCCAGAAAGCTTTCAGCGAAAAAGAGGATAGCAGTAGATATCAAAAGATTTATTATAGAGTATATTCACTGCAGTAACAAAACTCAATCTGCTTCATGGATGTTGACGTTACTCATTTCAAGTGTTGGCTGTGAGCTATGAGTCAGTAGGTGGTTTGGCTCAATAAATACATTGTTGGGAGTCTCTGCACCCACATTGTCTGTAATCACAGAAATGTGGCACAAAGAAAAAAAATAAGCAAATTGAAGAAAATCGTGCCACTCATTCTCATACTAAGCACATTTTGTATTATTAAAGGGCCTAAAAAAATTGAAAAACTCAATTACAATGACATTGAATTGAAATAAATACTCCCCAGTTCTGATATAACTGATGCTAGCAGCTACTCACATACATCGTAACACACACCTAGCATTAAACCACAGCCGTAGACACAAAGCGCATAGTTTGAAGCCTGCCATGATTTTGTGCTCACAAAGTTATTAAAGCACACACAGAACTGTTTGTATGAGTAGTTCTTGCATGAGGCTCACTGACTGTATATTTACATCATAACACATTTTAAGATTTATATGTTTGTAGTGCTAATAATAGTCTTGAAGGGAAACTAGTAGCATCCTAGCATGTAGACCACAACAGCGTGTTGAAAATACATTACAAGACCAAATTCTACAAAGATATCGTTGTTTACCCAATTTGATGCATCGCTTTCGGATTGTGTGCAAACTGGACTCGATGTTTGTTTCCACTCTCCAGCCAACAAGGAAGCAGCAGAGTATCAGTGGAGCAAAATGTCAACTAGGAAGACAGATAACGAAATGCATGCCCTTATTCTCTCGCTCCTTACGCAAACATGCTAATATCAATGCTGGTTATTAATTGACCAAAAAACAGTTATATCCAAGGAAGCAGGCTGTTTCACACTGATAACGACAGACGCTGTCTCTGTGTCCCGAAGACTCTTGATAGCAGAAAGACACAGAAAAGAGAGACTGTTCAGGAATGAGCTGGTGTTCACAACACTTAACTTTTGTCAGTGTACAAGACTAAGACGCCATTTACCATTTATCAACATTTATGCCCTTGCACTAGATCTAGACATCTGATCTTAATACTATCACACAAATAATAATTTCTTTAAGAAAATCTTAAACTGGTGATCTTCGAACAGTAGCGTAACATCATGGTGATAGGCCCCGGTGTAATTATTTTTTTTTGTG
>NW_023339663.1:20916924-20920170 GCF_004916995.1 Morone saxatilis | reverse complement strand
CTTCTATTCAACTTTCATCCACTTGCTTTTTTTTCCCGCTGAAAGGAGAAACAACTCACGTCACGTCATCGCGACTCATCATGACTGACAGCTATCAAGGTGATTGGACAAATTATCATTTCCAGCTCCTTTTTTTTTCTTCCTTCATGGGCCCCTGACGGCGTCTGGGCCCCGGTGCAGCTGCACCGGCTGCAACATAATTTCCATTCAGTTCTCTGCAATCCCAGTGTTTAGTGTTTCCTGTGAAACGGCTCATAGGCGCCAAGGCTGCTGAGGTGGGAGATGGAGAGTCTGGAGAAGGAAGGAGCCTTAAGTTGTGTAGCAGTGTGTAGGGAAGGTTATATTTAGGGCAAGCACTTCTATTACTCTAACCTGTAAAGTTAAAGTTTGCTTTAATTATAATGTAACTGATTATTGTAGTTAAAATGCATTTTCACAGCCAAAACTTTTAAGTCCTCAGTAGGAATCCTGTCTTATGGGGGTGTGACAGCCCTGGGGTCGATCCTGTCTAGCCTTCTCTGGTTGGCTGTGTTTTTCCTTTTGTTGCAGGAAGTCGGAAGGTGGAGCTGAGACCTTGTCAAAGATACAGTACACCTGAGTAGGCAGCACTCAGGAGTCAAATCAGACCTGCAAAATCTTCTCACACTCTCCCACTCTGCCCTGCCAGCTGACATTGTTCTTGGTTTGTGATTTGTGTTTCACATCCGCGCACTGTATTCGTGGTCTCCCTCCTTGTTCCCACACTTTTGAGCAGGTGACACCTGCACCTACAAAGAATTTAAAGATGCCTCTTGCAGATTACTTTATTTCAGTCTTTATCATGTTGAAGTGGAGCTTGAACTTTGATAAAGCACTGAGAGAATCTGTGTCTGCTCTGCAGAGATTTAGTATGAATATGATTAGTTTCATACAGAGATCAACCAGCAGCACTCCCCTGTCTCCTCTGCCCAATCGTAGGTCCTCACCTCCACTACTACTTTGCTATTTTCCTCTTACTGATTGAAAAAATCTAAGGGTCCAGTAAAACAGGGGTCTTTGCCCCTGTAGCCTGGCATTACCAAGAGTCCTATTATCCTCAGTGATAGCTGTGAGACATGACCACACACACACAGATACACACACGCGCACACAAACAATGGCGCATTGATCACACATCACTACATTCTGACATTCTGAAGACGCCCATACACACACACAACTACACACCCGCACACCCGCACACACACACAGCCACAACAAAAACATTGATTTGCCCCCCTCCCTCTGCAGAAAAACACTGCCAATCTTCACCAGGCTGTAATTTTATGGCACAACAAAATGAAAGGGTAATTTTAGCGGGATAGTGAGGGAGAGGCACAATCGGAGATAAAGGGACAAAGTTTGGTGTCTGAAAGGCCAGTGATGATGATAGCAGCCGTGCAGGGAGACAGAAAGGAGAGAAAGAAAGGCCGTTTGACACGGCTGACAGCCTCACGCCTTGCTGCCCAGCTCAGCACAGAAAGACAGGTGCTAAAACACTGCAATTTAGATAGTTTACTGGCCATTGTCAAAACACTAGCGCAATCTGTGGAGGGTTTAACGGGTTTAAAGTCACTCAGTGTAAGACCCCACCACCTCCACCACCTTCATCTCATTACTTTCCACTGCTGGCGCCTGTTCATTTTTTTTTTTAACGTGGACCTGTGCTGAGTGTACAAAATAATCAGCCTCCTTATTCTCATTGAAATACACAGAGAGTTTGGGGTCATCGATTTTTACAGAAAAGCGTAAATCTGTTAATTATTTGGGTATGTTGAAAAATACCTAAAATTACATTTATACCATTACAACTACTAATGCTATAAGTTACAATGTCTTTATAGCCTTTTTATCTTATTCTTATCATCTATGTGTATGAATACATAAACTTTTAATTATGTTTTTTATTTTTATTTTTTATTTTCTTATTGTTATATTTTTCTGTATAGTTTTAATTGTTTATTACTGTAACTCTACAACTTTGCTTAATGAATGTAAAGGGGAGTGCTGTCCTGTATTCATGGAAATTACTGAAACGGAGGGAAAACTACCTGTTTGAAAACTGCAATAAGATGATTAAATTCATTCTCTCAGTCAAATCCACTCAGGCCACAAAGCATGTGCATGAAGCAGAGAAGACACAATAAAGATGCAACAGAGACATTTTGCAAATTGTTGGCACAGCAAGATGTTTTACTCACTTTAAGTATATATAGATCATATGTGTTTTTGTATCTTCTGACATCTGCAGCAGGCTTTAGCACTTTAACACAGCCAACAGATGAACACATACAGTGCACTATAAAAGCTTAAAGACAGTTTGTCTTCTGCCCCACCTTTGGATAATAAATGCTGTCTTTGAAAGCCACAGGACAAGATTATGTCAGAAATGGTACTACAGTATATGAGTGTGTCCAGAGGATTTTATTGTGATTAGTCACTGTTGCCTCTTCTTCCTTACTTTGTCCTCCTTTTTGTTCCAGATGGTATCAGTTTATTGTGTAGCACTGATGAAGAGAACCAATACCTTTTATTCAGTTTGAAGGAAGGCCAAGATAGATTGATATTGATAACTTCAAATGGAGGCTTTGGTCTGTGGTTTCCAGACTGGAAGATGTCCAACATTTTCCACTTTTCCTGCCCTCACAGACAGAAAGGGTGCTGTCTCTGTATTGATGAATACACTCTGCAAAGCCAAGAAGTCTCTGACAGTTAATCAGTTTTTCTTCTCTTTTGTCTTTCCTCCTGTAACATTCATTACCTCCTCTCTGTTTGGCTGTTTTGCTCTGCTTACTGGACAGTTTCTCCCAAAGCTTAAAAATCTGCATGTCTCAAAGCCATCAATGGAAATAAGAAGATTAACTTTCATTGTGGTTCTTAATATATCACTGTACTATAAGTAAATAAACCAAATATATATACATATAAAGCTGTGTGAATACACCTTGCTTCCTGCTTCACTGTAGATGTGCATACATGTGCAACCTTTCCAGGAACCTGGAATCTCAATACTTCATTAATTTGGGCTGATGTTGACTTTGAAAATCTCCTGCTATTTTTATCATTTATTGGGTTTTACTGGTTTTGTCTTAATATAATGTACTGGGTTAGAGTGGGACAGGTTGTGGGGTTAGATTGGGTTGGCAACTGCATATTGATGATATAGTTGGGAGAAAAGAGAACAAGTGCAATTGGAGAGGCCTTGAGGGAGCTAAGCTGACCAGAAGA
>NW_023339663.1:20916079-20916824 GCF_004916995.1 Morone saxatilis | reverse complement strand
CTACGTCATTTTGACGTCACAGTGTCGCACGACAGGTCTCAAACAGCAAGCATACTTGGGCCTTAAGGAGACATGTGGACAGGAAGAAGTGGGGATTGAATTGCCAGCCTTGTGATTAGTGGACTACCTACTCTACCTCCTGAACTACAGCCAAGAATCATTAAAATGAGGAAGAGCAAAGCAAGTTGTTGGGATTTTGGTGGAAAATTATTTTTTGTCTATATTTCTAGTATAGACGTCTCAGAACCACATTGCAGCACTTTTAATTAAATTTAATTAAAGAGCAAGCTAAGGGGAGCAAATGTGCAAAAATAATAGAATGATGCTTAACATGTTAGCATGAGTCATTCTTACACTATCTATAATCCACAACTGCTTTATGAAAAAACCTCCCTCAGTTCATTAAATCCTTTAAATTGTATGAAAGCAGCAGGACACATATGTTGACATCAGGCGACAGTGCCATTACATGTGGCAGTCAACTGTGACACCAAGGTGCTACAGAATAATCACACACACCTTTATATGCATCAGACAGTCATCATAACTCAATATTCTGCCTTTTATGCAGGAGATGTTGAATAACAGTGAACTCATTTATCGTGTTTGTCGGAGCCTGCTTACCAACTTTTCAACTTAAAAAAAACCCGTTCATGTTTTATGCATTACGAAGCAAACACTGGTGTGTCACACAAGATATGATGTAACCATTTATAACATACAGAAGAATTATGGTCAAGTACTT
>NW_023339663.1:20911907-20916071 GCF_004916995.1 Morone saxatilis | reverse complement strand
TTGCTATATCGTCATTGTACTTATTAACTGTTAAAAAATCTACATTCAATCTTACTTTTGAATAGTTACACACCAATTGCATAGGAGTAAGGCTTTAGTGCTGGTCTCACTTGCAGGCCAGGGTTGAAGACCAGTTTATATGTATACATGTTAAACATGCAATAACATTGTCTTTCACCATTGAAGTCTGGTTTCTATGAACATAGTCACCCTGGATCAAAAATACAAAAACACAGAACACTTTGGTTCAATGTTGTTGTGTCTTGAGTCCTCCCATTGTCTCCCTCACCCAGACAGAAACGGACAGTTTTCGATCACAGAGGTTGAGAACATGAATTGAATGGTTTGATGTGTCCTAAAGTTCGACTTTTAGCCAAACAAGACTCAAACACATGTCAATGACAGAATCAATGGGTGTAAATGGAGAAAGCCTGTCATCTTGTTGCAGGCCTGGTAAAGAAGAGGTGTGAGATGTTCGGTTGCAGTCCCAGTGGTCTGAGGTGTTACCTTCACTTTAACTTGTTTGGTAGCTACCAGTCCCTCCTCTGTCAAGTGTGGCAACGATCCAGACAGACTATTCATACAGAAAAAAAGTATTTCCATCAGGGTGTTGGACTTTGTCTAAGTCATAATCATGGTCGCATTTTTAAGACTGAAGACTGATCATCTTCAACAAAGAGCTTTAACTGTACCTGTATTTTGGAGGTGTATAGTGTGGAAATTGTTATATAATAAAATATGAACTGCAGAATAAAAATAGACCTTTTATTTATTATTGCTCTAAGCTGAGTATTATGGTATTAACATGGTTCTGGTAGCTTCACATCAATAATCGTTTTTTGCAATGATCATCAGGAAATTGTAACAAATTGTAATGTGGTACCTTAGATAAGTGCTTGTCTAATTGCTAAATGCCTAAATATATATTTAGTACTTATTGGCAGAATGGACCGCAACTGTACTTTACATACCTTATCTTAAAACTACTCCAGCCTTTGTCCATTGATCTATAATTCCAGAACTGCCGAATCCTATTAGCTCATGTCACCAATAGGAATCAATAGGCAGAGGATATGGTCTATGGCCGCCTCCTCATTAGAAGATACCCACCAGCAGGCCTGAGGGCAGATCAAAAGGGTTGGTTTGATTTTCTTTTTTTTTTCTCAAACACTGCAGTCATCATGTCTCACTCTGTGGAGCATGTAGGTGAAGCACTGTGAGGGACTCCACAGTGTCATTTGGACCTGTGTTGGGTTGTTTTTCCTCCCACTGTTCAGGTATGGCTTCACAGAAACAATCCAGGATGTATCTTTTTTATTATAGGCTATACAAGAAGATGACAAACGAAAAATACTTCATGAATTCAGATCTCACTGTGACTAAAAAGTTAATAGGAGGTTTTGGAGCGTCATCCCTCTCTGCTACAATCATCGTAACATCCCTCTTGTTCTGTCCCTCCAGACTGTCTTGAAAATGCTGCCTAATGTCTCGTGACCACCAGGCACCAATGACAAAAGCAGGAGACCTCTAGCATGAGGAAGCTACCTCTTATTGACGAGGAAAGACATAGGCTAACAGGTCCGATGTATCATATACTCCTATCCAAGATCATGCACTTTTAAATAAAATGTCTTTTTATTGGAAACTTTAATGTTTTAAAATGCTGAGTTATTAAAAAGTGGAAGAATATGATACAATGTTTTAGATGTATCATCCAGGCTTAAGTGTTGCTTAAACCTTCCTGGAAAACTGAGCTGAGTAAGAGCCTTCTCCAGAGGACGCTTACTGTAGAACTGTCTGGATTAACTGCACTTACAGTGTGTTGTAAGTCTGTGGATGTGTGTGTGTGTGTGTCTTGTATGCATGTGTGTGGGGCAGCCCATGTGTAAGGCAGTGGAAAGTGGTTGGGGCCAAATTGCTTTATCGTTTGTGGATGAATTGAATAAAGTCATATCTGGCTTTTTGGAATGTTACCACAGGGTTCAGGAAAATTGGTTAGTGAAGCAATCTCTTCCAAGATCCTGTTATACACTCACCATGCACTCAAGTCAAGGCTGTTGTGGAAAAATACTTAATGGGCTAATGTGCAACTTCATACAAAGTCATAGCATACTTTTTGGACATCATCTTGAAAGCATGAGACGTTGTTGAGGAGGATAAGACCATTAAAAAAAATGTAAAGCTGAGGAGACACCAACTGCAAACATAGCAAATTGTATGGATCAACCAATTGTAATATTTAAATAATGCAAAGTAAATCATTAGTTCAGACACAACAATAGTTGTGAGTTGTGTGCCCCAGGATCCCGAAGTAAAAGTCTTATATAGCTTGAATCATGAAACTCTCCCAGGTTAAATAATCAGTACAAAAGGTAAAGAACTGAATTTTTTGAAAAAGTTGAAGGTACCATGTGTGCATAAAAAAAGGCAAGGTAGACCAAGGAGCCAGTAAATTGGTCGATGCCACCAAAATGAAAAGAACTGAAGACAGTTGTTCTTACTCTTTTGCACACGTGCCAAAACACGTGCAATTTATTTGAATTAACGAGATATTGACTGTTGTGAAATTGTGAGGTTTGAACTTAAAAATGTCATTCTCATTCAAGAATTGAGCCAAAAACAATGATAAAAGCTGTAACTATAACCATCAAAGAGCATTTTTTTCAAGAAACATCCAATCACAAAGCTTAAAATTCGGTGACGTTTACCGCTAACAGCATATGAAAGCTAAAGATGACGGTGTTGAGAAACACAATCTGCAGCATAAATCAATTCACTTTTGAATTTTGGTTCAATTGTGGGTGAATTTAGTAACAATGGTGCCATGTTTAGTTCTCAACTGTAGCAACAAAAGACTTTGAATTACCTCTGCCTCTGCCTGGCCTCTTTTATAAACCTCCCAACAATGCAGACTGGAAATAAAAAGCAAAAAACTATTTCAAAAATTGCCAAGAATTTTGATAGTAAATCTGCCTCCATCTTTGTCACTGTAAATTGTGTTGCATAACTCTGGAGGAGGGCATTAGCCAGCTGCCACCAGCTACCAGCAAGAAATAACTTTCTGTCACCTCATCCAGACAACACTATTGTTTCCCTAATGTTCAAGTGACAAACAGAAGTACACATTTGTTATGCACTCTTAATTATTGCCAGAAAGTTTGGGGGATTCTTTAAATTCTTAAAACAGCTTTTACTTTTTACTCTAAGATAGATCATCTGAAATCATCTGTATTCTACAGTTTTTCACATGCTGTATCAAAAAACAGACATATAATTTGGTTCATATAATGATACTGATTTAGAAACTGAAACCATTATTAATATTGTACTTGTATTGTACTAATAAGCAAACAGTATGTTTTGTTTTAAACTCTTAATTATGGCCCAAAAGTTTGGGTGGTGGTTTTAATAAGAGCTTCTGTGCATGCTACATGTGTTTGTGCTGAGTATGTGACTGAGGATATATGTGTGTGAATGTGTGTGTGTGATTTTGTGTGTGTCTTTGCAAGGTGGGGCAATTTGATAAATGACGCCAAAGTAGAATAGACTGGTGTTCAGATGGTTTCAGCCTTGTAAAGATGTGACAAATGACGGAGCAGAAAGTATTGATTCCAATCTCTCTCTGGTGCAGTGTTTCACTGTGGAGGCTGCTCGCACACACACACACACACACACAGACACACTACATACGCATACATATGCGCACAGTGGCATACAGAAGAAAAGGAGCACAAGGACAGTGCACATGCAATAAATGCATGTTTGTACATGTACAGATTGTGTGCCTGATGTGAATTTGAGAGCAGTGATTGTCGATGTGACTGCAGTCAGTGAGAACATATGTTGTGTGAGTGTGTGTGTGTGTGTGTGTGTGTGTGTGAAAGAGATTGGAATCTATATGTATTTGTGTGTCAGTGACATGTATAATGTACTGTATATCGATGCCATGTGCACACGTGACTGTGGTCTTTGTGTGTAAGTGTGTGCGTCTGTATGTGTGTTTCCATTGTTAGTAGTTAGTGTTCGGATGCCAGCAGGAGTCCCTGGTCACACACATTAAAGTCTCATCTCACTGTGTTTTAAACCAGCTGTGTTTCTCCACGCTGTCAAGAACATTCAGTCACTAAGATGATATTTTTGTGAGTGTGTATGTGTCTGTGTGTG
>NW_023339663.1:20875875-20911807 GCF_004916995.1 Morone saxatilis | reverse complement strand
ACCCTACGCTCGGAGGGAGAGGGGTCAGGCTTACAGGGGTGGGGGTAGATGACCATAAAAACGTGCGATCCTGCTGTGATGGAGCATATGTTGTAGCGTCTGCCTATCGTGGCAAATCTGTAGGGTTTCTGTCACTGCAGCCTGTGTTGACAAGCCTTAGCTCTTGTATGTGCATGTGTGTGTGTTAAACAGGAGCACAATGTGAGCTGAAAAGTGTGATTAGTGAAAATTGGCATTAGACAAACCAGAAGGCTCCATCTGATCGCACAAATGCAACAAGGCCCCTGTGTGATGCTCCCAGGAACATGCATTCAGGTTGGGATGTATGTTCCTGCCTCCTGCTGGTCTGGTTAGGTCTCAGGGAATGGAGTTTACTGGAAAGTGATGGAGAATCCTTACGGTCATGACCGTTGGTGTAATCTAATGACTGCTCACTCAGAGCAGGAGGGAGGGAGGAAGGAGGAGGTGGGTGAGACCACAAGGGGGGAGTAAACTGGATGGGGGGGATGGTCAGGAAGGATGGGTGATGGGGTTTAGAAAAAGGGAGGGGGGATCTTCTGTCCTCAGGACTGGCCGGCTGGTGTTGACCTCTATTCGATCAAATCAGATAATCAGCTCTCAGTCGAAGGCATTGTCTTGTCGTGTGCCACTGAGAACCTAGCACAGGTTCAGATTCATCCTGGACTGGACATACCAAATGTTTCATCAATTATTTACCAGAGAGAGTTTGTCACTGAGATTAACCTTATTCTCTTTCATGTGGGTTGGAGGAGGTTTCCTCTGCTTCTGGCTTTGGATTGATTGTAGGAGAACTAGGGAGCACCTTATGTTAAACACAAAAAATACATGAAACGAAATGGTTGCAGCTTTCTGCGTATGGGGGTATATTTTCATTATTTTGTGGTTATTTTTGTAATGTGTAGAGTGTGTGTGTGTGCTGCCTGTGTGTGGCTACCCTGCTGACCTCCAAGGATTTATGGGCTGTAAGTGTGAGAGCTTTGACACAGAGATATATCTGCAGGACCCATTGTGTTAATGCAGTGTGTGTTTGTGTATGTGTACATCTATCTCTCTGAGTCTCTCTTGCTGTGTGCGTTTGTGTGTGTGTGTGTGTGTGTGTGTGTGACAGGGACTAATTCCATTAGTGGTCTAGTGCTACGGGAGATGAGCAGGGATTGACAGAGCTGCAGTCGTAATGAATTGGCTCTGGCAGCATCACTCAGCCTATAAGTTCTCTCCCCCCACCCTTCCTCCCCACTTCTCTCTCCCTCTCTCGGCAACACTTTCATCCAACTGCTTCTCAATAAACACGCCCTCGTTAGGGCCTCGCTAATCACCGCTCTTCATTACAGCCGTGTTCGCTTAACTAGGCGGTTTCATTACAACTGCTGTGCCTGCAAAACGCCAAGCTACCTGCATTTGCCAGTTTCCTGTCTCTATTACTGTTGGGCCACATTCACAAAATGACTAATTATTGGAGATTCACTCTATCGTGTTTTGTTTAAGTAAAGGAATTCCCTGTTAAAACACACTTGACTCAACTATTTGGATCCAAACCTGAGAGAATGTTTTTATTTTTTTCAGCCACACATATTTGTATTTGCAACTGTTGTTCTGCTCTACATTTCTAGCCCTTTTCACTTATATTATAACATAGGCATATACAGATAAAACCAAAAGGTTGATGTTTCTAGTTCTGTTTTTGTCCATTTGGTTTTGTTTTTATCCACTTTTCTTTTAAAGGCTTCCTTTAAAGGTTTTTCTCTTGTGATGACACAGGCAAATGAGAGACTTAGTTTTATGAGTTGTGACTAAGCTTTTGATGTTGAGTTGATTAAAGTAACCCTGTTCCAGGCTCAAGTGCCATAGTTCGCAAGCCTGGCATGATATAATGATAAAGGACACTTGTGGTGCCCACATCAGTTCAGACTATTTAGGTTTACCTTTTAAATCTCAGTCAATCTTCTTTCCTGCAGAGAGCTCTTTGCAGTTGTATTGCCACCACTTGCAGTCCACACAGTGATGACTTTTACCTATCACTGAGTTACGTGAGTTAAACTTAACTAAACTTTACCCAAGTGAGAGCATTTGCACCCGCCATTGCTTTGGTGAAAAACCTGGGATTGTGACACTGTTGGTAGATCCGGCCTTCAGTTTTTAACCAAACCAAAGCCATCCACATTTCTGACATAAAGAAATGCATTGTACAGTTTCTCATGTTTGAACTAGATTGACAACTGGACAGCCTATACAGAGGAGTAAAATGGACCATAGACTGCAAGCCTCTGGGCAACATCACTGACCTTTAGGTGGAGAAAGCCCCTGCTCCTGTAGTGGGGGAACCCCACTGGTTGCTGCAGAGCCATCCGACCCAGTGATAAAGGAAACTAAGGTGGCGGGGGGCTCTGAAAGGGCACACAATGTCGATACAGGAGGAGGAGTGGTCTTCTGGTCCCCCACCAGCACACTGAAGATGAACACACTCAGGGTCTGTAGGTCTTTATCTAAGTGTCTTGAATCGTTGCCCTTTGTGTGCATTGTGCGGTGACTGAATGTGATCCGATGTCACGATCAGCAGGTCTGAATGAACTTCACGCTTGATGACAGCCGATGCAAATGGCACTTTTGTTTCAGTGAAATAGCTTGAGCCTTTCAAGAGCTTTTTAAGATTGCCACAAAACATGTTGGTACTTGACATGTGCAGGGAACATTTGTGCTAACACCGTGTCCCAACCAGCCCCCAGTGTAAATTTAAACATAAGAAATGTATCAATTTATTGAACCTTTGCAAGTGCCAAATTCAAACATGTCTGCAAAAAACAATGATAGTATGGCCTGTTAGATTCTCTTATTGACAAAAACAATCTCAAATAAGTGTCCACACAGTAGCTTTTGATGATATCAGGCAATAATTTACAGAAGATGAAGTTGCCCAATTGTCAAGAAAATATAGATGTTCAAATAAAAAATTTTCTGAGCACTTTAAGGCTGGAGTGTAGGACTCTTACATATAAATGAACATCTGTTACATTCAAGTCCTTGCCAAATCAGTTGACAAATTGTTGGCAGGTAAATCTTTTCGTATTTTTCAGTATACCAGAGTTTTTAAATCTGGTCATTGAGGTGATATTCTCTTGCTGGAACACCGGTAGTGATGTGTTTTACATCATCCAGCAATTATTAGTTTGGCAGAGCTGAAGGAGTAACAGTAGCAACGAAGTAGCCTACAGCAACTAGGAGCAATGTGGAGCCTATTGTGTAGGCATACATCATGAGCATGTATTAACAGTTTTTGTGTAATGACTCTCATTGCTGGGAGAGACTATAATTCTGTATGGCAGGTTTAAAGGACTTCTTGTCAATGTTACCATTTTTTGTTTACTTTATTTATCGAGTGATGGTGATTTGATATATCAGCTGATAAGTGAGTGACACAAATGGACTCTGATATGACTGCGCTGCATGTATAAACAAATGAAGCAACTTTTTATCTATTTTACAATATTGTTAAAAAAAGGCTAATTTGCTTAACACTTTCTGCTATCAAGATTTATAGCAGAAGAGTGTATGTATGCAATTTTAGCAGCTTTTCCACGGGGGTTATGTATGCTATAAATCAACATGACTTCTGCACTGTCATTACAACCAGGTTAAATTTCATCAGTGCAGACACCACTCAGGAGGAGAGTGTAGCTATATATTACTATATAATAGTAATATAAGACTTTTTTGTTGCACAATGTGTACTATATATAGTGCCTTCATATTTTTGAGTCAAATTGTTTCTTCCTCTCGGGGTCTTTGTGATGTTAGCCGTTCTTCTGATCTTGTCATTTGCTCTTTTATAAGGACATTGATTCTGTAGGTCAGGTTTGCTGACCAGTCCCCTCCCCCCCTCAGAGCCTCTTTCATGTTCCCAGCAGCAACCTGACACCTGCTCTGGACCCCAGCAGTCAGCTTCCATAATCCATACAACACACACACCCACAGAGAGACATAGAAACACACACAAATGCAAACAGTGAAGTCACACAAATCCTCTTACATGCACATGTATAGGCATGTCCACATCTGCAATTTTCAATATACAAACACACATTTCAACATGCAGACGCGCAAACGCTGTTATTGACACTTTGCTGGACACCAATATTGTGGGACAAATTGATTGGCCCGCTTTCTGTGGTGTATGGAGTGTTTGAACACACTCGCAAGAAACTCTCTTTACACTTATACAATATTGACAACAGGCAATGTGGCTTCAGAATTATACAACTTCACAGGCCATCACTTTTTTTACAATGTTGGCAATGACTTGCCACAATGTGCCCTGCCTCTCCCACCCAGTGCATGATGGGACTCCAGCTGTCCGGAACCCTGGACAGGACAATCAGGTGTTGGATGGAAGAAGGATGGAAGCTCTTAAAATATCATAAAGTTGACTGATGGGAAATTAGATGTACATTTTTCTGATGCCATCACAAAAAGTGACCAAAATGTCTGATTGTCTGATTAAGAAACTTCCACGCAGTCTAATGTGAAATCCCTCAGGGCGCCAGGGTGGCTCACCTGGTGTCCCATGTCCCGGGCCTGGGTCTATGGGTTTTGGGTCTGACCTCTGGCCCTTTGCTGCCCATCATCCACTCCCTCTCTCTCCCCCTTTCCTGTCACTCTTCAGCTGTCACTATCAATTGACTACAATAAAATTTCTACCATCCTTTATGTTAAATTGTCTGTTTCCACAGCTATGTTATTAATAAAAATGTTTTTATTTATACTAAAATATGTTTTTTTTAAACAAAATTATCATCTAGTTTCTTTTCATCCCTGAACCTGAGCTTAACCCAGTTGACAATCCTGAAAAAACTGGATTCACAATGCATTGTTCTCCCCAGAATGTTCCTTTAACTTATGATGTAGTGGTTTTACAGATTTGGTGCACTATGAGATTGGAAATTTTTCAGTGGTGATTTGCACTCTACCATCACCCTAAAGAAGAAATCCTCCAGTTGTGCATAAGTGTAATCAGTAACTGGGTTGCTGGAAAAGAAACCACCAAGACGAGTCCAGGAAGTAAAAGCAGTGGGAGAGAGTGAAGACTCCACCTGGACGTTGTCTTGTTGTGTGCTAATTGTGTCTTTAACAACATTTTCCGGTGGTGGAGCAGGTGTGGAGCAGGGAGTCTTCATGCTGATGGTCTTCCAGCGGGTCCATATATGAAGTACCTTGTTAAGCTAAGGTGGTCGATATAGTCAACGGTGTTTGTGTGTCCTCATTAGCTGCAGGATGTCCCTCAGTAGGAGAGGGGAGGTAAGGAGGCCCTCATCGATGATGAGGTTGTGCATGTGTGTGTGAGCGTTTGTGTGTGTGAACCATCACATTGATCGATCCCACTCATAATCTCCCATGACCCCCTAGGCAGCATGAATTACACCAGTGGGCAGTGTCTTCTGTGTGTGTATGTGTTTGTGAGGCTGAGAGAGTAGGGGGTGGGGGTCTCTATAATTACAGCAGATGGAGATAGTATCTGAGGGACCTGCACACAGGGGAAGCTGAGTGAGGGCAAGTGGATTAACTCAAGAGAAAGAAGAGGTGTGTGAAGAAGGCAGAACAGTGAAGGAGTGCCTCCTGTATAGTCAACTCTTCACTCTGCTTTACAGAATCAGCAGAACCCCTTGCTCCTCCTCAGACTGATCCAGGTGCAAAGCTATGATCACCATTTTTCATCTTCTAAATCCACACAGGAAGCAGAGGTGTAGACAAAGAGAGGAAGACAGGTGAACACAGCAAAGTTTGTACGTAAAACTCATACTCGTGCATAATTTATGCCTCAGTATTATATAATGTATCTAAAGGCACCCTGTGGAGGTTTTGACCATGAACTGCAGTATGGAGTGAGTTTTTGATGAGCGGGTCCCCGTTTTGTTGCATGTGTACATGCACCGACACACAGAGGAATAGGAATCATTTCTGTTCCAAAAGGTACTTTTGTCAGAAAAGTACCCTGTAGGGTAATTTTAAAGGTAATTTTAAAGGTACAAAATCATGGCTGACAGAACAGGGTACATAATTGTACTTTTAACAAGCTTAAGGTACAGGAAAATGTTACAGCGATCAGTGATCACAAAATCTTGATTTAAAGTTCAAGAGAGTTGGGTTTATTGAAATAAAATAGGGTACTTGTAAATTTCCATAGTTCTTCTTCCAGTCTGTGTGGCCTGGGAATAATTTCATGAACAAAGAACTAGGATAGCACGTCAATTCAACTTTTTTAATTTCGCAACACGGACGTTTTGGGCAAGATGCCCTTCTTCAGCGCGTAAGTTCACAATGTTTGTTGATCTATTTTCTCATTCTTTACATTCCTCCATAGGGACTTGTTTTTCTGTATTTATTTAACTTTATTTTATGCAGTGGCCCTCCCTTATGGAGCCCTTGCTGAGTTGGTTTGTGCAACAAATTTTTTCCCCTGCAGTCTTGCTAGTAGTCGGCAGCTGAAACTTACAGAGTTTAAAACTTGACACACAGCATTCACTTGTTATGGACAAATCAGTTCTAGCTGAACATTACAATGAAAAGTTACTGAAAAGTGTCAGAAGATGTAAACTAATTGTTATTTATTTCAATAAATGTTGGTGAATAATTGCAAAATGTTTGTCTGAATTTAAGGGAACATTTTTAAGGAGCAGGTACTTGAGAGTTGGACCAATCGGCATAGCACCTGGGCCCCAGCTAGAAAAGCCCCGCCTCTCAGGCTGACTCTCGCTATCTTACTATCATCGCTGGTGTTCGGTGTAGTTGCGTTTCAACATCCAACCTTTACTTTCCATTATCACCACTCATGCATACACACACTTTTACTACTGACGTTACTGACAAACACACCTCATCTTCTATTTAGTTCTTTTGCTGGTTGCATTTTGGTTGTTATGTTTAAATAAATTACTTATAATTTGCGTCAACAACTGCGTCTTCTCGTTTTTGTCACGGTTCCAGAGCCGGGTCGTGAAAATGTCCATTCCTGTACCTTGATTTCTTGGTGTGCAACACATATTCTTGCTCACGGTTTTATGCCATTTCACTCATTGACAAAAAGTTGAGCCAGGTTCAACTTTTTGGGTTACATAGACCAATCCAATACACGCAAGCACACATTCCTGGTAGATTACCTCATTAACATAAATCGTACCTAACCTCACAATCAGGGAATCATTGTTTTCATGAAACATCCTGTCTTATAGTATGATAGCCTGAACCGCTGTGAAGCGTTTTGGTGTCTGAAAACAGCACAAATATATTGTGCATTAACATTCATATTTCTTACAGCAAGGTTGTTTTCAGTATGCAGGGCCCTTTACCCAAGTATGATACCTAAAACAAAAAAATAAGTCTATTGACAAAACCTTTAAACCCTCAATGTATGCAGGATACATTGAGGGTTTATATGCTGAATTTCACCCCCCTTAATTTTTTGGAATCTCCTGTTGTTAGCTCCTCAAGATAAAAAATATCGCTCTGCAGGTAAACTATTCAGAGCAATCAGCTTGTTAATTTTCATGGCCATTATTGTGTGCAGATCACAACTCTGTAGCAAATAGGTGTGACTACTGAATAAGACATATACATTTTCATTGTAATCAAGCACCTGGCATTCATATCCCAGAATGATACACTCACAGACAATGACAGAATTTGATGAAACTCATAGTTCAGGTAAAAGAATGAACAAACACGCGTACGACTGAGAAGGGCCAGAAATAAGACTCAGGCACAGAAAGTTTGCTTTATTGTGTTTTATTTTTTTATGAGACAAGAGCAAGATCACGTCTTCTCCTTCAGTCCTTCAGCCTTTCCTGTTAATTGTCTTGGAGGGAAAGAGGTTGGAGTTATATGAAGGTTGTCATATGAGTTGGCTCATACATCAAACAAGATGACCTTAGCCTCGGTGACAGTCAGGACAGGAGGGTTTGTGGGTACAAGTGTGTATTTGTGTGTATGTTCATGCACATAACAGATATACTGATGTGCCTGAGAGCATGTGCACACATCATTTGGCTTGTTTGTTTACATCACACTCATCTCACCTTCTCTTCTTTCTGAGCCTGGTCATTTCTACTGCATATGCTAATCAGAACAAATTAAACGTTGAGTGAAAACAGGAAGCTGTTGGTGTGCGTTAAGGAATATCCTCAGGTATAGGATTACACTGGCTGAAGATTATTATTGATTTGCTCATGGAGCTGTCAGTCTCCACTCAGGTACCTGGAGCAGGGTGACTGACAGGGACGGGGTTGGGTGGCCCTCAGCCAACCAGGAGAAACCACTCTGCTGGATGGGCTGGGGAAGATGGAGAGAGATTGAGGGAAGGATAACACAGAGGGATAAGGGTAATTGATGATTGTTTCAGCAGCGGATTGGGAGGAGAGAGAGGAGGGAAGAGGAGAGGGGGAGAGAGACTTACACAGAAAGTGAGAGAGAGGTTGATGAATGGGAGATAGAAGAGGAATGACTGAGAGCTGAGAGCAGAGAAAGGTAGGTGATGAGACAAACAGACTGTTGGTGAATTTCCACGTCTGTGATGAGGAACATCCAGCAGAGAAATATGTTGAATTTTTACATTTTAAATTAAAGGTGAGGATATTTTTTGGAGAATTGGGACATTTTTCTTTAAGGTTAAGGCTTGGTTTAAAAAAAGTTATGATTGGCTTCCAGGGATATAAAGAAATGTTCATGGGGTGGAAAGAAGATGGCATGGAAACTTTAATAAGTGGCAATATATGCTGATTTTATTACAAACAGTCATATATATCAATATTTGCCTGTAAAAGCCCCCAAATGAATACATCTCATTTAATCACAAAACATTTGTGGCACATTAGTAAAGCACTGAATAGAAAAATCTAAAGGTGGCAATCAATAAACTCTATGATAGATGGAAAAAATCAATTGTTTTATTTCCAAATCTTCAGACATTTTTCAAAATACATTACTTTTATCACTGATCTTAAAATGTATGTAAAACAATGTGGCAAATATGACAGCACCAAACTAGGATGGCAGCTGGGTTGGCAAGGCAACTGCCACAGCATGTCGCCCCTCTAGATCTGCCCCTGTTAGGTTCAACTTAAGGTTAAGTTAAAGGCTCAGTCAGTAAAGGTCCTCACAAGTATAGCAATGTGTGTCGGTGTGTGCCTTTGTACACAATGTATGTACACTGACTTAGTTTTTTGGTCGCATTAGAGCAGGAGTATTTTGTCTAACATCCCCCACTGGCCATCCTTTTTCGAAGCCCTCAGTACAGCCACAAGTTTTTAGCTAAAAGGGAATTTTAAGATTTGGCAGTGCCGTTGAGCTCCATGAATTACAAGACTGTAAATGTAGCCACTAGGTCCAGTAAATTAAGTCTAAAAGAGATTGTTTTTTGTTTTTTTTAAACACTGTGATCAAATGTAACTGTTGTTTTTTTTTGGTTTACATTTTTACTTGTTATAGCAAAAACACAAGTTTAACTAATCACATGGATTAAATGATGACTCCATCATAAGTATTGCATGTGTCCTGCTATGACATGTCAAAATATCTTTCATTGTTTTTCATAAAGTTCCCCTTTCGACCATTTGACCATTTTCTTAGAAGACATTGTGACTTGGGATCTGGCTGTCATCTGGCTGATAGCGTGTAGTCTGAGGGAAGTGCTGTAGTGTATAACTGTGTAAAGCGATTTCAATCTACTAATTTCCTCATTTCCTAATTTATGAAGCACTATTCTGAACAGAAAGACAACTGACACATATATAAATGTATATAATTAATATCAGATGACTTATTGAAACGTGACATTTCTAAACAAACAAAATTAAACCAATAATGCGTCAGACATTCAAACAACCAGACAAATCAGTCACGAAAAAATGAGAGAGACGTCTCACCTAGACTACTTTTAACGTGGTATGATTGTTGGTGCCAGACAGCGTTGTTGCACCATCTCAGAAAACAGACACCCTAATTGGATTTTCATGCACTAAAGTGTCTAGTCCTTAAAAAAAAAACACATAGTTAGCTGATCTGGTCCTTTTATTGTATACATTTGTGCATATTACAGCAAACATTTACATTTCAGGCATTCAGCTGATGTTTTTTCCTAGAGAGAGTAAAAGGAGAGGTATGATATATTGAATGGAATGACACCTAGTTCTCGTCTGTAGAGAGCTTCTGTGTGTGTAAATCTAGTTTGTGTGATGCCTCCAGTATCTCCAGAAGTCCTCTTCCCTGCTCAACACTTACACAGAAGCACTTTAATCAGCCAGCATCTACTGATGGGCACACACACTGGCAGAACTGCACACACACAACTTTCTTTTTCAGTCTTCTTTTATTCTTGCTCGTTCATGTACTCAGTTTCTTTCTCAGTCTCTTTCTCACACACAAACACATATGAAGTCCACACGCACACACACACCAGTGATTCCTTTAGAGTGCAGACGCAGGCAGAAACAGTCACTCTGATATTATTAGACATTGCACTTTAGAAAGCCAGATGATTCATGTTTTTATTTGAGAACCATAAAACAATAAAGTATGATTGCTGCGCCTGCTGCAGCTTCCTGTTGCGGGACAAGACGGAGGCCAATAAATGACAGTGTTGATTTCTGTTCATACATTACTCTTTGCAATGTAAAATTATATATAAATATATATATATATATTCATCTGTACAGGCACAGTGAAAATGGCTTTTAATAAAACACTGACAGATGTATTACACTAATGAGCAATGGTAAACATACAAGACACAAACTGAAAAAAAAACACCACCACACTTCTGATCTGTTTTGTCTTTTTAATGGGTTGCCATGGAGCTGGCATGCAGCGAGATTTTAGGAATGAATGCAAATGGAAGCAGAGGAAAGCGTGAGATTTGAGAAGTCAGCTTTTTAGTCAGAGCTACATCAAGAATATCCCAGACAAAGGAGGAAACTGTTGCTGTGTAAAGTCAGTTCAAAACACTTCCTCCACTATATTCACCAACCCTCAGTGGCCTTTTTACCAACTGCTACATTGTATAAGATTAGAGCTGAATCATACTGCTATAATATTAAGTAATATTCAGTAAGTTACCTGTCTTGTAACCCTGATACCTCCCGACGGTGATCTTTGAAAACTTTGAAAGCTGAAAAACTTGTTGCTAAGAGGGCCCTAGAGGCATCATGGGGAGGACTGGGTCCGACAGTATTAATTCTGGTTATAGGGGCTGCTCACTGTTTGACCAAAGAGAAAACAGTGCAACAAACTTGTGCACTATTGCACAATTGCAGTAGGCTACTAAGAATGCTACTAATGTTGCTATTACAACACTGTGCATTATGCTCAATGAAATTATGTCTCAAAATATATCCACCTGAAGAGCACTTATTTGCTATTCATTTACACTGGAAATCAGTATTCAATACTGGATTCCAGGTGATGACATTGAGACGGGTCATAACTACACAATATCTCTCAGGTAAAGTACTGTTAAACACTGCAAACAAAGAGCATCACATGCACAGATAGCTCTCGGCTCATGCTAGTTTCAGGGCCATCGTATTGTGTGTGCTTGCTCACTTGAGTAGAACAGAGCTATAATTCATGTATAACACAATATTTAGATCCTTTATTATCCTTACAGATCCTTACAGCTACAGGTCTCCTTAATGTACCTCTACTCCCTTACTTTTCACCATTCTACCCTCAAGGCCAGTGAGTGCTACAGCTTCTTCTTTGGTCTTTATAGAACAACTCTGAAGCTCTGTCAGAGAGGCCATTGGCTGTTTTTGTCACCACACTCAGTACTGCTCTTCTTCTTCCTTCAGACAAATGTACAGAGGCTCTCTGTCTCAGAGTCTCCAAGGTTTCAGACCTCTTCCATTTTCAAAGATGGAGGCCACTGGGCTCTCTTATGCCATGCCTTTTGTGAGTTCCTTAACCCAACTCCTTTTCAAAGTCTCCACAGAGTTCATGGATTGTTTTTTGCTAAAACCTTTTCTGTGGACTGTGAACTTCTTAATGCATCATGTCCAGTGAAATGAATTTGCTGCTGTGGACTTCTGGAAAGGTTGCATGAAGCATGCCTGCATTGAAAATGTACTACATTAGAATATGTCTTGTCGTTACAGGTTGTGAAGCCTCCATATTTAGCTGTTTTCTCCAGGTTTTGACTTTCCAAGCAGCTGGTGGCTGTCTGCCACACCTCAAGGTGTCTGTGTCACCGCCAAGCACGCCCGCACACACACATGCCGAAGCATCACTACCCCTGACACACACAAGCGACAGCGTGTCCCTGTCTCCTTGTCACACAACCCCTGGCCCCACCTCACTCTGTCCCCTTAGACTGTCACTTCACTACCACCTCCCTCCCTCCTCTGTCTGTGTGTGTATGTGTGTGTGTCTGTGTGTGTGTGCTGATATATATGTCCATGTGTGCCTTGATGTGTGTATTGGAGTGTGAGTGTGCACACGTCTCTTTCTCCTATCTGAAATATGGCTGTGTCTGCCCGGTCTGTATATCTTGCCTCGTCCCTTCAGCAGAAAACCTTGGTCTCTGCTGAAGGAAGAAGCACCACCACAAATAGCTCAGAGACACGGCACTCTAACAGGTCACAGGCAAAATGGAGGAGGCATGCACTCAATGACATTTGTGGACTGCATTCATGCGCTGTTGATCCATTACTCATGGAAGGGAGATGCTGCATCAAACCATAAACGGTTATGTTTGTTACAAGAATGAAATAAAACAATATTAAATCTAATAACCAGTGAATAACCTGTATAGACTTTATATCTTGGAATGGTTTATGTCTGTCTGGGATGTAGTCTAAGCCATGATGGGTCACAGTCACCTTGCGTTTATATCATCATGGTGATATATATTATGATATAGTAATGACATTTTCTCAGTATTCAGTTAAAAACCAATTCATAGATAAAACAACCAGATGGGAATCAGTAAATTAAATGTATTACATGACAAAAGAGGGTTTTTTCTTTGTTTGATTTTTGCAAGAATCCTTTAAATCAAATAAACAGTCCTGATATCTTAATTGGAGAGTACTATGGATACTTCTTTCTTGATACCAATTCTAAAACCTCAACTTTTTTGTTTTGTTTTATCACAGTGATGACAAAGCCCCTTTTTTCTCTTTTAAATCCAGCAAATAAAGCGTAAAGTGTTTAATTGCCTGTTTTGCCTTGTGAGAATAAAAATGATGATTCTTGTTAAATACACCAAAAACAATGCAGATCAGTCTCAGCAAGGAGTCTGCAGCACTGATGGTCACATATTGCACATGATATTCAAGTGCAACTCCTTCTGTCAGTGAATAACAAACACTGCTCAATCTCCTGTAAATGTGTTTTTTAAAAGTTTGTATTTTCGTCCTTCACGGAAATTGTGTTCACAAAGATCTGAATTGTGTTCTTTACAATATATTCTAGTAGAGAAAGGTTTTCACAGCACACAAGAATTATCAAAAGGTGGAACATACCAATTATATGAATCATAAGTGGAAAAGTTGATCGAGGTGTGTTTTTACCACTTTCTGTGGGTGTGATGCTCAAAACATTTTTAAAATTTTCTCTGTGTCTGTGTGGGTTAATACAGTACAAGTACAGCTGGCAACAGCTACACACAGTGCTATAATGATAACAGGTAGTTTACTGATGAAGAAATGGGATTACATAGGACCTTTACTGTGACTGTAACTTATGTTTTGACTTCCCAAAAGCTCATAAATACAGTACAAGTTCCCAAAAACAGGCATTTCTTAAGTGAGCCTCTGTGTTGTTTATAATACAATGGGACACGATATGAGTAGGAGATGTTACACTGAAAGTGCACTTATATCGTTGGTAATATGAGTGCTGCAGTAACAGCAACTGTGTCAGAAAAGTTTAATTAGTTTCAGTTTGACTTCAAAAACTGTCTCGCAAGGCGTTAGCACGTCAGTAGAAGGTTACACAAAAAGCAACATGAAAAACAATCACTGGCATCCAACTTACTACTCCTGGTATTTTGTTGGCTTCATACTAGTCTTACCATTCACACAGTCTCTGACTGTCCCTCATGTTACAACATAAAGTCTGACATTGGCCCAGCCAGTGTGACTAGAGTGCTAGCCACATTAGCCACACAGCATGCTAACGCTAAGTCCAGCAGGCTAACCTACACAATAAACAGTAAAACAACATAAAACAGGGAAAAACTTACAGCTTCCAAGTGTGAAGTCGGGTCACAGACAGCCAGTATCGGTCCATCGTTGAGCTGGCCCTCCTTTGAGAAAGCAGTTGCAGTCGTTGTGGGGACGTTTTAGTCACATTTCTATCCAAAATGAAGGTTTTTAGCTTCCTTTGATGATGGGAGGACATGCAGATTTTGTGCTGGTCGGTGCAGCGAACATCAGGGCAGCTGCGGCGCTTAGCTCCAGGCTTTCAGAAACAGCCGGTGCTTGCGGGGGAAACATGGCGGACAGTCGCAAAGGCAGCTCTCCTCCGAGGGAGGTGGTTAGTCAGAGGGGGGCAGGTACAATGCAGCTGAATCAGCTTCTTACGTAGGAAGAGGAGCAACATCTGAACAGCTCGTTGAATCTCAGGTCTTCTCACATAGGCAGCCCACAAAAAAAAAGGCTGTGTTAATTTATTTCACAGTTTTTGGGTTGGTAGGCCACCCAAATACCCAAATACATTTTGAATATGTTCCCTTTATCACAGGTTGTCAGGGTTGCTACCAGGTCTTTACTATTTATAAGTGTGTTGTGTCAAACTGCAGTGACATGTTAAAAATTGGCTCATCCTTTTTCTAAAAGTGTACTGTCTTTCTAAAAGTGTTCACTGCAGTGTGGGATGGACTTTCTCTTCACTCCACGTATGCACCGTTGTTTCATTAGTGCCACCGCAAGCTGCTGGAGCTTTGTTCGAGAGTGCTTGACAGGTCACTGAGTGTTAACATCTAATGAGAGCATTGCACAGTAATCTTCAGTGTGTCACACAGGCTCTCCAGTAGCATGATGATGACTGGAGGATGATTGTGGAGGATTATGTAGAAAATGGACCCACTCAGGTAAAGTCCCCTCCAATCTCTCACTCTCTGCTACGAGTGGCCCACAGCCTTGTTGCCTGATGAAATCAATTATCAGCTTCCTCAATCTGATCGCAGTCTCGACGGCGATGGTGAAAGGCCGAAAACAAACAAAATCAAGGAACAATGAATTATTCCTTTTGGAGGAGGAGAGAGACAGAGTGCTATGTGGGATGTGTTTAATGAAATGCAGGAGCTCACAGTGCTCACACACACACACACTGGGGTTGTCAAGATATTGAACCAGAGGGGCCTTGGAAACCTCCCATGGCTGCTTCAGAAACAGGATGCACCAATCAGCCTTGGGCGATTCTCTATAGGTGTTTGTGTCTGAGAGGTTGACTGCATGCTTGTATGCATGTCTTACTTGCATGTTAGTGTACCTATATTCATCAGCTGACTGTATTTTGGAGGGGAAAAGTAATCTTTTCCATTTGAGGTAATCGATATGTTTGATTTTCCTTGTGTGCACTAGAAGGATCTCTTCTTTTTAGGTTATTCCCCTGTTGTTACAACTCAGCAGTGCTAGAGGGAGCCCTCCTCCGTTTCACCCACTGACAGCAGTCAAGGACCCAACCCCTCCTCCCCTTGGTACCCACAGCCCCTCAGCCCCCCTCCCCTCCGCCTCCAGGCAGCCAGCAGGGCCACTGGGCCAAGGCCAGTCCAGCCTCTCAGCCACAGAGATGGGCTCGGACTCCCCACGGGACCAGAAAGGGACCTGCCAGGGCGTGAGCTGTGGTCAGCCACAGGGTGGGACAAAGAGCGGGGATGCTGAATGCAATCTGACCCTGTCACTCACACAGTGGAAACAGGGTTGGGAGAGAGGGTAGAAGTGAAGGAGGGAAAATATAGAGAGAAGAAGGCTGGGGGTAGTCAGACAAAGATAGAGAGCAAGACAGAGGTCCTAGCAGGGCTGAACGGATCCATCAATACAGTAAAAAAGAAAGAAAAGATTCAGGCCAGGAATTATTTTGGGTCAGTACAAAAAAAACCTCGCCACTTTGCAGATTGGGTGTTTAGTGTAAAAACCCAAGGTCTAAAGCACGGCTGCAGTCTGGGCGCTGAAAAGCCATTCTCTGAATTCTGTTCTTTAAATGGAGAGAAATATTGATCTGGCTCAGCTGGCCCTGTAGTGCTCTGTGTGCATGTGTGTGTGTGTGTGTGTGTGTGTGTGAGGCTTTGTCTTTTAGGACCCAGTGGGGGTGGCGGTGGGGTGTTACCATGGAAACGGCCTCACCCCCCCACCCCCACTATCCCTACACACACGTGCACATGTACACACATACATACATGCACTGCCCCTACCAAGGCTGTAGGTGTAAAGCACACGCAGATACACACACACGTACACACACCCACACACACACACATACACACTTTTTTAAGGCCTCTGGTCAAAAGATGTAGAAATTTCTACAGGCGTTTCCAGACGTGTCACACACCTGGATGTACAGATAAGGATAAAAACTGCACCCTCAGGCTACACAAAGCACACATACACACACACACAAACAGACACACACATGCAGTAAGGTCCAAGGAAACAGACAATCATGGTGAAAAAAAAACTGCAGAACACTAATGTGCGACACAGACTCATCACTCATCATTTCCTTTCAATTTACCCTCTTTGTCTCTTCCACCCTCGACACACTCCTCCTTCACTCTCTCTCTCTCACACACACACACACACACTCACACACCATTTTTGTGCCGGGTTCACAATATCCTGTAGATTTTTCACCCATTTATGTGCACTTATACACACACACACACACACAAACACAGTCACCGCCATGTATTTTGACCCCAGATATGTTCATACTTACAAATGCAAACTAGCACTGTCGCACTGACGCACACACACACACACACACACACACACACACCTGTCTTGTGGGAATGAGACATGAGGGGAGGAGATCAGAGTGGTTTACTGCCAGGTAACTGATATAAATACCCCTCATTACAATGGTGACAGGGATTTCTTCTCTCCTCTGGCAAAATAGCATCATTAGGGAAACACACACACACATACACACACGCACAGTGGTCACAACATACATGGGCACACCTGCAGATAAATTAAGATACACACAGACAAAAGAACAGCAGACTTTGTTGAAGGTATACAAATGCAGAAACGTGATGTGGAGAAACATACCAACACAGTGCACAAATAAAGTTACCCACATCTACAACTAAATACACATACAAACGTAAAAGTGGAGCGCATTACTCTTTTTCCTAAATGATGATGATGATGATATTGATAATGATAGATCGTGGAGGGTTTCAGAGGGTCGTTATAAGGCAGGAAGTCGCAGTGCTAGCCGACACAGGGAGATCAATACGCCCAGGGTCAGTTACAATATTTAGGGTCACATGACTCCAGGACCAAAATAAATCAGGATGTGAAATATTGTTGGGGTGGATGCCGGGATGAGCCTACGACTAAAACGACTACGAAGGAGGAGAGGGAAGAAATGATAGGAGGAGAGAGACGAAGTGAAAAAAAATCAGCCGAAAGAAAAGAGCAGATATTGTACAATGGAGGATAGATGTATGTGATTTAGGTGGAAGTTCGGGTTGGAGGGTGTAAAAAGGCATCTTGAGAACATTATGACAAAGACTGAAAGGACATATTTATTATTATTAAAGATAGATGATACGATTTCTGCTCTTGGATGCAAAATGCTAAATATCTATCTGCAGCAATCACATAGCCACACAACCATACAGCACATATATCATTGATTTCAGAAAATGCTGACAAAATGTTTGACACAGTAACAACATAAACTCGTCACCTAACCTGTATTTTTACACCTACCTTTGAATAAAGTGATGGAATACTGTTTTAGGTGGGCGTTACCGTGTGGAGTGTGTTACATATATGAAATGTATGGAATCATGTAAGATTAATCAAACTCAATAAATCACTCAATATTGAAAAAAGTGTCTATAATTGCTGAGGCCATTTTGCAAAGTAAACTAATTCCTTCCTGTTAGATACAGTGTAGAAGCATTTTGCCCAAAGAAAACACTTTAATGGCGAGGCAGCTGAAATCTGATTACATTTTGTAAACTCATTGTGCTCCCCCTCAATTGGTCCTCCACCTTAACTTAGATTAGATCATATCTCACTTATTAATTTCTCCGATGAGGAGATTTGCTGTTTTGCTGAGTAATGCCGCTGTTGCCCAAATGGACAGCACACAACAGCAGAGGGAAGACAGATGAGCAACGAAAGAGAGCAATTGTATTTCCTCTTTATAATAAAGCTTTTAAAGTTTTAGCTGATTCAAACATCCCCCTCTTCTGTCTCGGAGCAGCAGCAGGAGGAGCTGGTGAGGAGAGAGTGATAGATGGACCCACGAATGCACCATTTAAGGCGAAAGCCGGAGCAGAGAAAGCTGCTGTTTAGGTCGTAACTGTTAAGACTGTTTACAGACACTCTGCTTCCCATTTGTCGTTGACTGATTGTCGATTCACTCCCCCCACATAATTATATCAGTATCTCTTTGGTATGCAGCAGCGTGGTTCCAAACAAAAAATGTATTAGCTTATAATAGACTCCTTTGATTCTCGCGTGTGTGCGCGTTTGCACATGCATTCGTATGCAGGCGTGTGTTTCTGTTTGTGTACGTGTTTGCGTAATTGATTGGGGATTTCTGGGTCTATTCAAGAAGAGCTGACCTCTGACCTTTTTAACAAGGAGCAGCGCCGCCCCCCCCCCCCCCCCTGGCCCTGAGTCTCTCAATCTCACACTGTGTTAAAGGAAATTAGTCACACACTTAACCACGTGCACCCTGCCCATTGTTAAGTGACTCCTAAAGTGTGTCAAAGAGGTTTCATGGTTGCCTTAAACAGCTCTCGTCTCTCTCCCAGGCAGCAGGCAAGCTGACGTTCAACACACAAACCCTTCAAGACACTAGAGCCGAGGTACTCAGCCTTGGCCTGTGACCCTTAAAAACAAAGGGATAGCTCCTGGTAAATTCTGCACACGCTGAAAACAGTGAATGGTGACACTGATGTGATGCCTCAGATTTCCATTTTTCAGACTATTTGACAAGAAGCAAAATCTACAAGAGAAGTTAGAAATAACACAGAAGTCCTTTTTCACCTTATTTAAATCACGTCGCAACCACCTTGCAGGTGCCAAAGTCAAATGTGAGAGCCATAAGGTTGATGAATTAAATAATCACCTTTCACTTGTATTTCATAAGTCAGTTCAATTTAATTTACTGTATTTCACAAGAAAGATCTCAGTATCAATACTGTTTTCAAGGAAAACCAACTATATGAAATAATTGGAAGTTCAGTTTATTTATCATGAGGAGTAAATTATAAATCTGTAAAACCAGTTAAGTACAATGTCTTCTGTGGAGAGAGCTCTCCAACGTTATAAAAAGATCTACCATAGTAATCAGATTCTCTCCAGATTGGACGTGAAGACTGAAAATCTTTAATGGAAGCCCTAAGTTCGTGAATGAACATGCAAGATGTGGGTGTTTACAGGCAGGGAGGGTCTAATGAATGACACTATCCAGTTGCATTGTGGGAGTGTTTTTAGGAGCCTGACCCATAAAAGGGTCAGAGTATCTTCGCCTCTGCTGCTTCGCTTTTGACAGTTCTTTTTTTAATCTTTTTTGAGGGTCTCCCAACTTTATGGAAGTGAAATACTAAATCACTGAAAATACTCCTTTAAAACATATCAAACAGTAGTAACGATCTGCACAGTCTGTTGATGAGTGTACTCTCAAGACTTTTTGGAAGCATGTAGACCAGTTTGGTTTCCTTTGTAGACCTGTCTAGCTAATTCCATATTGCAGCACCATATTACTGAAGGCTGCTCAAGGAAGATATTGTTATATTATTTCAATATAATCAGCCTGTGTTTTAGTGACCATAAATTCCCAAAGCAACTAACATAACTGTTTGACGGTACTGTATATGAGCTCCAATTTGTGTGCACTCCACTATGTTTCATTCCACTTTATTTTACTATTAAAGCATCTTCTCAGTAATTTACAGATCTGGTTGAGCACAAGGTCTTGAATAAAAAACATGACATTTAAATACAATTAAAGCACATATTCCTGTATTTGGGTTCTCAGGAAAACTATGCGTCAGTTTATGTTAGTGGTTCACAACTGTAATAGTTCATAACCCTTGGAACTGATTGTCAAAAGCTGCTTAATCTCTACAGGTTATGACTAAATCAGCCAAAAATTTAGGGATTTCTGAAGTCTGAAAGGGTAAAATTATCCAGCAATTCATAAGATGAAGAGCAAAGATTAGAAAAATATCTGTAAGAATAAATAACATATTGTATTTGTATGTTTATATCTTTATTACAGACAATAGAGAGATGGCAGGAGATAAGAGAGGGAGGCAGTTCATGGTCGGTGTTTTAATCCCTAAGCCACAAGACCAACAAAATAAATATAATTTTGTGCAGAAAATGTTCTTCTGCTTTCCCATCCTAGTAAAAAAACAAACAAAAAAACAAGCCATTTCTGCCACTATGTGTGTGTGGGGGGGTGTGTGTGTGTGTTTGCACACAAACGAATGATTGTGTGAATTTCTGATAGCCACACACAGATGATCCTGGTGATTGAAAGTGTCTGCCGATTATTGATTTCCCGCAGAGAAGTTGCTAAAAGTCTCGCAGCTAATCCTGGCGGGCTGAACGCGCTGTAGATAATGACGTGTAATGAGCTAATGACTTGCTGAAATATTTAGTAGAGCCTCAATAAGGTTGCACTATTAGAGGTGGGAGAGGTCATTAGAGGACTGTCTGAGGGACGGCCCTTCGATTAGTAACACCCAGGGCCCTCGGCTCTGTCGGTCCTCAGAGCTGCACACACACAGGTACATGCATGGATGAAAGCATACACACCTACTCAGATACACATGTAGATACACACATTCATGGTCAAACACACACACAAAAAAAGAGAACGGACGAGAAAGCATGGCTGTTAGTATTAGGAGTTGGACCATTGATCGGTCAGCTTTTAAGAGAGTGACCTTTTGCAGAGGGCTCTACTGGCCTTGATAAATCTGATCTGGGGGCCATCTGTGTCTGGGTGGGAGCAGCCTCTCTAGGATGGGACCCCAGAGAGGAGAGAGGAGAAGAGAAAAGAAGAGAAGGAGCGGAGAGGAGGGAGAGAAAAGCAATGCAGGAAAGGAGAGGAGCAGAAAGAGGAGGAGGAAAGAAAAGATAGGAAAAGATGGAAAAGGTCAAAGAGAGAAGAAAATTGAGGAGACGAGGGGAGCGGAAAGGCTAAGAAAATACAACAGATGGGAGGACAGAGGGGGAAGACAAAATGAAAGAAAAAGAAACAGGAGAGGACTAGTTATTTGTTATAGATGGTTAACGAGTTGCTGGACAGGGATTGTTAGTTGTACATGTGCAATAAGTCTCTGACAGTCTGCACAGCCGCCTTGCAGTTGATGAAGGGTCTGTAGAAAGCTATCTAATAGGCTATCAATGCAAACAGCTTAATTGCACAATGACTATTGACAATAGCTATAAACATCTCAAGAGTTTGCCAGAGTGAGCTAATAGAGATCTGATCGTCTAAGTTTCCACTTTCTAATGCTTAAATTGCAGTCTATCTCTTTCTAAATACAACGAGTAAAATGCAGCCAGGGCAAATAAAGCCACTGTACGGCCATCATTCATTATCACAAATGGATGTTGTTTTTTAACAATATGAGGTTTTTGAGGACTTGTTTATAAATATTCATGTACAGACTGATTCAAAGCAATTTAACTTGCTGAATAAGTCAGTTGTTCCTTCAGTAACTGTGTTGTGTTACTTCAGTTGGCAAATTAAAAATAAATCTGACATGAGATACTGGTAGAAATCCTCTTTAATGGTTTTCCTGTCACATACACTGTACACTGTAGCACACTGGACCGTGGAATTCAAAAACAGAAGGGGGATTGTTAATGAGTCAGTAAATTTCAGTGAATGTGAATATGTAATACTTTTTTCCCTCAAGAACTATTATTGAGGTGCTCTTGAGCATGGCCATAGCTACCGCGGAGGTCATGTTTTCTGTGATATTTCTATGAATTTGGTGCTTGGGTGGGTTATATTCTATAATTACACACATTCTGACATTATTTTAGACTAAATATTTTGTTTTCAAGCAAAAACAAAATAATGTATATTGTAAAAGAAAAGAATTGTACCTGGTAAAAGTAACAGAGAATATAACAATGAACAATCACTAAACAAAATGTGAAATTTCATGACATTTAAAATTAGGGCTGCCTAACTAAAGATTTTCCTTGTCGACTAGTTGTTGGACGTTTCTAACTGAATTATTTAAATTTAACAGCCGCCTGTTAAACCGTTAACGGCAAACACAGTAATGATTCTGAAGGTGTCAGAACAACCAACAAGGAGATTGAACATATAGTTAATTTATTTCAACACAGTACAACATCACACAAAATAAATAAATAACTTCCATCTTCCAAACACGGATGACAACAGTTACTTACAAATGAACTCTCTACAAACTCACTCCTCTCCCGATTCAGGCCTCTCCTGTCCCTGCCTGTTTTTGTCTACAGACAGAGCGGGTTCTCTTCTATATCCTGTTGAAGCACCATGTTTCTACAGAAGCCTGGAACAGACAACCCAAACACTGGCTCTAGGTGGGGCCTTTTGTGTTTTGTGAGACGGTTAGCTTAGCTTAGTATGAAGACTGGAAACAGGTAGCCTGACTTTGTTCTAAGATAATTTAAAAAAAATCACCTTCCAGCACCTCTAAAGCATTAACATGCAATATCTCATTTGTTTGTGTGTGTTTTTTTTATTTCTTGGCTGAGTACAGTGAGACTATAAACAAAGAAGATGTAACATTATGTTGGTATGCGGACGGAGCCTGGTTGGTTATTTACCCCCGTTTCTACTGGTTGCAGCCAGCAGTACACAGTTATTGACAACACTGAAAGTCTGCAATGAGTGAATCTACAGATAAAGTAATACATTCATTTGTTATCTTTTTTGTATGTTACAGACATGCGGGAGAGAGATTTAACAGCAACAGTATTTGATCTTACTATCTCCGTTGTTTAACTTGAATAAATTGCCTGATCTGTGTGAAGCTCAGCAACTACCTTCTTCTCATTCACCTTGTCATTTGCACATCAAAGCCATGTGTACTGAAGATAAGGCACACACACACACTTTGTGTTCCACAAACACACACACAGCCACCCATCAAACTATAACCTCACAGCTGCAGCCAAACCACACTGACTAATGACAAAACCAGCATGTTCCTTACAAACTATCACTGCTACTGTACCTTCAAAACTTAACCGTAACACACACACTCAGACATAAACACACACACACACACACACACACACGTGCTCACATACACCATTACTCTTTCTTTCTCTCTATCTACTACGTTTAATTCCCTTTGGAAAAGACAGGTGCAAACGTTGATTGAGCCTGAGCCAGATTTAGCCCCAGCTCTCAGTGTGCGTCCAGCTGTACTCTCCAACCCACTGAGATCGATGTCCAGCCAGCCAGGCAGCCAGCAGGCAGGCAGCCAGGCAAGCAGCCAGTCAACCAGGCTTCACCCAGCGGGCAGAGGGGGCCTACGGCTTTCCCCCGGCCCCAGATACAGCCGCGCTTCACTGGGCTCATTGGGCAGACCACAGCGGGGCATCGCACAGTGCCAAGCCCTATCACTGCACCACTGATGCAGGATGTGCTGGAGGCAGGACGGGGAGGGGACCCCAAAAAAGCCTGCTGGACCTCCACCCATTTTTCCCTCACAGCTCCCTGCTAAAACCACCTTTCCTCCACGCACTCCTCCCCTCTTCCTGCATCCTTCTCAACGCCTCCACCTCTGTTGAACCCTTACTCTCCCTCCCTCCCTTCCTTTCCTCGCTCCATCCATCTTGGAGCTACTTTGATTCAGGTCTCTCTCTTTTCCATCCTCCATCCTCCCTGCCCCAGCCGTTCTCCAGCCAACCACAGTTTCCTATTGATTTATTGATTGCTGTCTGCCTGTGGGAGAGCGGCCGCAGTCTCCTTCTCTCCCTCTGCTCTCCCCTGCATGGATTTGTCTTCCCTTTCCCCTCCTTTCTTCTCCCTCTCTCTCTTCACCCTCTCCATCTCCCCATCGATGCAGTAGCTCTGAAACATGAATTAGAGAAAGCAGGGGAGTCCAATTTACCGGGAGAAATCAGATTCACCTTCTCCTACGCTCGTTTCTTCTCTCTTTCCCTCGCTCTCCTCTCTTATACCTGTCTTTCGCCTCCATTTTCTGGGGTCTCTTCTGTGTTTTGCTTTTGTCAGCCCATCATGTTTGTTACATTTCCACTCTGATGCTGTTACAGATGAGCGTTAATGCCGACACACTGCTGGTGGAGTTTGAAAATGCTTTGTGTTATGTTTAAACCATAATGAGGAGTCTTTTACATTTAATTCAGTTGTTTCAAATAGTAGAAAAATCTATATTAACACTCCAGCTTGGCTAAATATCCACTTTATGGATTGCTGCAGGTATTCCGCTTCAGGAGGAGGTCAGATAGAGACTAAATTAAATTCAAAACATCCCATTATCTCTTGAATTATAGACAGTTGCATCCTCCAAAGTGATATTGACCTAGCCAGATGGGGTTTTCGTATTACTCTCATTCCTAAAGTCATGTTTGTTTGTTCCGTATTTTTTATTTCTTTTTTTTTTTACAATGAAAATACCAGTGTTGTCTTACTGCAGCTTACTTTAATGTCCAGTACTGCACTTTCACATCCTAGAAATGCTGCAACTTCAATTATCAGTCTCGCAACAGAACAGCATCCCCAGTATTATATGAGCTAGTCTCTCAGGCTAGAGAGAGGCATGGTCTTATACCAAACTGTCCCCTGAACTGCAGGTTAGTGCAGGTCACAGAAGAGAGCATCTGATTATCTGACCTCTTGGGTCAACTCCCAGCTCTCTGGGTTTGGAACAATAGGATCGGCTGTAATGGATGGACGGACAGAATGACGGACAGAGGAAGAGGCTGAAGGAGATCCATCTATCAAATTTACCCTGTGAGGCCTTCTGGATGACATACACACACACACCTTTACATACAGTGGATCAGAAGTGGAAATACTTTTATTCAAGCACTATAATGGTTAGTTCACCCAAATTACAAAAAGAAAAAATACAAAAACATATTTTTTCACTTAGATCATGTAGATTTGGCTTTTGTTTGCCCAGAATATATCTGCCTCCACGTCAATACGATGGAGCTGATTTAAATTGTATTTGCAGCTCCAACAGCATTGAAATATGATGTTTAAAACATTAACCAGCAATATCCCTGCTACTCTGGATTAATAGTTTTCATTGGAACTATTTTTCATTGAAGAAACAGTCCCTACAAAATCTGTTCTATCATCATGGCTAAATACCAAGACGTTTTGTTTGTTAGTTTGTTTTTCAAAAGCAATGCAGAGCAACTTTATACATCAAGGAAAATATTGCAGTTCACACTTTGATATATTTTATACTTTTAATGATTTTACACATAAAACATCAAATAATTATTTGATTATAAAATGCATTAATTTCTCACCTGGACCAGCTAAAGAATAAACATGCCAGCTACACATTACTGAATCAATAATTTAACCATCTCAGATTGTGTCATTCTGCATTATGATTACTTTTACTTATAATATAATATATAATATAATACTTTTTTTAAAGTTAAATATTGAATGCCGGACTTCTATTTGAGCATTATTACATTGATACTGTATTGTGTTTTTTACAAAAGTAAAATATCTGAATACTTTTCCACCTCTGCTGTAGCGGCCAGAGTCCTTTCTGCTTGCTCCTGCTGCCAAAGAAGATTCATTGGAAATGATGTTTCTTGTCCAGGGAAGGAATTCTATAGGACAAAATCCCAATAGGGGAAGAGAGTGGTTGGGGAGGAGGGGCAGTTAGTTGTTGGCTGACAGTAGCTCTTCCAGAAAAGACTAGAGCGCTGGCATTGCCTCAGTGCACGGCGCTCTTTGTATTGATAAAATCCATACTCCTGAGATGCGTCTGTGTGCGACAGGGAGCGTGAGATTAGTTTCCTGACTGGAACCTAGTTAATTCCACAGAGGAGAAGACACTCCACACCTGAGGCCCCTGGAAGACACAGGGCAGCGACAGACAGACTGCAGGGGCAGGGCAACCTACACACATACACACACAAGGACACTGTGGCCAAATACCAAATAGAAATGTACGACTACACACATATGAGCATACACATGCTTCACACACGATACAAGTGCATAGACACACATACACACACATACATGCACGGCCCCCCGGTCTGACGCCACCACCCCGGTTAGGAGCGGTGGGGGGGGGTTAGGTGTCTGCAGGCCAGAGAGTGGCAGCACAAGGACAGACGTCTCCCTGGCTGTCTGGCTGCCGACAGGTCTGATCGATCAATATGCAGACTCTCTCTCACGCCCTCTCTTCCCTCCTGTCTTCTCTCTCTTTCTCTTTTTCCTCGATCTTCATCTCTCTTTTACTTTTTTCCTCATTATCCATTTCATCCTTCTTCCTCTTTCCCATCTTTGACTGTTATATTCATTTTTCCACCCCTTTCTCTCTCTCTCTCTCTCTCTCTCTCGCTCAATCTGCTCTACTGACCACTGACCCCTTCACCCTGTAAAGTGACCCTTTACATTCATCCCCCAAATCCTACTGACCCAAAATGTTCTCTCTCCCACCTCTCATCACTCACTTTCTCCACTGCTTCACCCCTCTTTCTCCCTCCCGTGCTTATGTGGGAGGGAGAAAGAGAGAGTGTATTTAACACACTCAAGGCCTTCTGCCACCTGAGCCAAAGCACCTTGCACAATGCAAATTGATTAGGGGGGGATATTATTGACCGTCAGCTCCATCAGCAGAGCTTTGAAAACAAACAAACTGAAAATAAACTTAAATGGTTCGGCTCTGCGCTCTCACACTGAAACATGCACAAAAAAGCAACTGTGTGTTATGAAAGCTCTCTATGCAGCGCTGCTTTTCTCAGGTGCTCAGCACTAATACAATGATGAAAGTCTCTTTAATGTAAGTTTCTGTAATGTGTCTTTTTATCTTTATTTAAGCGAGTAGCCCCATTGAGAACATCTTCCTCAATGGAGCTTTGGAGGATGAAAGGAGGACGAGGATATTAGCAAATATAAAGGGAATATGAGTGTTAACAAAGTGTAAAGGATCAGATCAAACAGTGTTCATTAGATAGTGTTTATATTTAACTCAAGTTAAACAGAAATTTCGTATATTTGTTATTTGTTATATTGCAAAGCCTGTGTAAATAATTTTGTATCATCATTATTATAAGTTATACTATAATTATTTTTTTATTATATAGTATTGCAAAAAAACAAATACATTTTCCTTGCACATTGATATATAAATAAAATATATATTTTTTGGAACAAGCACGTTAGTGTTTCATTTTCCACCTACACTGAAAGAAAGTCACTGTTAGTCTCAGTGTCATATCTAACAGAGGGTGTGTGTGTGTGTGTGTCTGTGTGTGTCTGTGTGTATGGCTGGGTTTTTGGGGGAATATTATGTGTAGTTTGGTGTCTGTGATGTGTTTTTTTTGGCATGACCTCACCCACCGAGGAGCGCTCACACGTCTCTAATCTCTTTTAGATGGGATGCCTCACTTTCCCATCATGCGTTTTTTCCTTGTGGCCCCTGGGTAATAAATCTAATGGTCTAAACTTCTACTACATCTCATCGCTATTTCTCCAAAAAACTATGCGCTTTATGTTCTCTCGAACTTCATTACGCTGAGCCAGAAAGGAATGATTTCACAGGAAAATGTATATATCGGCTTTGATTTTTGTCTACTTTCTCGCAATATGGGCCTGCTTTAGTGGAATAAAAATTGATTTTTTTAAGCTTTTTGTGCATTAGCTTTTAAATTTGAAATTGTATTTGCAGAACCTGTTTGTGATCAATGGGAGAAATCAAGATTTATAGCTGTGATGTAATATAGGAGGAACAGCAACATCTGACTGAGATGAGTATTACATCCTGTATTTGGACAGTGCTGAGTGTCTGTACTCTATCTATCCTGCTTTACCTATCTTTCTCTTATTTGCTCACTCCAAACTCTTATGACTTTACTTTAGCCTCTAAGGGCTAAAGAGATAAAAGCAGCCTCTCGTCTCCTCCTAATTACTCCTCCTCATCATCATCTTCATCACCTGCTTCTTTATTTCTGTGAAAGCCTCTTTAATGACCAGGTTTGATGTCCTGTCTCCAACTTCATGGAGAGCTTCCTTGAAGACCAGCAAGTGGCCTTTCATAAATACACATACAAATACTGTAAACAGCCCCCCCACCCCCCACCCCTCATACACACCAACAACACACACACATACACACAGCCCATGTTCCAGACTGTCTTTTGTGCGTATGTGCAGCCTTGAAGAATCTTGAGGAGTGTCTTAAAAGCATGAAGGGGTTCTAAGAGGGACTCACAAACAAACACACACACTAATGGCCTCACATTAGCCACCAGTGGCAGTGGAAACACACACACACACACACTTCATAGGGTCCTTTCTTCTGGGCAGTCTTTAAAAGGAGAGGAAGGTTTCTTTGGGCCCCTAAAGATGCCAAAAACAGAATCATCTTTTTTTATTATGTTTGGAAGTAAGGCCAAAACTCTCAAATTGTGTCCCTGGCCTTGCAAGCCCTTACAGTTACCCTGCATCTATTTGTGTTAAATAAAACAACTTGTGAGTTAGTGGACTGAATGAATCTTTAGATGTTGGACGGTGAGGTCAAATGACTGTAAAATAAAAATGGCAGTCCGCTCTGGATGTGGTGAGGTACTTTTGAAAAGTTAGGGTCCAAAAAAGAAAGGAGAAAAAAGTCCTACAAAGTAGGATTACTTCACTGAGCACATATAAGATATTTCTTCTTTCAAAAGAGTCCAGGGCCTTCAGTATCCTGAATAAGGACACTTCCAACTACTTTGAAAAAAACAGGAACAAGAAACAGAAAAAGTATTGAGTTTGGTAAAGAACAAAAAACTATTGATGTTTTTCCATGTATTTTTTCCTTGGCATAATTGCTTCTGCATTCATTCAAATACAATTGAACAAGGGTGAAAAACAAACTGTTATTCAGGTTCAGGTAAACCATCTGTGTGGAGTGAGTGAAAAAGGATTTGGGTAAATCTAAACACAGAATGCATCTATATAGTACCAAATGCCTCGGCTAGGTCAAATAGGAGAGTGCCAATATATTTTGTCACATTTCGCAGTTCATTCCCTCAGAAGCTGATTAGCTTCTGAGGAAAGAACCATTTCTGACTATTGGCTGATAGTTGGCTGATGGTTTGTGAGATTAATTTACTTCTAACATCAGCGGAAGTTTTTGACATATTTGATTATCTACACACTAACACACTAACACTAAATCCAATGGACAACATGTTAAACTGATATTAAAAGACAACCCCAAAAAACGTAATATAACATTGAACAGTATGTAACCTGGGCACTTAAAGAAAAGCCCAGACTAGCAAAATATGCCCTTTAAATTCAAATCCTGCCACACTGACCAGTACAGGGGAGGGTGCCAGGGAATCCCACAGGAGGGGCGCAAGGGGGAGAGTCCCAGGGTGCTTCACCACCACCAGTGTTGTGCAAAAGCATACAACTGCTCACACTCACACGGCAAGACAAAAAACACACAGGAGTTAGGAAGACACAGCAAAATAGCATGCAATAGAAACCCAAGATTGGAAACCTCCACCCAGTAACCAACCACCTGCGGGATTTGATTAATCAGTGTTGTTTACAAGAAAACACAGATAAAACCCTCCTTTATAACAAGCCAGTGATATAAATTTTATATGCCTCACTTCACAAAATGATAATCAGGAGAAACGTAACAACAATCAATAAAGAGACTTGTCAGTGGCATGTTTCAGGTAAAATAATCAGACATAACCATAACTTAAGCCAGAAGGATAACCAGGAGCATAGAAATTAGAGACACAACTAAATAAAGGACAAAAACAGCAGGGGCAACAGAGCTCCTACTAATGGGGCAGAAGAACACAGTATTAAGCAAACAAAATATTTACATCAGTAAGGAAACGCAACTAGTCTCTATATTGCATTATCTTCTCCAAGTACGGATTAACTAGAGTAACTAGATTAAATGGAAAACCTCACACCATATTCCTTGTTCCTATAACAGAAGGGATACGTTAGCCTTTTCCCCATAATATATAAACAAAGTAAGACTAGAGATAACAAGGTATGCATTCCTTGGAGCCAAATGTTACAGTGACTAAACTCCGGCCCACACAGTACTCTGTCCTCATATAGGGCTGCACCAGTGTAAATACAAGGCTGCCGCTACAGCCAAAGTTCTGGTCAGACTGCCAGTGGCGTCTGCAGAGATGCTCAGAAAATACTTAAACATTCACAGATAACATCTATAAGGACAACAGGTAAGGACTGATATTACTCTCCCTTAACAGCAGTAGCGAGGTTGGATGGACAGCAAGCTAACCTTCCACCTAGCTGCCTACAGCTCCCTTTTAAGCTTTGACAAGGAAGTAAACCAGTGTTACCTGCTCTCAGTCAGCTGTGATTGCAAGGTGGGGGAAATGCACAGGAGAGAGCTCCACCCATTAAAAATAAAAATAAATAAAAAGATTCTTACCACATGTAAAATGTCATTCATAATCTCTCACCTTACACCATAAAAAAAGCTCTGACCTGACCAATGTGAGTGCATCTTATTTCTGTCCATCTCATATTTAATGGAAGGCTGTTCCACATTATGGCACCAATATTAATTTAACAAAAAACCTTCTGCTGCACATTATTTATTTGAGGCACACACTGCCCCTGGTGTTATAGCCATGTTGAGTATGGACCACTGTTACGTGTGAAACATGATATTTACATATGATGCGGCTTCTTTTGATATGTACAGCAACACTCCTGAATGTATCAATACCAGCATGTGTTTGAGGATATGCATTCAGTAAATTCTGAATAATGTCCTCACCTTCAAAAAGTTGTCCACACAAAACTGTATGTTTTCATTAGTGTATAATCACTTGAAAATAACCAGTGTTTTTTTTTTCATTTCATTCATCATTTCTTTCATTCAGTGTTACTTACCAAAAGGTAGTAAGTGTATCCTTGAGCGCCAACAAAGATGTTGAGTGTACAATTGATTGAACATTTTAAAGCCTGCATTGTTTACATCAATGTTTGCTAGCAAGCAGTCTTCCTACCTGCTTTTGTTGGAACATTACAGCCACCTGTAGTATCATCTGCATGGAAGTGCATGTGCATCCTTGTGAGCATTGCACAAGAAAAATGGGGGTCCACTCATAAAAACACTGCTCCGTAGCCCTACTAGAGGTCAAAAAGTTCACAGGGTACCTTTACATTTACTAGAACTCTTACTGTGTGTTCAGACAGGATGCAAAGCAAATTTATTTAGGCAGTATGGTTTTAGACAAAGTCAGTGGAAAGAAACGATTACATGCAAATTAGTTTGAGTGGCGCAACTTGAAAATGTTTTAACTTAAGCATAAAATTTCTGTTTTTCCCAGGGCTTTATGAATCTGCTTCATAAATGTACAGACCAAAGAAGAAAAAGAAAAGAGTTCAGTGAGAGGCTGAGCTGAATACTCTCCCACAGACATTGCTGCTACAGTAGCTAGCTTACCATAGGTAATTATTATTATTATTATTATTGGGGCAAATAAACACAAACAACCCAGCTGTAAACTCTGTGTGAATGCTGCAAGACAAAAATTTGCTTTGCTTTCTGTCTGAACACACCTGTAGGTAATATAGTAATAACAGTCTATCCCAGTATCCAGTATATTAAGATGTCTGAGACACAATTTCAGTTCATTCATATCTATGAGCCACTCTGTATTCTTGACGAAGGGTGATCTCAATCTCACTGATATCTTCCACACATAATGCAGAATCATCAGCATACAACAGATGTATGCATGTTTTAGATATATAATAGATGTTATATTTATGTTATAAATATGAATGTGCCTTTACTTTAAAATAAAATAAAAAGTCCACTTTGGAAATTTGACAAAAAAAAAATCAGCTCCTGATACAGTTTACGTAAATGGTATGGTGTGTTAGTGTGTGGCACCTCTCATCCCTGCCCTCTCTTTCCCGAAATTGAGTATTTATCTCTGTTCTGTTTTTTTATACATTTTCAAATTTATACAACATTTCTCAACAGTTTTCAGTGTATCACAGAGGCTAATCAAGACTTAGTTCAACATTAAGGCTCTTGTTTAGTCACTGATCATCTTGGCTTAAAACCGACATATATACTTAATTTTTACAACAACAAGACAAATACCATCAAATGACATAGGCAATTCATGCCTTACGCTGTAGCTTGTTTTCTGTCAGAATATTATATGACAAAGGCATGCCGAGACATGTGAGAGTAAATTACACTACCTGCTCTCTTCACTCACAGCAGGCAACTACTGTAAATAATGTCAATATATTCTGTATCTACTGGTTATATGAGAGTTACAAAAATAGAGAAAACTTCTCCTTTTTGACTTCTCTGGATCATTCAAGCTGCTGTTATCAAAAATATCCAAGATGTTGTCCACTTCCTTCCGTGAACAAAATCAAATAAACAGATTTATATTAACTTTTTTTCTGTTTTTGTGTCTCCCGGTGTCTGTGTATGCACGTGCTGCCGCGTGTACTTGCATGGCGGCAGCCTGCTATGCTGAGGCTGCTGTTGGTGATGGGGGACATTGATTTTTTTCCTCCCCCCTCTGTTTTCTCTGGGATTTTGACAGAATCATAGCACCATGGAAACAAAGAAACTGCTTTGTGACAGAGGAAAACCTTTCATTTCAGCTGGAGTGAATGGCGGCTTGCCGCTGATAACAGCATGGGTAATCACACACATACACACACACACACCTACAGAAACACACACACCCATGTAAGGAACCACAAAGCACTCACATATAAGGTTAAAGTATGATTGTTGCACGTGATTGTGAAAATAAACAACTCAAAGGTCCCTTTTCACTAAGCTGCAGCTCCGACACGTAATCACAGTTATTATCAGCTTCTACAGGAATAGATGTCAGTCGAAGGGTTATTTCTTACTCTGTGTCACAAATAATACAGATGCATATACCTAGTGCTTTTTTATTATACAGATCTTATGTATCAAATGTCCTTATTGTAGGCTATTTTGGAATCATTTAGCACATAATAAAGCCATCATCCTATGCAGCTGAGGTATTTCATTTAGCTGCAATATTTATTTAGTGATGAGTTTAACTGCAGAAATGTCTCTTTGATAATGTTTTTGATCTATTATTGTACTTAATAATTTTGTCCTCCCATGCTACACTTTAATCTGTAGAATGTGTATGTGGCATCCAATCACTAAATATTAACTAAGTTTTACTTATTGCTTTAAAAAAAAAATGTTTTTGTTCATCAGGTGAATATATATATATATAGTTTTCTTGCTGTAGTGAGGAACATAAGTGATGTAAACAAACCTTATGATCCGGTGTTTTGGCCAAGTATTACTGTCAAAGATGTGTCAATTGATGTGTCAATGAGCTGGTTTAGATTTTTGTTCTGACCCTTTTGTTCTCTGTTTGGACTACAGACTGTGCCTTTAAGTCACGCCAAGTAAGAGCTCAATCAGCTTTATGCCTAAAATGCAATTGCACTGTTTAGTTAGAGTTCCTTTAGACAATTTTGCAGTATCATTTTAAGCTAACCGTAATCCAACAAAGCATCTGGAAAAACAATATCCTAATAGATAGCATGCAGTACGAACAGTGAAAGTCCAGAGTCAGATTGCTCTTCATTAAACGATTTGACCCCAAAATATTAGATTTCAGAGATTCTATTGCATTTAGCATCTTTTCTATCATTATTGAGATGACGAGGGATCAAATCGATTCTGTGTCAAATTAACTTGAAGAACACCAGACTGCCAGGCTTTCGTTGTGTGTGTGTGTGTGTGTGCATGTTTCCAGATATGTTTAGGTGCACTTAAATGAAATTAATGTCTATGTGCAGGCATGTGTGTCTTCATATACAGTTTACTGTGATTGGGCAGTGTATGTGTGTGTGTGTCTGCGTGTGCGTGCGTGCGTGCGTGTGCATGTGTATGTGTGCATGTGTACGTGTGCGGCAGCATGCTGAGTTTGTCTCTATTGAGCTGTTGGTGTAATCTGAACAGCTCTACTGAGAGGCTCCTAACCTGAACCAGAACAGACGGACAGCGGTCAGTGGTCACTGAGAACAGACAGTTAAAGCAACAATCTGCTCTAAAAAACATAACTCACAATGCAGAGGTAAGCTCATTGTTTAAAAGGTGCCTCTACCATCAGGCTGCCTCTTGAGAAAATCTGCCGTTACTCTACCTCAGTAAAAACCACACTAGCTGCTGTATGGAGTGAATTCAAACAGTCGCACCGCATGACTGAATAGTAGTGTGTGGTTGAGATGCTTTAAAAATAATAAATAATAATTTGGATAAATAAAAACTCATGTGAACATTATTTATCCATTCACAGGTCTGAAATAGGACAATTAAATATGTTTGTTTGCATATATTAGCTCAACAACAAACTTGACTGCAAATTCAGATTCATTTTCAATCAGTTGTGCAGACATGTAGCTTCCACAACCAAAACCTGCATTGCCCACAAGTTGTGGGCCATAGCCAGGTTGTTTTGCTTATTTGGCATTGTTTAATGGAAAAACCTCACAATTACTCACTATCTGTGCAAACCATTTTGACTTTCTGCTTTTGGAATGTATACAAAACGCAGCAGTACAAGAAAAGACATAGGTAAGAGAAAACCGTACATTGCTACCAAGTCTGTGCCTCTGCAGATTTGGTTTAGTATAACTAAATGCCTGACTTTTGGTGGTATATTCCCAAGAGTTGCACTTCAGAAAAGACCAGGCTTTATGAGTGTAATCAAAAGGGTCTAAGAACAGCAACCATTTGAATTTGGGTGTGCCATTTTCAATGCTTGTTACATCCGGTTTCTGATGTTTGGTGTAGTGCCTTCTGTAGGCACACAGCATACTCTGTTTACTAGGTTGTCCTTAGCAGCTACTGTCCATGGGTTTTTTATATGCATTATAACTCTAATAACAATTAACAACTTTGACTATGGAACTTTAAATTTAAACTTTAAATTCAGACATCTTGAATCCAATATGCAAGCTAAAATCTTGATGCATATGAATTAATATACCTCGGAGTTTAACAGTGAATTGTGGATTCATCTTGAGGGGAAGGTTCTGGACAGCATTTGGTGTTTTGATGTGTATTCGCTGCATCTCTCTGCCCTGGCCTTTTCGAGGAAGACTTGTCTCATCTGAAGCCACTCACAGCTAAATGTCCCATCTGGTAACATTTCCACGTTTCCCCCGCCTTAAATCAATAGCAATAATTTTCCTAAGACCCTGATGCACGCACCCCCCCCCCCCCCCACACTCACGCACACACCACAACACAAACCAAGCGACCCATTCGTAGGTCCGCTTCTCTTTGTTTCAGGGCTGCGGCTTCTAATCCTCTTGATTTGGCCATTTGTGTGGATCTTCCGTCCTTTAGCAATTGGGCTGGTTGAATGTGCACTGGGTTTAGGTTTGGGAAAACCAAACATGACTATGCTCAATTCCTTTGATGCACCCGCATTAACCTGTCTCATCTTTTAGA